>NC_088381.1:148813690-149119642 GCF_037993035.2 Macaca fascicularis | reverse complement strand
CTATTCACTATGGTATCTGTGAGCCATGTGTGGCTACGGCACATCTGAAATGTGGGTAGTGAGACAGAGAAACTGAATTTTCACTTTTACTTCATTTTTATGAATTGAATTTCAAGTTAAAAAAAACACACAGGCCTGTAATCCCAGCACTTTGGGAGGCCGAGGTGGGCAGATCACGAGGTCAGGAGATCGAGACCTTCCTGGCTTACACGGTGAAATCCCGTCTCTACTAAAAATACAAAAAATTAGCCGGGCATGGTGGGGGGTCGCCTGTAGGCCCAGCTACTCAGGAGGCTGAGGCAGGAGAATGGCGTGAAGCCGGGAGGTGGAGCTTGCAGTGAGCCGAGATCGTGCCACTGCACTCCAGCCTGGGCAACACAGTGAGACTCTGTCTCAAAAAACAAAACAAAACAAAACACTCAATTCAGTTATGAAAAACTTGTAAGTCTGTTTAGATCAATTTGGGTTTGTAAGTCCTTTTTTTCAAGTGTACATTTTACAAACTTTGAATATGGCTCAAGTATTTCTGAAGAAAATTTAGTTTCCAAATTGCCATGTGTTTTAAGTATACATGGAATTTTCAAGACTGAGCAAACAGAAGGGAATGTAAAATATCTCATTAATAATTTTCATATTGATTTCACATCAAAATGATATTATTTTATAATAGTGAGTTAAAGTATATTATTAAAACAACTTTCACTTTTTTCTTTTAGCCTTAAATTTTTTTTTATTCTTATAGATTCAGGATTAATGTGCAGTTTTGTTACATGGTTATATTGTATAATTGTGAGGTTTGCACTTCTAGTCTACCCATCACCCGAATACTGAACATTGTACCCAATAGGTAATTTGTGACCTTTGCCCCCTCTGACTCTCCCCAGTATCTATTATTTCCCTCTATATGTCCATGTGTATCCCTTGTTTAGCTCCCACTTACAAGTGAGAACATGTAATGTTTGACTTTCTGTTTCTGAGTTATTTCACTTAGGGTGGTGGCCTCCAGCTCCATCCATATTGCTGCAAAAGACCTGCTTTTATTCTTTTTTAGGGTCGCATAGTATTCCATGATGTATGCATACCATATTTTCTTTCTCCAATCATTTGTTGATGGACAGTTAGGGTGATTCCATGCCTTCACTATTGTGAATAGTGCTGTGATAAACAAAGAGTGCAGGCATCTTTTTGATAGAATGATTTCTATTCCTTTGAGTAGGTACTAGGTGGGATTGGTTGGTCAAATGGTAGTTCTACTTTTAGTTCTTTGAGACGTCTCCATACTTTTTCTGTATTCTCACCAACAGTGTATAAGCGTTTGCTTTTCTCCACATCCTTGGCAACATCAGCTGTTTTATGATTTTTAAATTAATAGCCATTATGACTGGCATGAGATGGTATCTCATTGTGGCTTTAATTTGCATTTCTCAGATGATTAGTGATGTTGAGCATTTTTCATGTTCGTTGGCTGCTTGTGTGTCTGAAGAAATGTCTATTCATCATTGTTTACGTCCTTTGTCTACTTTTTTTTTTTTTTTTTTTGAGACAGAGTCTTCCTTTGTTGCTCAGGTTGGAGTGCAGTGGCATGAATTCGGTTCACTGCAACCTCCGCCTCCCCGGTTCTAAGAGATTCTCCTGCCTCAGCCTCCAGAGAAGTTGGGATTACAGGCGTGCACCACCATGCCTGGCTAATTTTGTATTTTTAGTGGAGATGGGGTTTCGCCATATTGGCCAGGCTAGTCTTGAACTCCTGACCTCAGGTTATCCACCTGCCTCGGCCTCCCAAAGTGCTGGGATTACAGGCATGAGCCACCGTGCCTAGCCATCCTTTGCCCACTTTTAAATGGAGTTATTTGTTTTTTTCTTGTTGAATTGAGCCAAACAAGCTCAATTCAGGCAGGCCGTGGTGGCTTATGCCGGTAATTCCAGCACTTTGAGAGGCTGCTGCGGATGGATGGCTTGAGTCAGGAGTTCTGAGACCAGCCTGGGCAACATGGCGAAACCCCATTCTACAAAAAAGTGCAAAAAATTAGCCAGGCATGGTGGTGCTCTCCTGTAGTCCCAGCTGCTTAGGAGGTTGAGGTGGGAGGATTGCTTGAACTTGGCAGGTGGAGGTTGCAGTGGGTGACAGAATAAGTCCTTGTCTCAAAAAAAAAAAAAAAAAAGGCTTAATTCAACAGTTTTTCTTGCATATGAATGACCTCTGAGCTTTTAAATGGAAAGTTGACACTGAGTTTTAGTGAATGGCAGGGGTTTTGGGTTTGTAATACAAGTGCTTTTTTTCTTATTAAGTTTTTCCTTGTAGGTTCTGGGTATCAGTCCTTTGTTGGATGCATACTTTGCAAATATTTTCTCCCTTTCTGTAGACTATTTACTCTGTTGATTATGTCTTTTGTTGTGCTGAAGCTTTTTAGTTTAAGTTTCATTTTTCTGTTTTTGTTACATTTGCTTTTGACATCTTAGTCATGAATTCTTTGTGTAGGCCAATTTCTAGAAGAGTTTTTCTTAGGTGTTCTAGGATTTTTATGGTTTCAGGTTTTATGTTTAAGTCTTTAATCCTTCTTAATATTTTTTGTAGCGTGAGAAATAGGAGTCAAGTTTCATTCTTCCACATGTGGTTATCCAATTTTTCCTGCACCAATTATTGAAAACAGAGTCCTCTGCCCAGTGTAACTTCTTGTTAGCATTATTGAAGATAAGTTGGTTGTTGGTATGTGGCTTTATTTCTGGATTCTCTATTTTGTTCCATTGATCTATGTGTGTTTTTGTATGTACCAGTACCATGCTGTTTTGGTTATAATAGCCTTGCAGTGTAATTTGAAGTCAGGTAGTGTGATGCCTCCAGTTTTGTTCTTTTTGCTTAGGATTGACTTCTATGGAGTAACACTGCTCTATAGTAACATTCAGAAACTGCAATGATTTTTATACTGCAGTGACACATCTATCTTCCTGTCTAGATTCAAAGTTTTTTTAAAGTCTGGGACACAGTTAAAAAAAAATTCTGATGTATATGCTCTGCTTGCAGAAGGTACTCAATAAATGAATAACAAGTCAAACAAATGCTCAATTCAAACACTTTCTTGCATGTAGATGACTAGTTCTCTGGGCTTTTAAATGGGAAGTTGAGACTGAGTTTTACTGAATTGCAGGAGTTTTTAGCTTGTAACCACAAGTGCTTCCTTACTGTAATATTGATGACTCAATGAATAGGCTCCTTACAGAGAAAATGATGGACGGTGGACTCTTTTTTATGATCTGTAAGAATTTATATAAGGCCATGTCTAATTTTTAACTACAGAGGATGACTATATCATAAAGCAGAAAATTGTCAAATGTTCATGCTCTAATGGGGATAAGCTATTATATTTGAGAGGATACATTTTTTAAAATTTCAATAGTTTTTGGGGAACAGGTAGTGTTTGGTTGCATGGAAAAGTTGTTTAGTGGTGATTTCTGAGATCTTTGTGTACCCGTCACTCAAGCAGTGTACACTGTACCCGTTGTACTCTTTAATCCCTCACCCACCTCCCAACCCTTCCCCCTGAGTCCCCAAAGTTCTTTATATCATTATTATGCCTTTCATCCTCATAGCTTAGCTCCCACTTATAAGTGAGAACATATGATGTTTGGTTTGAGGGAGGATACATTTTTAAGGGCTCAGCATCAATTAAACATATCATAGACATGAAAAATAATATATCAGAAATTCAGTTCAAATCCAGGCACGTATTTATTGAGCACCTACTATGTGCCAGGGATTGTTTTAGGCTCTTGGGATGCACCAGTGAATAAAACTGACAAAAATGTCTGCCATTGTGGAGCTTATGTCCCATTATGTTTATTATAACATGATAAATAAACAGTATATTAGGAAATGATAAGTACAGTAGAAAAAAAGAGGAAAATAGAGCAGGGTGAGAGGACCAGGAATACAGCATGGAACAAGTAACAAATTTAAGTTAGGGTGGTCAGGACAGGCCTCACTAAAAGGTGCCATTTGAACAAAGGCTTGATGGGGGTGAGGGATTTATCCTGGATTTTATCCAGGAGAAAAGCATTCCAGACAGTGATGAGCCAATGTCACAGGTCTGGTTGGGGAGTTCATAAGTATGACCAAAGAAGGGCAGGAAGGCAGTGCATCAAGAAGGAGTCAGCAGGGAGAAGATGTGTAGGGGATTAAAAAAAAAAAAAAAAAGAAAGAGAGAGGCAACTGGGACCAGATCATATGGGTCTTGTTTAAAGACTTTGGCTTTTTGTTTTTGAGACAGAGTCTTGCTTTGTCACTCAGGCTGGAGTGCAGTTGCATAATCTCGGCTCACTACAACCTTCGCCTCCTGTGTTCAAGAGATTCCCTTGCCTCAGCCTCAGGAGTAGCTGGGACTACAGGTGCCCACCACCGTGCCCAGTTAATTTTTGTATTTTTAGTAGAGATGGGCTTTTGTCATGTTGGCCAGGCTGGTGTCGATCTCCTGGCCTCAAGTGATCTGCCTGCCTTGACCTCCTAAAGTGCTGGGATAACAGGCATGAGCCACCATGCCCGGCCGACTTTGACTTTTGATATGAGAAAACTGGAGGGCAGAGGAATGACCTTATCTGACTTAAGTTATAAGAGAACCACTGTAACTGACCTGTTGAGAATACACCAGAGGTTGGCAAACTGTTCTGTAAAGGGCTAGAGTGATTAGGCTTTGTGGGCTATACAGTTTCTGTCACAACTATTCAATTATTGTAGCACAAAAGTAGCCATGCATAATATGTAAATGAATGAGTGTGGTTGTGTTCCATTAAAACTTTATTTATGAGCACTGAAATTTTATATAATTGTCATGTCCCTCAAAAGATTTTTTATTTTGATTTTTTTTCCAACTGTTTTAAAAATATAAAATCATTCTTAGCTTTTAGGATGTACAAAAGCAAGCAGTGAACCCAGTCTGGCCACTGGGGAGTAGTTTGTCAACCCCGTGAATAGATTGTAGGGGGACAGGAGAACAATGGAGACTATTTAGTAATCCAAAGAAAAGAGATGGTGGTAATCCAGACCAGGATAATGGCAGTGCTTGTGTAAGAAGGGGCCATATTCTAAATATATACTGAAGGTTAAGCCAAAAAGATTTGTTGATGGTTTGGACGTGGAGTGTGAGAGAAAGAGAAGAAACAAGGCAGACTTCAAGATTTTTGGTCTGAGCACTTAGAAGGATGTATTGCCATTGACCAAGATGGAGAAGGCAGTAGACAAAGTGAGTTTTGGAGTAGAAGACTAGGAGTTTGGTTTTGGACTTGTTGATTATGAGATTCCTATTGGATAATAAAGTGAAGCTGGTGAGGAGGCAGATGGATATACAAGCCCAGAGTTTGGAGAAAGGTCTGGTCTGGAGATAAGACTTTTGGGAAGCATTGAGTGTAGATAGCATTCAAAGTCTTATGATTGCATGAGATCACCTAGGGAATAAGTGTTGATAGAAAAGGCAAAAGAGAACCAAGGACTCAATCCCAGAGTATTTTAGGAGGTTGATGCAAAGAGAAGAAAGCAGCAAAGGCCATTGAGAAGGAGTGGTCAGTGAGGTAACTAGAAAGCCAGGATACTGTTGTGTCCTCAAAGCCAAGGGAATAAAGGATGTCAATGAGGAGGGAGTGAACAATTGGATCAAGTATTGCTGATAAGTAAGATAAGGCCTAAAAACTGACCATTAGATTTAGCCATATGGATTCACAGATGCCCTTAATAAGATCACTTTCCATGAGCTATGGGATTGAAAAACTAATTAGAATGGATTTAACAGAGAATGGAAGGGAAGTACTTTGCAAAAGTGAATAAAGATAACTCCATTTTTTTTTTTCTAGTTTTGTTGCAAAGGTGCCAAAGAAATAATGGGGGAAGAGTGAAATCAAGCCAAGATTTTTTTTTTTTTTTTCTGAACATGAGAAAAACATTTGTATGCTGATTGGGGGCACCATATAAAAAGGAGAATCCAATTACAGTAACTTTATTATTTTATAATACCTCAAAGAGGGAAATCTATACTCCCTTTACTAGGAAATGGGCATCAATGTCTACAATAATCACAGTAGGTGTATTATATACACATAACATAAAAATACTCCAATCCAGTTAGACTAACTAGCTGTAAAAAGTTTTTAATGTTTAATTTACAGTTTTGCTTGCAACCTTAGAATTTACAAGGCCTTTTTGGTGATGGATTGTATGGCCCATTTCTGTTAAAGAAGCTGACCTGATAACTTGATTTTCCTTTTCATTAAACTTCCCTCTAACAGAGGCATTCAGTATCATTTTACTGACCATAGAGCTATCATCATTAGTCTTATTTATCCATAATTTTATTAGCAACAAAGTCGACAATGATTCTTCCCTTAAAAAATATTTCTGTATGTATCACTAATACCAGTTTCTCCATTTCATCCTCCTTTTCCTTCTTAGTTTGTTTAGAACAAGCACAATCAGAGGAAATATAGGTTACTAGGAAACAAATCATTGTTTTTTTTTTTTTTTTTTTTTTTAAGAGACAGGGTCTTGCTTTGTTGCCCAGGCTGGAGTGCAGTGGCACCATCTTGGCTCACTACAATCTCTGCCTCCTAGTTGGGACTACATGTGAGTGCCACACCTGGCTTTTTATTTCTATTTTATTATTATTTTTTTTTTTTGTAGAAACGGGGTTTTGCGATATCGCCTAGGCTGGTCTCGAACTCCTGGACTCAAGCAGTCTGCCTGCCCGCAGCCTCCTAAAGTGCTGGGAGTACAGGTATGAGCCACCACACCCAGTCAAATCAGTGGTTAAATCATTCAATTTACAAGTTTCAATTTAACCTTTTGTTGACAACTCTCAGAGGACTTTGTAATTGAAAAGACAGAATCAGCCGGGCGGGGTGGCTCACCCCTGTAATCCCACACTTTGGGAGGCCAAGGCGGGCGAATCACGAGGTCAGGAGATCTAGACACCATCCTGGCTAACGTGATGAAACCCCGTCTCTACTAAAAATACAAAAAATTAGCCGGACGTGGTGGCAGGCGCCTGTAGTCCCAGCTCCTCGGGAGGCTGAGGCAGGAGAACCGCATGAACCCGGGAGGCGGAGCTTGCAGTGAGACAAGATCGTGCCACTGCACTCCAGCCTGGACGACAGAGTGAGACTCTGTCTCAAAAAAAATTAAAAAAAAAAAAAAAAAAAAGAGAGAAGAAAAGGCAGAATCATAGAAACAGTAATCAGGTTCTCAGCAGACTTTTCAAAAGAGGTTTCCAAGCATCCCTGTGGAATTAAGACCAACATTAGAGAATCGACTGATTTTCCAGCCTGCTGGTGTCTCTCTGTGCTCAGATTTTGAATAAATGAATGAATTGAGCTTCATTTTTCAATTAATTGCTATTTAATTTAGTACATCTTAAGAGAGGTACATAAAAGTACTTTGTGTAAGACAAAGGTGAAGATTGCCTCAGGTATATTTGAGAAGCTTTGTTCAATAAAATCTTAAGAAAATAAGTGAATTAGATGTTTCTGGACATTTCTTTCAACCACTGATTTTGTTATGCTGTTAACTTACGAAAAAGTTATAGAACCTTTCTCTAGAACTCGTGGATAATGCTAAGCAATTGCTCTAAGAGTTAGCTATGTACGTATGAAA
Organism: Macaca fascicularis; assembly: GCF_037993035.2. Taxonomy (NCBI): domain Eukaryota; kingdom Metazoa; phylum Chordata; class Mammalia; order Primates; family Cercopithecidae; genus Macaca; species Macaca fascicularis. The sequence continues at coordinate 149,112,012 of NC_088381.1, read as the reverse complement.
TTCTTAGCCCCTACGTTTCCTTTTCAGCTGACTGGGACAGATGAAAAGCAGCACCAGCCACAGGTTTCTTTCTGGTTCTGTGTGATTACCATCTCTAAATCCTGAAACACTCCAACTTTCCTACCACTATACTCTGCACCTATTCTCTGTTTCATTTCCTATCTATGATGATGATTCTTGAAAAGTTTCTCAATATATCCTAGATGCAGCATCCACCACCACTGGCCCTTTTCTCCCTTTTGATGGTGGCAATGGGCGCACAGAAACTGTACTTTTTAGGAGTTGGACAGGGACAGAATGGAATAGGTTGGACAAAGTATATTGGGATTAGAATAAGATGGAGGCGTTGGTGTAGGTTGAGTGTCTTCCAGATGTAATACAGGGCGTGGCTGCAGGGTGAGTGGGTTTGAGGAGAATTGATGGATACCAAAGAGGCTGGATGGGCAAATAGTTAAAGAAGCAGGAGAAAATACTTCAACTTTCTCCAAGTATTGCTCCCATGAGTGGTTCAACTGTACTAATTAAAATGAAATCAAGTAGCAACTTGGATGTCTGGGAAGACCTCTGAGAGCCAAAGGTGTGTGCTCACTCTTTCCTTTCCGCCAGAGTTGGCCTGCAGATGATGAAAACAGGTGTGATGTCAGGCATCTCCTCTTTCATCCGGACCATGGCATTGGTTGCTCAGGGAATCTCATTTCTCCAACATTTGCTGAAGCTATTAATACTTCCCCCAGTTTCTTTCCTGTCAGAGCGCTTGAAGAACACTTTGAGAAATCAGAAAAATATCTGAGAGCAAATAATGTGAAATGGTTCTCTTCGTTATTAATAACAAATCACGGGAGTTCCATATTCCCACGGATCTACAAATCTTGTGTCAATATCTAGTTTGTAAGTGTCTCCATTTGTCCTCTATCATTCCAGAGGTCTTTTCCACATGATGTCAGGGGAACTGAAATGGAATGTAATAAAATTTAAACCTGGGATTTGCTAAAAAGAAACAGAGGTGGTATTAGTCTTGTTTTTCTCAAACTTTTACCTCATTTCTTTAATATAGCTCTCGCTGAGCAACTTGAAAATTCTCCTGGAGAATTGAAGCTTGGACTTTTTGCAGCTGCCCTTGGGGTCAATCTTTAAATTGCAGTGTCTATGGTGAAAGAGAAAATTGAGTCACAGGAAGGAATAAGTTATGAAGAGATTTTTGTCAAAATATTTCTCTTCCAATAGGCAGATAGATAGTGCTGCTCTTGACAGCAAATTTCTTTTTATTTATTTATTTATTATTATTATTATTATTATTATTATTGTTTTCAGATGGAGTCTCACTCTGTTGCCCAGGCTAGAGTGCAGTGGCACGATCTCGGCTCACTGGAACCTCCTCCGCCTCCCAGGTTCAAGCTATTCTTGTGTCTCAGCCTCCTGAGTAGGTGGGATTATAGGCATGTGCTACCATGCTCGGCTAATTTTTTGTATTTTTAGTAGAGACGGGGGTTTCACCATGTTGACCAGGCTGGTCTCTAACTCCTGACCTCAAGTGATCTGCCCGCCTCAGCCTCCCAAAGTGCTGGGATTACAGGCGTGAGCCACTGCGCCCAGCCTTGACAGCAAATTTCCTAAATACTAGAATTCTGTGTTGAAACCTCATTATTGTAAATAATGCTGCAATGAACATAGGAGTGCAGATACCCCTTTGACATACTGATTTCAAGTCCTTCCAATATATTCCAGAAGTGGGATTACTGGATCATAAGGTAGTTTTGTTTTTAGTTTTTTGGGGAACCTCCATACTATTTTCCATAATGACTGTACTGATTTACATTCCTACCAACAGTGTACTAGGGTTCCTTTTTCTCTGTATCCTCACCAACACTTGCTATCTTTAATCTTTACTCAGTGAAATACTGTTCAGGTTTAAAAAAGAGCAAAATCCTGTCATTTGAGACAACATGAGTAAATCTAGAAGACATTATGCTAAGTGAAATAAGCCAAGAACAGAAAGACAAATAGCACATGATCTCACTTATATGTGGAATCTAAAAAAAGTTGATCTGATACAGGTAGAGATTAGAATGATGGTTACCAGAGGCTGGGGGAAAGGGCGGAGGGAGCGGGAATGGGGAGTTACTGGTCAAAGGGTACAGAGTTTCAGCTAGGCAGGAGAAATATGCTTTGCTCTCTCTTGCACAGCAGGGTAACTATGGTCAATGATAAAGCATTGTATATTTCAAAATAGGTAAGAGAGTAAATTTCAAATGTATCAGCACAAAAAATGTCAAGTAAGTGAAGTGATGAATATGTTAATTAGCTTGATTTAACCATTCCACATGCATACATACATCAAAGCACCACATTGTACTGTGTAAATCTAGTATGATTTTCCAATTAAAATAATATAAAATTTAAAAAATTCCATTACAGGCTGGGCAGGGTGGCTTACGCCTGTAATCCAGCGTTTTGGTAGGCTGAGGCAGGCAGATCACTTGAACCCAGGGCAACATGGTGAAACACTGTCTCTACAAAAATTAGCCAGGAGTGGTGGTGTATACCTGTATTCCCAGATACTTGGGAGGCTGAGGTGAGAGGATCGCTTGATCCAGGAACGTCAAGGCTGCAGTGAGCAGAGATAGCACCACTGCCCTCCAGCCTGGGCCACACGGTGAGACTCTGTCTCAAAAAATAAATAAAATAGAGAATAAAAATCCCATTATGGTGAATTATTAATACATCATTACATGGTTTCCATACCATGGAGCTGTTTCTATAGTGCTTCATGACTTGAATCCCCCCAAAATTGGTTACAAAGAACCATGTTATTGTTTTTTTAAGACCAACAGGCATAGGACTGATATATATATATATCAGTAAAATGGTTTTATATATATATATATATATATAGACTTTTAATTGTGTGCTGTTAAATAATGATGGCTATTACCTTCTTAAGCCCTCTCCATTGAAAATACTTCAACAAATGAAACAGAATACTCCAAAATATTTCTAAATTTCCAGGAGAAATTTCAAAATTATACTAAGTGATTGAAGGTGATAGATTTGAAGTTGCTTATACAAAGAAATTTTTCTCTATTCTGTTGAAAACTTTTTATTTACTAAATTCATATGAAAAACAACAATTAGTTGCTTAATTTTCCTTATGCAACTTATAGCTATGCATTTATGGGAAACAAGTATTCTGACAGAATATGACTATGCTGCCCAATGGAGTAAACTATATAGGGGTTTCAACTTCTTAATGTTCAGCTTACCAGATGTTGCTACAAGATAAGCACTTTAAAACTCACTGACTTAAGCACAACTCAAAATTGCAAAGTCATGGGAGCAAACCAAAAGCCCATCAATCAACGAGTGGATAAAGAAACTGTGGTACATATATACGGTGGAATACCATGCAGCCAATGAATTAACAGCATTTGCAGTGACCTGGATGAAATTGGAGACTATTATTGTAAGTGGTGTGTCTCAGGAATGGAAAACCAAACATCGTATGTTCTCACTGATAAGTGGGAACTGAGCCCTGCGGACGCAGAGGCATAAGAGTGATACAATGGACTTTGGGGACTGGGGGGAAGAGTGGAAGGAGGGTGAGGGATAAAAGACTACAAATATGGTGCAGTGTAGGTGCACTAAAATCTCACGAATCACCACTAAAGAACTTACTCATGTAACTAGATACCACCTGCACTCCAATAACTTATTGGAAAAAAAAAAAACAGCCCAACTCACTGGCTTAGATTTATCACATCCCAAAAAAAATCTAAATTTCATAATAGCCTGATTATTATTCAAGTCACATCACTGTGATATCTGCCTTCCCTACTATAGCGCTAAATACACGATAACTCAATTAGCCATTCTGCAAATTTATTTAAATGCCACATCTTTTATTGTTATTTAAAACATAATATTATTATGATAATTTCCAGTCCAGTATTTTTAAAAGGTATGTACATATTTAAAAATCAGCAGTACAGAAGAGTGCCAGTTGAAAAGTTTGTACTTGTATTTGTCTGCTTGGGCTGCCATAACAAAATACCACAGCCTGGCTGACTTCAACAACAGAAGTTTATTTTCTTACAGTTCTGGAAGTTAGAAGTTCAAGGTCAATGTCCTGTGTGAGGGTTGATTTCTGGGGATACTTCTCTTCTTGACTTGTTGACCTCTGCCTTCTTGCTGTGTGCATGGGAGTGGGGAGGAGGGACAACTCTTCTTTCTTTTTTTTTTTTAAATTTCATTTTCAATTATTATGGGTACATAACAGGTATATATATTTATGGGGTACATGTGATATTTTGATACAGGCATGCAATGTGTAATAATCACATCAGGGTAATTGGGGTATCCATCCTCTTAAGGATGATAATTCTACTGGTTTAAAGCCCAACCCTTGTGACATCATTTAACCTTAATTGCTCCCCTAAAGGCCCAATCTCCAAATACAGTCACATTGGGAGTTAGGGCTTCAGCATATAAATTTAAAGGAGACATAACTCAGTCCTGATATCACTCAATCCCTAGTCCAAATTCCAGAGAAAACCACTTCAAGCCATTTTCTAATTTTAGTCACTGTAATTGTATTATATACTTAGGTACTTGTTTTCTGAACGATAAATATTTAGACATATCTTTTGGCTGCATATAGTGAAGATTAGGAAATTACAACTGGCCTTTGAACACTACAGTCTACTTACAGGCAGATTTTTTCTATCTCCGCTACCCCGAGACAGTAAGACCAACCCCTCCTCTTCCTCCTCCTCCTCAGCCTACTCAGTGTGAAGGCAAAGATGAAGACCTTTATGGTGATCCACTTCCACTTAATGAAGAGAAAATATATTTTCTCTCCTTATGATTTCCTTAATAACATTTTCTTTTCTCTAACTCACTTTATTGTAAGAACATAGTATGTTATACATATACAAAATATGTGTTAATCAACTGTTTACGTTACTGGCAGGGCCTCCAGTGATCAGTAGGCTATTAGTGGCTAAGTTTCTGGGGGGATGAAAAGTTGTATTCAGATCTTCAACTCCAGTTTGTTTTTTTTTTAATTCTAGAGGCATTGAAGATGTTGCTCTATTGTCTTCTAGTTTATACTGTTATTAATATCTTTTCCATTGTCTACTTTTCTTTCTTGATTCTCCCTCAAGCATTTAAGGTTTGCTTTCAGTGTTCTGACATTTTATAAGTACTGTTCTGCCCATGTGCCTTTTCATTCATCACCTTTCGCACTAAGTGGGCCCTATCACTCTTTACCAGCTTCGGAAAACTTTCTCCTTCTGTTTCCTTGATGATTATGCCTTGTATGTTTTCTTTAGGATTCCTCTTGGACAGATGTTTGGCTTGGAGATGGATCCTCTACATCTTTTAACTTCTGTCTGATATTTCACAACTTTGTTTACTTGTTCAACATCCCAAGAAATTTCCTCACTTTAACTTCCACTCCTTTAGGTAAATCTCTTACTTTGGCAATCTCGTTTAAAATTTTCCAAAACTCTTTCTAATTTTTGATTACTACTATTGTTTTAATAGTAATTTTTATTGTTTTGGGGTCTGATAGTCTCTCCAATTTCTCTGAAGTTATTTAGTGAAATTAAACAACAATATTCTGTTTGTGGATGATCTATTTTCTCTGGAGAAATATTCTTTTGTTCATTCTGGCCGTGTGTGTGTGTGTGTGTGTGTGTGTGTGTCTGTGTGTGTCTGTGTGTGTCTGTGTGCTATTGATGTGCAGTTTATTTCTCTCAAATATCTGGCAATTCTTGTGTCTTGTTTACATTTTTGAGTGAAGAATGAGAATGGCTAACATCAGCAGATTGTGTAGATCATTTCCCCCATGATGTTTCTCCCTGACTTCATGTGGGGGTGGCGGGGGTTGCTGATGATAACGCCTCAATGATCAGGCTTCACTTATATGTGAGGGCAGGAAGTGGGCCAGTGGGAGGAGTTCCCTGTTTACAGGAATCATTCACTTTCTTTGGGAGATATTAATTGCAGCAAACCCTGCATATGTCAGTTATTCAAACTGAATGAAGTGATGGTAGATGGGAGGGTCCAAGTGACACAGACTTTCAATTAATTGCCCTAATTAACCCTCAATCCTGTAACCTTCAGGCTTGGAAAGCTCACTGGGACTCTGCAGGGAAGTACATCCTTCTGCAGCTGCAGCCTTACCCTGTCAGTATGTTCTGGGCTGTAACCTCCTCTACAGTGAGTTACCATCAACTCAAGGCCATAGACCTTTCATCTTTTAGAAAGCTATCAACATGTTTGCTTTGCTGGTGGTTCTATTTCTCACGTTCACCATGCAGTTTTGGCTTGGTCTCATTTTAAATTTCTTCCCTGTCATGTCAGTGGGAATTGAAAGAAAGTCAGTCTACCACTAGGAACTGGAACTTTTATAGCTTTTAAAACAGAATGCATTGATGCCAACAAGTTTCTATGGCGCCCCTTAGGTACTCGGAATGAATGAGAATCACTCAATTATGTTATGAAACAGTTTTCTCCCAAAGTAAGAGCATCTGTTCTCAAACTTTTATTGTTTTTTAAAAAAGTATTGTGGTTACAGTTTTCTTCTTTTTGCCCTTTTTCTTTATTGCCACTCTCATGGTGCTGCCTTGTAATACCCTCTCCTCACTGGCTGCTTCTTTGATGCAGTAGATTATCTTTAAAGCAGGAGTCAATAAATTTTGGGGGTGTTTTAAGAGACACTCTTTTGAGAAACATGCATGAGCTTTAGAGAATGAATTGTGTGACCTCCACTGTGACTAGTCTGTGGCCATTTATCCTCAATGATTTGGGTTTATCTTCAGATAATTGAAAGGTGCTAGATAACATGAACTCTGAACAGGACTTAGAGGTTTATTGTCTTCATTAGCACACTATTTAAATTGCTAGTGTCAATACCAATCATTTACTTGATATATTTGGTTTTATTGTTTTTTCTCTTAGTGATCCCTGTCAATTAATCATAATTCAATTCACCAGGAGTAAGTTTTTCACATAAAAACCACTTATGATCAAGACAGAATGTTATACTTAAGTTATTAATTGGCTGTCAACACTTTATTTATTAATATGGATTCATTAGCAAATGTGCCAATTATTTTCCTTGTCTTCAGTTTTAACACATACAATAGTAACCCCCTAAGAAACTCACAGGTTAACAAAAAAAGAACAACACTCTAGGACTTGGCACCGTTGTTCCATAGGAAGAAAATTTATTTCATGTTGTGAGTGCAAATTTTAGTAACAATTCTGTTGAAGTCACTTTTCTGGGACTCTGTTTCCAAAGCATTAGTTCAGCTGTTCAAGATGAAACACACTATCTATCAAGATGTGATATTTTGAAATGTCACAGGAGAGAAACATATGACAAAAGGCAACACATTTGTTTAATTTCATTAGTTACAAGTGAACTTCTAGGTAAGTCATGATTTTAGATGTTTATAATAGTTTTATTAAGATGTGCAAGTCTCACTGATAGTGATGAATGGGTATGGCTGTGGAGAGATTCCAGGTGAGTCCAGCAGGGACCATCTGTGGGGCCCCATTAACCACACTCCACAATCTGAAAACAACAAAGAGCTTTTATTTCATGGTGTGGTTTATGAGCATTCAGAAATAATGCCATCTCTGCTTGGAGACTTTTCTAACAGGACGTTAGAGGGCTATCATCACAGGTAACCTGGAGAGTACATCTGTAGATAAAGATCCTGACTATTTTAAGTAAAGAAGAATTACTGGGGAAAAGAGGTTTTATGTCCAGTGATAAATAGGGCTGGAAAGAGCTGGCAGTTTCAGAAAAGAAGAAACCTCTCTTGACAGCTTTAGTATCATACTGTGGGCTGGAAATGGCAAAACCCATCCCTAAAGACAAGCGAAGTGTTTTGAAGTGACTCTTCATGGTGAAGTGGCAACTCTAAATAACCAAAATTTGCAACCATAGTTTATTCTTCTATATAAACACGAATCTGTTTTTGGCCTGATAATTATAGCTGGGTAGATCTAGTAATTAAATGAATGATTCAGATCCAGGCGAATATGGTTACTCAATTGAATTTTTGGTTCAGACATCGTAATCAAAAGTGAAACAAAGGAAAAATTTCCCGGGTCATATGTCAAGGCTTCAAGGACTAGGAGACAGCAGCCCTACAAAATAGGAAAAACAGATTCTACTTACTTAGTGCTGTTCTTTCTCTTTATCTTAGAAATACGTTTTTGAGGGAAAGGGTTGTACTAGAGTTTTAAAATTGGAAGAGACTATTGGACTCCTTCATTTCTACAGATTTCTGAGGTCCAGTGATTTGCCCAAAGTCCCATAGTTAGTGTCCAGCCTGTTTTATTAATCAACAGGGGATTGAGTGTGCTCTGCCCATAATTCCCACTTATTGCCACTTAGAAAGACTTTCTAGGGTTCACATCTTTTATGCTGTGAGGCTGGCCAAGAAGAGCAATTCTTAGTTTGCTAGGCCACATAAGCTGAAATCTTGCCAGTTTTTCCAGGCAACACATCATAGCTTGCTCACATCAGGTGGATTCTTGTCAAGAGATGATTAATAGGTTGAGTTAAAAAAACAAAACAAAGCAAAACAAAACTTAAAGCAAATTCTTTCCCTCCTTCATGTCTCATAATAGCTGTTTCTTGTATGACAGCTAGCTGTGTTTGGCTTTTCAGTTTTAAGGTAATCAAGTTCTCTTTGTATCAGGGAACATCTAGTTGAACTGAGCCAACGTGGGACTGATTTTATCTTGTGGTCACCAACCAAATTAATAGCATTTTCCATCTGCTGAATCTTTAGTATGAAACGCTATACGAAACTGAGAAGCTCTATATTGACATGGCTCAGTTAATATTTACTGAACATCCTACACGATGTCATCGCTGGACTTGGTATCAGTAAAGTCTTCTAGATAGTATGGATTATTTTGATTTCACCTGGGATTCAAATATGCTGGTAGCCTAACTTCCTTCTTGGAGGCAATGATTAGGTTAATACTAATCACTCTCCAGAGATAAACTCTTGCCCCATGAAATATTGAAACATCGCCTGCACAAGAGTGAGGGCAGCTATGTGTTGGGGGTGTCATGAGATTGGAATGCATATTCAAGAAACTGTTATTGTGTAAGCTCCCCTACCATTGTGAGTAGTGTAGTGTTAACTTACAAAACCGTTTGCATATACTCTTCTGAGATTTGGCCCTGCTTCTTTGGGGTTAGATGGGAGTTTTCAAGTAGTTCATAGACATCTTGCATGTTGTGGAGATTCTTCCTCATGTTGTGGGTAACCTTTTCAACCTGAATATCAGTGCTGTTCTTTGGAGGAACCCTCTGCCCCCGGTATGCCTGAGCCTGGCGTTTACAGATGCCAAACTTGCTGAGTAGGATGAACACATCCCTCTGGAAGGCCTTGGTGAAAATAGCATAGAGGAATGGATTGGCACAGGAGTTAAGTGGATAGAAGAGGACCAGCAAGATTTTGGAATTGCTAACAGTGATGAGAGGCTTGTTCAGAATTGCTGACAGAGCATAGAACGAGATTGGGGCCATGCACATGAAGTCGGTGAAGATCAACACAGCCATCCTCTTGGCGATTTTGGTATCTTTGTCCCCTGGGTTGTACTGCGGATTCCGGACTGTGATGTAGATCTTCACATAACAGCAGCAGACGATGACGAAGGCAACTATGTTGAGCGTCAGAACAAAAACAATATATGCCAGAGCAAGAGGGGTCTCGGTGTCCATGGGCAGGCAGATGCTGACTTTGGCATAGCTACTTATTCCCACCAAAGGGAGCAGGGCGAGAAGGAAGCAGCAAACCCAGCCCCCAACCATGATGGCACATGCGTGCCTGAGGCGGATCTTCCGGTCCAGGCGCATGGCGAAGGTGATGGCATACCAGCGCTCCAGGGTGATGACCGTCAGTGTATACACTGACAACTCGCTTGCAAAGACAGTGAAGAAACCAGCCGTGTTGCACCCAGGGCCTGTCTGCCAGTCGATGGCATGGTTGTAGTACTCAGAGTGAGTGTAGAGGTCTACAGAGGCAATGAGGAGCAGGTACATCCCCATGCAGAAATCTGCAAAGGCCAGGTTGCACATGAGAAAGCGGGGGACGTTCAGTTTGTAGTGGCTGGTGAGAAGAATAAGCAGGACAAAGACGTTGCCCAGGAGAGCCAGCAGACTAACGAACCACACCACAATTCTCAGGAACTTGTAGCCCATTATGTCTTCACACGGGTTGAACTCATCGGACTTGGGGGTACACACCATGTCTTCATTGTCCCCACACACGGTGTAGTCATAATGGCTGTCAAAAGCTTGTAGAGTCTCTTCCTGGGGGTTTTTGAGCTCCTGGCCAAAACCAATGATCTCATCCTCTTGTTCTTCAAAGAAGACGTAATAATGAGCATTGTTATGAGCATCCTGGAACTTGGACTTTTCCTTGTACCCAACAATGCTGTCATCCAGATTCTCTTCATATTCCTGGTGGAGGGGGCTATTCAAGGCATTCACAGATTTTCTCTGGCGCAAGCTCTGCATACTGCTCTCATTACACATCAAGGACTCAAGGATTCTGCAAGGCAACAAAAAAGTCAGTGCTAGGCTGGGCGCGGTGGCTCATGACTGTAATACCAGCACTTTGGGAGGCCAAGGCAGGGGGATTGCTTGAGCCTAGGAGTTTGAGACCAGCCTGGGCAACATGGCGAAACCCCATCTCCATAAAAAATGCAAACATTAGCCGGGCACGGTGGTATACGCCTGTGGTCCCAGCTACTTGGGAGGCTGTGGTGGGAAAATCACTGGAGCCTGGGGAGGTCAAAGCTGCAGTGAGGCGAGATCAGGCCACTATACTCTAGCCTGGGTGACAGAGTGAGACCCTGTCTCAAAAAAAAAAAAAAAAAAAAAAAGAGTGCTTGCTTAAAACCCATGAATGGTTCCCACATTTACAAAAATATGCAAACTACTTACTATGATGTACATAATTCTGTAAGGTTCTACAGGATCTGGGCAGGCCTGTTTCTGTGACATCATTTCTATGACCTCCCCTCCCCTACTGTGATCCAGTGGCATTGGTCTTATTTATCTTCTGCAACCACTTCAAGAACAGTGATTGAAAAACAAAAACAAACAAAAAAAACCCAACAAAGTGGCCAGGTGTGCTGGCTCACGCCTGTACTTAGCCAGGCATGGTGACTCAATCCCAGCACTTTGGGAGGCTGAGGCAGGCGGATCACTTGAGGTCAGGGACTCGAAACCAGCCTGGCCAACATGGTGAAACCCTGTCTCTACTGAAAATACAAAAATTAGCTGGGCGTGGTGGCACATGCCTGTAATCCCAGCTACCTGGGAGGCTGTGGCAGGAGAATCGCTTAAACCTGGGAGGTGAAGGTTGCAGTGAGTCAAGATTGCACCACTGCATTCCAGCCTGAGTAGCAACAGGGCAAGCAAGACTCTGTCTAAAGAAAAAAAAAAGATGTGGATGCTGAAGCCAGTCGCCGTGGTGGGAACCTGGCTTTATTATTGACTAGCTTGGGTAGGCCCATGAAGTTTGGTTAACTCATTTGTAACATGGGACAATGGGAGTGACTATTTCATATAGGGTTATTAAAGGATTCAATGAATTTATCTTTTTAAGGCTCTTACAATAGCACCTATAGCTTTGTAAGTGCCATATGGTGGTTATTGTTATTATTATTATTCCTATTCAAAGCTCCAAAATCCTATGTTCCCATTGCCTGAAAAACACATGGCTCCCTCTACTCATCATTGTTTAGTTTCAAACTGAATATTTTAAAAATAAAACATTTATGTATTTTTAGTAGATACAGGGTTTCACCATGTTGGCCAGGCTGAGCTGGAACTCCTGACCTCAAGTGATCCACCCACCTCAGCCTCCCAAAGTACTGGGAATACAGAAGTGAGCCACTGCCCCTGGCCAGCCTGCTTATTTTCTGACTTCCTCCACTAGACAGTAAGTAAAATATGAGAGGGAATTCTTGTCTGTTCTATTCACAACAGCCAGGCACATAGAAGGTGCTCAGTAAATATGTGTTTAACAAATGAACGAATGGACACTACCATACAGGCATGCTTGTGGAAATAAGATTTAGTTTTTTCCTTGCTCACCAGACTTACAGCAAAAGGGATTCTTTAACTTGTCTCAGCTGTTGAGCAGATTTTGATTGATCTCTTGGGTTCTGGTTAAAATGTCCAATGGACTTGATCTTCTCAACTGTTTGGAGGCTAAGGAGAAAGCTAGACCCTGTCCCTGAGGTCCACTTAAGCCTCCCACCCAGCCCTTGTCCAGTCCTTCTCAGTGTCACATGGCATCAGTGTAGAGTCCACTATCACACTATCACCATCCTCTACCCCACTCCTGGCTTTTTGCAGTTATGATGCCCATGTTGGCCTTCTTTGTGTGTGTGTGTGCGTGTGTGTGTGTGTGTGTGTGTGTGTGTGTGTGATGGAGTCTCGGAATCTTGCTTTGTCGCCCAGGCTGGAGTGTACTGGCATGATCTCGGCTCACTGCAACCTCCACCTACTGGATTCAAGCGATTCTTCTGCCTTAGCCTCCCCAGTAACTGGGATTACAGGCACCTGCCACCACATCCGGCTAATTTTGTTTTTTGTATTTTTAGTAGACACAGGGGTTTCACCATGTTGGCCAGGCTGGTCTCGAACTCCTGACTTCAGGTGATCTGGCCGCTTCAGCCTCCCAAAGTGCTGGGATTTCAGGCGTGAGACATTGTGCCCGGCTGCCAGATTGGCCTTCTTTGTATGGCTGTTTTAGCTTCTGCCCTCACACCTGATCTGATATTTTCCTGACTGCAATTATGTGTGTAGTAAGTCAATCAGTAAATACATAGAAGCTGAGGAGGACTGAATAGAGATAATCAAGGTGGATTAGGAGGACAGATCGTAGAAGACACAACAGGGAAAATAATGCAGAGTAAAAGTGAAAAAGTAAAAGAATCAGAGAAAGCCTGCAGAGAAAATAAAGGCCATCCCTCCTTCACAGGCTCATAAGCAGCCTGATGTGCACATACTATATATCATAGTTAATATTAATGAAGATCTTATAATATTCCAGGCCATTCCATTCCAGTGTTTTCCATTCAGTTTCCCATTTAATCTTCTCAAAACTCCTATGAATGATAGTATTACGATCTCCATTCCCAAAGATTCAGAGTGGTTAAGTAATGAGGCTGGGATAACACAACTTGGAAAATGGAAGAGCTGCGGTATAAACCCAGCTGACTCCAAAGCCTGCAGGCATGTAACCAGTGAGCTATGACATTTGCAAGGCCCAAACCGATCAGGTAACCCAACTGTTTGTGTTATTTATAAGTCTGTTCTCATGGTTGCGGTGTCTGGGGTCTAATATGTATTGCAGTATCTAATTATGAATTGTACCTGGAAACCGGAAATCATGTCTGCATAACCTCTACAAGATTCTGTGAGATCTGGTTGTGTTTCTCTCTCCTGTGCTATCCGTCACCTCTTCTGCTCTACAGCTATCCAGCAACATTTGCCTTATTTCTCAGCTGTACCCACTTTTGGTCCTCAGGGTCCCTGTGTCCCATGGATCTCCTGTTTTATGTGGATGCTTCCAATATCATCTCCACCTGGTTTTCAAACCAGGAAGCGTCTTCCCCAAAACCAAGAAATGAATTCCACTTCCACCAAGGTCTTTTGTCACTTATGCCGGGTCCCTGCCACTTACCCTCTGATTTTCTTCTGATTCTTAAAAGCACAGCAGTGGCTTGGGTAAGAAAGGTCAGCCCGTGTGAGGTGAAGGAAACTCAAGGAAAGTGGAAGTTTCTTAAGAGTCCAGGTGTTTCTTGCTATCAGTTCCTTCAGGTGCTCCAGGCCTTTGGATGGAAGGGCAGTAACACTGGTATGAGACACGTCCCTGGGAGGTAGAGAACAGAAAAATGCAGAGAGGTAGTGAGCAGCCAGGGCCTTCTCAGCCTTGGCCAGAAAGTCAAACAGGCCTGAGGTAAATGGGGAGATGACATGCTCCTTTCTTATACTGAGTACAGAAGCTGAGCTCCTGGTCTAAGGAGGGATGGATATTAGGCTCCTAAGTCTGTGTTACAGGAACTCCTTGGAATTCCAGTATCCATCAGTACAAATGCTATTTCTACGGTCATTTTATTCTATCCATCACAATACACACAAACCCTTGCAATCAGAGAGAGATGTCAATTTTACTCTGCAACATGCCACCATGTGATTATGAAAGGGTCTCAAGAGGCGAGAGAAATAAAGTAGAACAAAGAAAAAGGGGCCTACCTTGCTATCAGCCGCTGTGGGGACTAGAGTTTGGGGACTGATAAACTGATCACTGATATGAATCAACATCAGTACCATGAAAATCTGATAATGATGCAGACCTCGGAGTCATAACCAGTTACACTGGGAATTCATGACTGAAAACAATTCCCCTGCCCCCACCCCTCCAGTGTCTTTAGAAGACTATAAATCAATTCTTGGAAAGAAAACTCAAATGTTGATATTAACAATGTGAAATCAGATTCAAATCAGTTCCGAGAACAATGGGGTAGGGGGTGGCGGTCAGGCTGGGAACAGTGTAGACATCAGTGTTAGTTACTAAAGTAGAATGAATTCATGGCATTAGTGTGGCATTCTCTGCTCTTTTCTGAATCCCAAAGAGTCCAGGTTCCATGTCTTGCTCCATCATTTTTATTGGCACTATTAATAGCTTGAATAAATCCGTGAATATTTAACCTAATATCCCTCCTATTTTATATTTTGTCAATTAAAATATTCCTCATAGAAGATAATTCCATTTAAAATATTTAATATAATTAATAGTATCCGATTAGCGAGTGAATTCCATTATTTTCAATTTCTTCCCCCACATCACTGTCATTGGACTTAGCTGGGATTTACATTCTCAAGGTTCAAGGCCTTCAGAACATGAAGCTCATGTATTAACCCCATTCTCATCACAGGGCTGTCACTCTTGTGAGGAAAGTGTTGGTGCGGTTGCTATTTTGTTTTGTATTTAATTAAAAAGTATATATAATCTAGCATTTCCCAAATTTGACTGGTGGTAAGAATTACCCTTGGCGCGGCCGGGCGCGGTAGCTCACGCCTGTAATCCCAGCACTTTAGGAGACCAAGGCAGGTGAATCACGAGGTCAGGAGTTCGAGACTAGCATGGCCAACATAGTGAAACCCCATCTCTACTAAAAATACAAAAGTTAGCCAGGTATGGTGGCATGTGCCTGTAGTCCCAGCTACTCAGGAAGCTTAGGCAGGAGAATCGCTTCAACCCGGAAGGCGGAAGTTGCAGTGAGCTGAGACCACGCCATTGTACTCCAGCCTGGGTGACAAAGTGAGACTCTGTCTCAAAAACAACAATAACAAAAAATACCCTTGGCGCTTGTTTCTGTATTATCCCCAGGTGATTTTTAACATTAGACATTTATAAACTGGCATAAATAAACACCTTTGCAGTTAGTGAGAGAGTGGAGGGACTTTTGAGCCAGAGTTAAGCACAGTTGTGAAGCAAATGAAGCTGGGTTTGCTCTCCTGCCTCATCTGTCCTTTTTGAGGCATGTCTTTCTCTTTTAGCCATGCTGTCTTCAAGGTGTGGCCATCTTTCAATTCCAGCTTTCTGGAAGCATCTTAGGTTGCTCTTCCCAGTGATGCTTTCATGTCAGAGCATCTCGTGGCTCATTTCCTTGCTTTGTTGTCTGCTAGATACACTGATTGTGTGTGTTCATCTGAAAGAGTTGATCCAAGTAATGTGCTTGCATTTTAACACATTATTTCTTGAGAAAACATGTTAGTAATTATTTCAGTTACTGCATGACAAAACACCCCAAAACTAAGCGGCATAAATCAACAATATTTTTATTATGAGCATAAGTTTTATGGATCATGAATTTGAACAGGGAATGGTGGGGATAGGTTGTCCCTGTTCTGTGATGTCTGGGGCGTCAGCTGGGAAGATCTGGAGTCTGGGATGACTCAATGCCTGGGTTGGGATTATCCGCAATTTCTTTCACTGGCATGTCTGGTGCCAGGGCTGAGGTGACTCAAAGACTGAGATCAGCTGAGACTGTTGCTGTGGCTACTCCAGGTGGCTTGACCTTCCCACATTACATCAGCCAGATTCTAAGAGAACTATCAAATTCAAGGGCAGAGGACATACAGTCCACCTCTTAATGGGAAGAGTGTCAAAGAATTCGGTGCCTTCTTGTAAAACTGCCCTAATGATCTAAGTGATGGAGACAGCATTGAGGCAGATAATTTGGGGAAAAACTGGCAGTTTATCACTCTGCAAATCAGCATTTCTAGTCCAGGGATCACTCTGGACCAGCATCAGAATCATTTGTAATACAGATTGAGACATGTCCCAGACCAAATGAATTATTATCTCTGTTTGTGGAGCCTGGGAATCTGCATTACTTAAGATGCTCTCCAGGTGATTCAGAAGCTGGTTTCAATTCTCAAAGCATTTTTATGAAGCAGGCAGATACTAAAATTCAGACAAAGAAATATCTCTTTGTGTCCAAAGAGATACAGTGAACCAAGGGTGGCGTCATAACTATCATTTGGGTCTAGAGAACTCAGCTTCAGTGTCCCAGGAACTAGACTTCACTTTCAGGTCTTTGGAGTCTTTGAACACAGATCCAGGTGCAGTAACTCTCCATGGACTCAGTAGGAAAATGGGAGGGAAGATTTGATTCCAAAGTTTGTCTGAGTATGTGTAATGATGTATCCCAGGTGGCCTCTAAGTTAGGTCCCACTCGGGCTGAACTAGGAGGGTGCTTGGTCAGGCAAGGAGAAAGTACGTGTGGGGAAATGTGGATAAACCTTATGACAAAAACATTTATCACACAGTGGGTGCTTGGCATATGGTAGGTCCTCAGTAATTGTTAATTTCCGCCTTGTCCCAATTTGAAGTTTATCTGAGCTCAAGCCAAAAGCAATGAAGTTGGCAAATACAGCTCCAGTCCAGACCTCAACTTGTAGATCCAATTGCTTATTTGATATCTCCACCTGGGTGCCTCACAGGCATCTCCAACTTAATAGGTCCTTTCAAAACTTAACTTTTCATCCCTTGCCCTCAGATCAACCTGCTCCTCCTCTATTTCCCCCCAACATGGTAATTGACACTCTCATCCACTTGACTGCTCAAATTAGTAACCTTGGAATCACTACAACATGTTGGATTTCCTCAAGACCATTGTCCCATCCACCTTTAATCTTGCAAAACACCTATGATTCTGAACACTCCAAAGGAATCTCAAATCCATGTATTTGCATCTCCAGTGTAAGCTTTCTAGTCCAAGCTAACATTATGTCTTACTGCAATATCTTTCCTGTCCAGTTTTATTCTTTTTCAATCCATTCCTCACATAGTAGCCAGAGTAATCATAACATATGAAGTGAGTAATGTCACTTTCCTGCCTAAAGGCCTACAGTGACTTCTCAATATACCATGAATAACATCCGTGCTTCCTGCCACGCCCTTTAAGCTCTTGCAGATCTAGCACTGGACTACCTCTGTAACCTCATCTCAGAGTTCTAAGGCCACTTACAGGCAAAATTAGAATCTATTATACTTGAAGACATCTTAATCCTCACTTGTCATAGTTCTAAGTATCCATTAGGCATGCTGCACCTTAAGTGCTCCTGTGCACTCCACCCACAGTATCTCTGCATTTACAGGGTCAAGCCGGGGGAACAACCGCCTTTTTTCTTTTTTGATTTAACCACCCTTGCAGTGATCTGCAGTTTTAATCAGACAGTCTGGTTGCTATCAGACAGAAAGGTAGGAGATCCTCTATACTTTCCTATGGATCTAGCACTGCCTGTCCACCCAAAATATCTCAAATATAATGATTCTTGCCTCAAAGCCTACTGGAATTTCTTTATTTCTTGTCTTCCATCTATCATTTTCCAGGGCTTAAAGCTTCTATGACCTTGTGGAGTCTCTCTGGTCCTTGCCTTACATTCATGCTGTGAATATTTACAACAACATGAAATTGTGCTGGAACTCCCCCACCCCATGATCAGATGTCAGCCCAGCTGTTTGCACATCTACAGTTTCATTGCTACCACCTTAGTTTAGGTCTGAACTATATTTCACCTGAGTTTTGCCAAAACTTCGTGACTGGTCTCAGAAATCTTCCACTATTCCGATCTTAGGAACTCAGGAAAGAATGTTTTTTCTAAAGGACATTAGGAAAGACTTAGGAAAGAATGTCCTTTCTAAAACACAGATCTTATCATATTGCTTTCCAGCTTGAAATCCATGCCTCCTATAATATCTACAGATTGAAGTTCAAGTTTCCTAGGAGACTATTTCCCCCCCTCCCCAATGGGAGTCTCTTTCTGAATCTTGTGTCATCTTTTTTCTTGATTTTCTCTTCTAGAGCACGTTTTCAAGTAATTTCTTAGGCCGTGTGAGGGAGATATTTTCTGAGTCTTTTGACTTGTTATTACTTCTGGAAGCTTCTCAGACCTTCTCTTTATCCCTGATGTGACATTTCATGAAAGTGTACCTTGATAGGAATCTTTTTCCATTTATTATAATGGGCACTGGGGGAAGAGAGGCCCCTTCAATCTGAAGACCTTTGTCCTTCACCTCTGGGAAATTTTCTTGTATTGTTTCTGGGATAACTTATTCTCATTTTATCTGTTTTGTCTCTGGAATTCTTAATAAGAGGAAAAGTCACCTCCTGGTCCCTCAGACATATCTCCATCTTTTGTTGGAATTTTCTCCTATTACTTTTATTATATTGCCTGGTAAAATTCCTTGAGTGCATCTTCCATCTCTTCTATTAAATTTTTAATTTTAGCTTCATGAGAGCTGGAATACTGCCTGCTCTGTTTATTGCCATATTTTTGGTACCTAGACTGGTGTTTAGCCAACAGAAGACTCTCAATATGTACTTGTCAAATACTTGAATAGATTTTTAAGAGAACTTTCTTGTGTTCTGTTCCTTTTAAAAACAGCGTATTTGGTCGGGCGTGGTGGCTCACGTCTGTAATCCCAGCACTTTGGGAGGCCGAGGTGGGCAGATCACCTGAGGTCGGGAGTTTGAGATCAGCCTGACCAACATGGAGAAACCCGGTATCTACTAAAAATTCAAAATTAGCCAGGCATGGTGGCACATGCCTGTAATCCCAGCTACTTGGGAGGCTGAGGCAGGAGAAAATCGCTTGAACCCAGGAGGTGGAGGTCGCGGTGAGCTGAGATCGCACCATTGCACTCCAGCCTGGGCAACAAGAGTGAAACTCCTAAAAATAAAAATAAAAATAAAAGAATAAAAAATTAAATAAAATAAAAACAGCATATTTGAGGAAGCATACCCCTTTGTTTAGGATCATGGGTTTTAAATTCACACCATCTGGACTTAAATCCTGGCTTCTGCACTTACTTTTAGTCACTTAAACTTTGCGTGCTGCAGTTTCCTTGAGTTTGTTGAACAGTAGCTCTTAGTGTCTTCTCAATAAATATTAGCTGTTATTATTATTATATATTTATTATTATTATCATGATTATTATAGTAATAGGGATGAAATGTGTTCTCAGATTTATCTCGGGTCCTTAATTATTGGTCCTTTCTCATTTCTGTGGTGTCTTTGATTTCTCCAGGCTTATTTCCCCCGCTTTGTGTATCTTGGTTTTGATCTTCCGTGTTAGGAGCATTCATTGACTGGTGATCTCTGGTTGCACACTTCATATTTAAGAGGATGCTTTTCTGTTGGCAGACTTTGCTTTAGGGTAATTGTGTAGGGAGCTGGCCATTATGCTGGTAGACCCTAAAGTGCCAGAATGTGAATGTCTTTTTTGTTTTAGGATTTCTCAACTTCTTCAGCTTATTGAGGAGGTACTTAGCTGTTAGAATTCTGCATAAATAGAGTAGAGGATTAATGTTTCCAGATATAAACTTTCAGTTAACTCTTCTGTTTTCAGTCCCATGTCTTACTCTTACCACATGCCGTACCCATCACCTCTAAGTCCCATTCCTCCCAGAGATTTTACAGGGCAAGACAGCAGTCTCTGACTATGCTCCCTCTGAGTACTGTGAGTTTTGCCTTCCTTCTCTTCTGTTTTTCTTCATTCTGAATTCTGTAGCTCTTCAGGCCATGGATGGGCTCTCACCTGTCTTCTGTGAATGTATGTATAGTAAAAATTCTTGTGGATGTATAAATAGGAAAAATTCCTTTCTCATCTTTTTAAGGGGATCTCAGGAGGGAGAGAAAACAAAATCTTAGGTTTAATGCTTCATTGTAACTTTTAATCACCACTGTATTTAGCACACAGAACTGTGCAAGAGCTTGGAACAAATACTTGTTGAGTACTGAGCCACATTTGATAGTCTCCCAGTTCTGGAGTTGTTGGAGAATAAATCTCAGTCTGAAGAGATCCTCAAACTCAACAAGTCAGGAATCATTTTAAGTTATTTGAGGCTGTATTTTTTCCTACTCACCCAAAGTTTTGTTTGATTACTTCAAATCCAGGATTTTTATTATTATTTATTTATTTACTTATTTATTTATTTGAGATGGAGTCTCGCTCTGTCGCCCAGGCTGGAGTGCAGTGGTGTGATCTCGGCTCACTGCAAGCTCCCCTCCCGGGTTCATGCCTATCTCCTGCCTCAGCCTCCTGAGTAGCTGGGACTACAGGCACCCGCCACCACACCTGGCTAATTTGTTTGTATTTTTAATAGAGACGGGGTTTCACCGTGTTAGCCAGGATGGTCTCGATCTCCTGACCTCGTGATCCGCCCGCCTCGGCCTCCCAAAGTGCTGGGATTACAGGCGTGAGCCACCGTGCCCCGCCTAGGATTTTTAAATAATGTACCTTCTTTCCTAAAATAAACCTGTCAACATGTAGTATTTTTTTTTCTGAGTAAGAAGAATATAAAGAGTTGTTATGGGTGATGAAGGGGTCTGAAATCACTTATGGATGTAGCCATATCGATAGAAACCTACAAGCTGGAGGGCTTCCCTCTGTTTTGTTGACTCTGGCACTCTCTTCAAAGAGCTCATCAAGCAATGGGCATTGAACTCCATGAGAATTTGTCTCTAGCAAGTATTTACTTGTAAATCAGAATGCAGCTGAGCTGAGTCTGGCAGATGGTTTGAAGTCTAATTGCCTAGGTCGTGGGAATAATCTCGAGTTAAGTGTCTAATGAAAGTAACAAGACCTGAATTTGGAGAGAGTGAGTCCTGCAGTGTTATATACAGAGAAGAATATCATGAGATTTTAATGATGCCAGGGGAAAAAAAGAGCTAACTATGTTTAATGTCATAGGAAGAGCAAATTGCACCTCAAAAGCAATTATGTACTCTAGTATCCCCAAACATTGGAACTATTTTTATTTTTTGAGAGATATTTGGTCATTGATTATTATTTAAGATTAACTTATGATGAACTCAATTGCAAATTAAAGAAGCGCTAATTGGCTTGCCAGTGTTCCAACAGCAATTGCAAGTGGCTTTTCTGTTTGCTTGTCATGAAAGTAAGTTTTCCCAAAGGTCAATATGTAGAAGCTGCTCCATTATAAATGTGCAGTTACATCTGTAAATTGGTAGATGAAATGCATCTAAGAGCAGAAAGATTAATTTACTGTTTAAAATGCAATGTAATTAATTTATGAATACTGAATTGAAAAATAAGTTAAAGAAGTTTAAAAGGTATACACTGAAGACAGTGAGCTTATCTATTAATATGTTTAAATAATTTAGAAATGCAATATGCATTTATTTAGCAAGTACAGAACGTATTGATTGCTGTCTAGGTCTCAAGTATAGTTCTAGAAGCTAGGGCTATAGCAGTAAACTAAACAGGCAGAAATTCCTGCTGTCCTCATGCTTACATTCTAGTGGAGAGAAAGGTAACTTTTTCTTAAAAAGTGAAGATACATAGTATGTTAGATGACAATGATAAGCACTATGGGGAAAAGGAAAACAGGGAAGAGAAAAGGCAGAGACCAGGAGTGAGTCACAATGAGAGATGAGGGGACAGTGTCAGGGAAGGCCTCATTGAGGAGATAGTTGAGGAAATGTCTGAAGGAGGTGAGGGAGACAGCCAAGCTGATATCTGGGGCAAAAGCATTGCAGGCCAAGGGACCAGCAGTGTAAAGACTGTGAGGAGTGCACCTGGTATGTTTGAGGAAGCAAGGAGGCCAGTGGCCTTGTAGGCTGTCAAAAGAACATTGCATTTTCCTGGAAGTGAGATCAAAAGGCTGCAGAGGAATGGTATAATCTGACTTATTTAAAAAGGATCATGCTGCTGCTTTGAAAATAACCAGAGTGAGCAAGGGGTAGAAACAGGGAGACCAAAAATAGAGAGGATGGTGCTTTGGACCAGGGTGGTAGCAGTGGAGACACTGAAAATGGTTGGAGTTTGTAGGTATTTGAAAAGTAGAGCCATTGGGACTTTCTGATGGATTGGATATGGGGTATGTGAGAAACAGAAGAGTTGAGAATGACTCCAAGATTTCTAGTCTGCAGCTGGGAGAATGAAGTTACCATTTCCTGTGATGGGGAAGGCTGCAGGTGAGGTAGGTTTGGAGAGAATGATCAGAAGTTCACTTTTGGGCATGTCAAGTTTGAGATGCCTATTGGACATCCAGATGGTGACGGCAGGCAAGTGGTGTTTTATGAGCATAGAATTTGGGAGAATTGTCTGGACTGGAGATTTCTATTTGGGTATCATAGGCTTTAGGTAAAGCCATACAAGTGGATAAGATCACCAAGGAAGTGAATAAAGATATAGATAAAAAGAATATCAAAGATGGAGCCCTGGGGCACTCCATCTTTAAGAGATTAGGAAGAAGAGGAAGAGCTAGAAAAACAGAGTAGGAAGGAACAATCAGAGGTATGGATAAAAACCAAGAGAGAGTAGTGCCTTGGAAGCCAAAAGAAGAATACATTCCAAGGAGGATGGAGTCAGCAACTGAGTCAAATGCTTCTGAAATAAGTACTAATTGGCCATTTGATTTAGCAACCGTGGAAGTCACTGTTGACATTGTAAAGAGAGTTTTAGTGGCATGGTGGGAAGTGAAAACCTGATTGGAGTAAGCATAACAGAAATTGGGAGAGTTGCTGCAAAAAGGCACAGATAAATAGGGCAGTAGGTGGAAGCAGATATAAAGGAAGGGGTTTTTAAAATTATAAATATTTCAGTATTTTCCTAAAAATTAAGTAATCTTTTTAAAAGAAATAAAATCTAAAACAATAACTCTTTAAGGCCATGTAATATTCAATCAGTTTTCCAAGAAAGGCAAGGTAGTTCTTACCTTGTTTAAGTCAGATCCAAATAGATATAGAAAAGGTATCCAATTGATGCCTCTTAGGTGTCTTTTAATCCATATTCACAAAATATTGTTTTAAGATGGAAGAAACTACAGCATATTTACACACTGATGGGAGATAATTTAGTAGGGAGGGAAATACAGATGATTAGGAAAGAAGGGAGAGGATTGCTGAAGCGATGCCCTTGAGTTTTTGAGAGGGGATGGGATCTAGGGCCCCAGTGAAGGGGCCAGCCTTAAAAAGTGACTTAAAATACAGAAAAGAGGAGAAAGGATGTGGGTGTAGATGCAGGAAGATGGGTAGATGTGGTAGTGGGACATGAGGAGTTCTCTTTGGATTGATTTTATGCTCAGTGAAATGGAAATCAAGGTGATCAAGTGGACATGAGAATGAGGAAGAGGACTAGAGAACTGAAGAGAGGGGAGGCCATAGGACACGGTCATCCAATAGAGTGGGAGAGGGAATGGGGAAGTGGGATGTGATCGCTGTGCAGCAGGTAGAGCCTGCTTTGGGTGAGTGATTTAAGGTGGAACCACTTGCCATGTTCAGCTGCAAAAGCCCAGGCCTGCAGCAGGTGGGTGGTTAGACCTAATCAGAGTTGGACTTGGCCAGAAGAGGCTGATGAGACAGAGAGGCAAGGTAGTTAGTTGGCTGCGTATACAAGTCAGTGTTTTTAATGATGGAACATGGCATTTAAGCTGCCTAAGGAAAGAGTGAGGATATGAGGGAGGTGAGAGACAGTGAAATGTTAGTAACAGACTGTAGATCCTGGCAGAACCAAAAAATTGAAGGATTAATGTATTCTAAGGAAAGAGATAGAAAGAGAGCAGGATGTTTAAGATTAAGGTTATGGAGGCTCTGTAGTCATTGGTCATGACAGGTCTAGTGAAGCCTGGAAGTACAGTGGAGGGCAGGCTTGTTGTGGGAGTGGAGCTCAGAAGTCAAGGTATAGGAAAGATAATCCATGTGGATATTGAAATAAATAAAGTTAGGACAGGAGCAGTGTTGGAGGGAAAAAAATGGTGTATATAGGGTTAGGGACTATCCTCTGTTTCAGTCATCCCTGTGGGTCTTGGAGCATATCCTCCATGGTTAAAGGGGGTACCACTGTAGGCAAATGTCTAGAACGTCAGATGGTAATAAGCATCATGGGCAAAAATAAAACGGGGGAGTGGGATGAAGAGTGGTGGGCAGCTTTCGAATTTAAATAGCGCATTCAGGGAAGACCTCAATGAGAAACTTACCCTTAAGCAAAGACATGTATCAGGCAAAGGAGCCAGCTATGGATATCTGGGGAGAGGGTTCTCTGGCAGACAAAACAACTAGTGCCCAACCCCTAAGGTGGGAACATGCCATGTATCCTATTCAGTGTGGCTGGGGTAGAGCCAGGAAGAGGAAAGAAATAGGAGGTAGGATGAGAGACTACGTGGCGTGGGTGCGCGACAAACAGCATAGGTCTTTGAAGGCTGTTTGTGAGGACTTTGTCTCTTTAAAAATGAAGATGATAAACCACCACTGGAGGCTTTTAAGCAGAAACTTAAGAAAATGATTAAGTAAAGTTGCAGAATTACAACAGGTACAAGAATAATCTTACATAGAAGGGGTTGACGTGATGTACCAGGAAGAGATTGTGTTTTAGAGTTAGTTAATACTGAATATCTATCCTAGTATTTCCCTTACGGCCAGGTGACCTCGCGGGACTTACCTGATATCTCTGCACCAGTTTCCTTATGCGTTAAATAGGAATAAGAATACTTTCTATTGAATACTTAGGCCCAAAATGATAGACTGTAAAGAACCAAGCACAATGCTAATGCTCAAAAATGACTTATTATTAATAAGAAAATTCCTGTCTGACTATTCAGAAAATTGATCAGAAATTATGAATCATTTCTCAAAGTCTATGTGTACAAATAAAATTGCTTTGTAACTCAGATATTACTATGATCATTTCTTATAAGCCTCTACTTTCCATGATCTATGAACTCTTTCAGCATTTACTATTGCAACATAATGGATTCTGCAACGGAAAACTGGCATATACTGTAAGTTGGTGAGTCAGCATTCTACCACACAGTGACAAACGGAAACCAGGGCAATTTTTAGTCCATTTTCACACTGCTGATAAAGACATACCAGAGACTGGGTAATTTATAAAGAAAAAGAGGTTTAATGGACTCACGGTTCCACATTGCCTCCTGCCTCACAGTCATGGCGGAAGGCACAAAGCAAAAGGCAAAAGGCACAAGGCACGTCTTACCTGGCGGCACGCAAGAGAGGAAATGAGAGCCAAGTGAAAGGGGGAACCCCTTATACAACTATCAGATTCTGTGAGACTTATTCACTACCACGAGAACAGTATAGGGGAACCGCCTCCATGATTCAATTATCTCCCACTGGGTCCCTTCCACAACATGTGGGAATTGTGGGAGCAACCATTCAAGATGATATTTGGTTGGGGACACAGCCAATAGTCAGATGCTGAAACACAAGCATAGCCTCCTCCTCAATGTCGAATCCCCTCCCTTCTCAACCTCACAACCCCTAACCACACCCAAAATGATCATCATCATAGAGGCAAAAGGGTCAGGCTCAATGCTACTTGTGTGAGATAAAAGGTCCACTTTTTTTTAAGTGTTTATTTCTTTTAGACTCAGAGGCAGAATGTAATTAACAAGATGGATTTCCATGTCCTGGCAGAGATAGTGTGTCATATGACAATGCTTCATTATTTCCTCCCACCTGTTCCAGGAGTGAACTCCCAGAAGAGTGAAAACATTTATTACCCATCCACATTTACTTGGGGAGAACTGTGTGCCTAATTCTACATGCTAAAAACTGCTTTTTGTGTTTCTGTTTGTAGGTTATTTATTCAAAAATTTAATCCAAGGTTGATTTATACCTCTCATTATTTAGCCTGTTGCCAGCATCCTCTAATTAATTGTAAAATCACAAGTAAAACCTGCTACAGAACATAGTACATATGGCTTTTGCTTTACTATTTGGTCCTATGCAATCTTGTTTCACTTCTTTCGTTATACAGATAATTGAGACTTGAAATGGGCAAAATCACCCAAAATTGAGAAGAGTGGTGTGGAGAAGTCAGAATCTTTTGGGGTTGGAAGGCTGAAATCAAATTTATGTAAAAATAGCACAGAGCCTAGCAGGTACTCACTAACAGGTAGAGTTATTTATACATAAAATTGCAAAGAAGGAACAGTGAAGAAGTAATTATTGTCCTACTTGCTCAACAAAGAACAAACTTCAGATTCTTTACTGTTAAGAGCTCCTGGTTAAGGAGGGATAATTAGTTAATAAAATGGTTCAGAATTTACAAGGTTTAGAACATTTTGGCAGTGTTGTTTTCCTAGGATTCATTCTCAGCAAAAATTCTTTTGTGCTCTACCAGTTTTTATCAAGGTAAAAAGCCATTACTTAAATAAGTAACTTTAGCAAAACCATGCTAAAGAAATATTTTATGAATTTATGAATTATTTTTAGAGAAGAAAAGCTACTCTAGTTTACTTTTTGGCCTGGCATAGATAGGAAACATTTACTCAGACTGAATCCCCTGATATAAAATGCATGACCATTTGAGGCCATTGCTCTAGACAGTGGCTGCCGGTGTTTTGGAGAACTTTTACTTAAAGTAAAAATCTTTCGGGGATGATAGTAGTTGCACTGTTAGTCAGTTGAAGAAGTACAAAGGTTTGTATGATTTTGAGGATTTTTGCACTAACTGCTTTATCCCTCTCCCACCAGCAGGCAGCCCACTAGTTGGGGACAGCTCTACAAATAATTTCTCCAATAGTTATGAAAGTAACATTGCCAATATAGATTGCTGTGATTTAATATATTAATTCTTTTTTCTCATAATAGTGGCTATGGTAGTAGGAGATGCTACCGATCAATAAATTAGGATTTTGGGGAAACCAAGCATCCTGAGTTGTCAATGTGAAAATTCCTAGGGCTGAAGCAGACCATTCCCTGTTCTTGTCAAGAAGTCAGCATGCACACCATTCTGGAAAGATCATTGCCTACTCTCTCTCTTCAAATTCTTTCATGATTTTCCTCACAGCCCCTTTGCTGTGCCTCTGGGGATGTGGGCGTGTGACTTAGGAGGGATGACCTACTTCAGTTGCTTCCCTAACAACTCAGGTCCTTTGACATGGGTCTGGCTTGGTGCCCAAGCTAGGCAGTGCAAGATGTCAGTTTATCTTGTGTTTGCAACTCATTTCACAGTCAGTGAGCAGGGCAGCCTAGCGTGCAAGCCTCCCCTGGGTTTGCGTCTGCAAGAGGTTCCCTTCTCCAAGGGAGCTGCACCAAGAGCTTCACTTGGTAAGCACAGAAAGAAAGTCAAGGAGCTCCAGGCTGATGAGGTATTTGGAGCTCAATTTCCCTCCCATCAGAGGGAGATCCAGTCCCTGTCAAATTGCCAGGAAGTACAGATTAGCAGTCCCAGCTCAGTGGCTGTGACAGAGGTATCCAGGAATAATACAGTCAGGGCTGAGGTGAATTGAGGGCCACAAACTTTAATCTGTTATGCAACTGTTACTACTACTTCCACAGGGGCCATCCTTACCTGCTGAGGCAGATTAGGTTGTCCATAATACGATTTCAAAACACCATTCCAACCCTATCCTTTCGCCTGAATTATGTTATTTTTTTCCCTCTGAACACATCCCATATTTTCCTATAGACGTGGCTTTGTTTTCTCTCATAACTCTATCACTGTTGCAATTCTGCCCCTCACCTGAAGCTCATCTCAAATACTATCTCCTTTAATAAAGCTTTCGCTGATCACCCTAACTAGAAATGGCGTGTTCAGTCTCTAAATATCTCCTATGGCTCTTTTTACATTAAACTTATGTTACAGTTACTTATTCACATTTCTCCTAAATTTGACTGTAACCTTTTCAAAGCAGAGGCTGTGTCTTATCCTTATAACTCCTGGACCTCAATAGGTGCTTAGTGAAATGCCTGTGGAATAAGTGAGTAAATGGACCATTTCTACTAGGGTTGGCAGAGAGCTGGTGGTCAGGACCAAAACTGATTTTATTTAGGTCAAAAATTTTATTCTGGAACACAATTGAACAATATAAAGACAAAAATCCAATAAAAATGGGCGAAAAATTTGAACAGAAACTGGGTGAAAGAAAATATACAAATAGCTGACAAGTGCCTGAAAAGATGCTCAACATCATTAATAGTAAGGGAAACATGAATTAAAACCACAATGAGAGACCCACTAGAATGGCTAGAATTAAAAAAAATGACAATTAAAAGCACTGGCCAGTATAAAATGCTCATACCTTGCTGGTGAGAAAAGAAAATGAGACAACCCTTTTAGAAAGCAGCGTAGCAGTGTTTCCTGTAAAGTATACGTAAAGACATATATATATAGAGAGATATACATCTATCCTATTACCTGTCAATTACTACTAAATTTTTATATTAGAAACATAGCATGTCTATGGGAGGTAGGGTGAGGCATGAGGGAACTTTCTGGATGATGAAAATGTTCCAAGTCTTAACCAGGCTAGAGTAATATAGCTTTGTCAAAACGCATCAATCTGCACACTTAAAAAACTGTATATGTTATTGTATGCAAACACATATTGTAGTTAAAACGTGTTTGCTCAGGATCATCCTAGAAAATCATGTATTCACCTGTGTTCTTCAGGCATGCAGGAAAGGACTCTGCCACAAATTTTCAGCCACCTATTAGTATTATCTTGTGAAGATCATGAAGAGTTTTAAAAAAAAGAAAGAAAAAAAAAACAAGAAATATGAGTGTGCCATGACCCTTGAATTAATTTGATCAGCTAAAACCAAGAAAAGTTTATTTTTGAAGTTTATTTATGTTGATACCTGTAATGCAAACTCAAGGATATTATTACAGAGATTTCCTCTTCTTAGGAGGTACTTACTCAACAATATGCTAAATGCTGTATTAAAGTGGGTTACATAATTTAGAATTTAGAGAACTCTGCTTATTATGAAAGGCATTGCATTTCAGTGTGTTCTTTTCTTTGAGATTAAAAACACCAAGAGATTCTCTTTCAAAATAAGATAAAAAGAAAACAAGGTAATCAAAAATGGAAAGTATAAAAATGGAAAATGAGATTGCATATCTTGATTAAAAATCAATCAAAAAACATTATACTTCCAAACTAAATTTAAAAGTCTTTTTGAAAAACAACAAGTATTGGATAATAGATCTTCTGACTCTAGATATTGCACCTGTTTTAAATTAGATTATCGTTTGAGAAGTGACCTTGAAAAACGCTGATTGAGTGGATAAGTTTGGTTTTATTTTTGTTGACCATTAGACATGACTGTATTTAAAACCTTTATATAAACCTTGTATATAAAAACTTTTATGAGGCAGAAATATATATGGCATCTGATTCTCTTTTCTTTAGATGGAGTTTAAGATTTTCCAAGTTTGGCTTTTACAACAAATGACAATGAAATCATGGCTATTTGATATTTAGCTACAATTCATCCAATATTTATTGACCACTTTCTGTCTTCTGTTTTGAGGCAGGAAGGTTATAAAAAGTATAAGACACTGCTTATTTCCTCTAGAATCTTAAAGTCTAATTATGGAAAGAAGATATGTGGGAAAAAATAATGGAGATTTTGACAAAAGATGAAGACAAGAATTAAAGAGATGTCACACGTCCTTGCATGATTAGTTAACAAATTCATTTTCAGACAACAGTTATGCTTGGAAGTTCAGGAATGAGACTGGACTCTTCTTTGTTCATTTCTTACTTTTCTCCTATTGGCCTCTCACATGCTGACATCTCCATTGTCTTCTCTTCCTATGCTTTGTGGCTTTGTTATTAAATTAAGTGTTAATTTTTTTTTTTTTCCCTCAGACGGAGTCTTGCTCTGTCTCCCAGGCTACAGTGCAATGGTGCAATCTCGGCTCACTGCACCCTCCCCCTCCTGGGTTCAAGCGATTCTTGTGCCTCAGTCTCCTGAGCAGCTGGGATTACAGGTGCCTGCCACTGCTCCCAGCTAATTTTTGTATTTTTCATTAGAGACAGGGTTTCACCACGTTGGCCAGGCTGGTCTTGAGCTCCTGACCACAGGTGATCCACCCGCCTCAGCCTCCCAAAGTGTTGGGATTACAGGCATGAGCCACCATGCCCGGCTGAATTTTTATTAAAATAATGCATGGACCTATTTTTAAAAAGCAAATTATACTGGAATCTTGATAATACAAGAGGCAGCCCTTCCCTGCAGTCTGGTGTCTGATGTCCCAGAAGTAACCCCTTTTAACTTCTGGTATTTCCTTCCATAAGTGTAATTATTTCTTGATTTATTGGTTTTAGATTTTATCTACTATAGATTTAGATTTTACTCTACTATAGAAGATGAGGATTTGGCTTTCTTTTATCATCCCTCACCCCCACACATTTCCTCTCCTGACACACTCCTCTACTCTCCTGAAATAGTTTTGTGACATAGTTGGTTAAACCCATAGTCAGTACTTTGGTTATTGCAACTTTGCATATTGTGCTTTCATTTCCTTTGTCATGTAACTGTTTTATTTTTATTTTTTATTTTTTCATAAGATGTCCATCTGTCTCTCTCTTTTTATTTGGGTGTCTTGGTTTGAACAAACCTCTTGCTAAGTTTTCTGCATGCTCCAGTGTTCTTTAAAATACCTCTCAAGGCTGGGGGCGGTGGCTCACGCCTGTAAACCCAGCACTTTGGGAGGCCTAGGCAGGCGGATCGCCTGAGGTCAGGAGTTTGAGACCAGCCTGGCCAACATAGTGAAACCCCGTCTCTACTAAAAATATAAAAATTAGCCAAGCGTGGTGGTGGGCACCTGTAATCCCAGCTACTTGGGAGGCTGAGGCAGGAGAATTGCTTGAACCTGGGAGGTGGAGGTTGCAGTGAGCGGATATCACAGCATTGCACTCCAGCCTGGGTGACAAAGTGAGACTTCATCTCAAAAAAAAAAAAAAAAAAAAAAAAGAAAAGAAAAGAAAAGAAAAGAAAATCTGTTTCAAATCAGTTTTTCACACAATGAATTCCATCAAATAATCTATCAACCCATTTTTTTTTTTTTTTTTGGGACGGAGTTTTGCTCTGTCGCCCAGGTTGGAGTGCAGTGGTGCGATCTCAGTTCACTTGCAGCCTCTGCCTCCTGGGTTCAAGCAATTCTCCTATCTCAGCCTCCCGAGTACCTGGGACTACAGTCATGTGCCAACATGCCTGGCTAATTTTTGTATTTTTAGTAGAGACGGAGTTTCACCATGTTGGCCAGGCTGGTCTCAAACTCCCAACCTCAAGTGATCCGCCTGTCTCCGTCTTCCAAAGTGTTGCGATTACAGGCATGAGCCACTGTGCCCAGCCAACCCTCTTTTATTTCTAGAAGACCTTCCTCTTGGAGGAGTTTTCATTCTTCAGCTCTGATGTAGATGTCATGTTCTCAAGACTCCTAGGACCTCCCTTTGTGGTCATCTGGGATTTCTATTTGCTTCTTTCCTGTGTTGATCACTGTTTTAACAAAGTCCTCATTTTTCTCTTTCCTGGTTTATGCTCCAAGAAAAGACGAATAGGAAATCAAGGCTTTGAGACTTTGCATGTGAGAAAATGTCTTTATTTTATCAATCATACTTGATTGGTAGTTTGGAAATGACTTTCCCTTCAGAATTCAAAAGGTGTATTCTATCTATGGTCTTCTTCAATGTCACCATTGAGAAAGTTGATGGCATTCCGATTCTCCAGCCTGCACAGGTCACATGATTTCTCTGTCTAGACGCCTTTAATTTATTATTTTTATCCCATTGATTTCATGTGTTATGATGTACCTTCATGCCTTCCCACTTTTTTTTTCTGCCATATGGGTTCTCTGTGGGTCTTTTTATTCTGAAAATTCATTTTCTTTATTAATGGGAAATCTGCTACACTATTTTCTTTTTTAGTTTTTGTATTTTCTTCCTAAAACTTTTGTTAGCTGGGTTGTGGACCTCCTGGCTTGAATTTCTAATTTTCGTATTTTTTCTTTCCTCTATTTCATATTTTTTTTTTGCCATCTCTACTGAGTGCTGTTTTTCCCTTTATCTTTAACAACTTCTGCTTACTTTTTTGGTTTTGGCTTTCATGTTTTTAATTTTCAAAAGCTCTTTTATTATTTTCCGAATATTCCTGTATAAGGAATTATTTTGTGCATGTAGAACATTGTCTCTCTGAGGATATTTGTCATAACTTTTATGAAAGTTTCTTCTGGTTCTTGCATTGTCTCTGTTCCTTCCAAGTTCCTTTTTCTGTTTATTCTAGTCCTTGTTTTTCATGTCACCACTTCTATTCAACATAGTACTGGAAGTCCTAGTTAGAACAATTAGGCAATACAAATAAAAGGCATCCAAATCCTAAAGAAAGAGGGAAAACTGTCTCTGAGTGCAGATGACATTATCTTATACAGAAAACCCTAAAGCCTCCACCAAAAAACTGTTAGAACTAAGAAATGAATTCAGTAAAGTTACAGGATACAAAGTCAACCTACAAAAATCAGTTGTGTTTCTATATATAAACAAATAATAAGCTATGAGAAAAAGAAATAAAGAAAACAATCCCATTTATAATGGCATCAAAACAAAACAAAAAAATGGAATAAATTTAAACCAAGGGAGTGAAATATCTGTACACTGAAAACTATAAGACATTGACATTTTTCATGTCAATGGATTTCCTCAAAGGTCTGCTGGTTCTTGGATGTCTGTTCTTGTTTGTAAGAGAGGCCTATGGGAAGCTCTATGTGTGGAAGCTTATTGGCTGGTGGGCATTACTATGGTGAGTTTAGGAGACTATCAGTGATTCTTTTTTTAGGTTTTTTTTTTTTTCTTTTCCTTGGGCCTGTCAGCTTCCTCAGTACTCTCATCTCTTACTTGGAGGGTATACATTCTGATGCCAATATTCTATGAATTGAGTGGATAAGAGGTTTGTTGTTCTTACATTTTGGAATGTAAATTTTCATATAATCCTGTTTTCAGAACAGTACCTGCCTTCTAACCCCAACTGTGCTTTTTCTCCTTGAGTCTTGGTGATGACATTTTAACAAAAAGAAAATTCTAGTCTTTTTCTGGGATGAGTAAGAAGTAATGCTTGAGTGTGCAGAATGAGACCAACCAGCTTCAATGTCACCTATATTCTCATTTGCAGAACACTTAAACTTTAATTGATAAAATATTTCCTAGATTTTGTGATTTGAATTAGCTTGCATTTTATTGATTTCACCCATGCAAGTACTTAGCGTGCAGCTCTCTCTTGGTTTTTGAAGACACTCATCACTTACTCACATGATCACCTTTCCTACTCTTTGTCATTAAAAATACATGCTTTTTAATTTATTTATATTTTCTCAGAAGTACTGACCTTTTAATGTTGTTTAAAAAGGGATCAGGGAAAATCACATTAGTAGGGAGAGTTCAGAAGTCTCAATTCTATTCATTTTTTGAGATTTCCTCTATACCTGTATACCCTCATCACCAGCTATATTCCAAAGAATCTCAAATGTATCTCTAGCCCTGACCTCTATTGTGAATTTTGAACCCCCATATATCACTGCCTGCTTGCATGCATCATGGGACCTCAAACTAACTTTCCCTAACTGAGGAAATGGTGGTTTCATTCTCCTAACTGCTCAGTCACAAATCGTTACAGTTCTCCTTGATTCCTTCCTTTCTCTCATCCACCATATTCAATCCATCAGCATGTCCTGTTGGCTTTACCTTAAAAAGTATAGTAAGGATCAGATTATTTCTCATCATCTCCACTGCTACTGCCTTAGTGCAAGCTACTTTCATCTCATGCCTATATTATTTTGGCATATTCCTAAGTTGTCTTCTTGCTTCCATACTTGGTCCCCTACAGTTTATTTTCAACACGACAGCCGGCATGTTCCTGTGAAACTTTGAGTCAGATTGTGACACACCTATGCTCAAAATGCTCCTATGGCTTCCCCTCTATCTAAAGAGCAAATCAAAACACCTGATGATGGCCTCTAAGACCATCCGCAAGTTGCTCCTGAAACCTATCATCTTTTTGATCACAGCTTTTACTTTTTTCATCCCTGTTTACTTCACTCTGTTTGAGTGGCAATAGCGTCCTTGCTATTCCTCAAATGCGCCAGGTATATTCTCACCTGGGGGTCTTTGCACTTGTCTAAAATGCTTTTTTCAGATTGTCCCCAGGTTTGCCCCTTTGTTTCTTTCAGATAATTTCTGAACTGTCACCTTCTTGATGAGGCTTTTCGCTCACTGTTCTTTAACGTAGTGACCCTCCCCTATTGACAGCACCCAGTGAAGAATCCCAAGCTTAGCAAGTCCTCATCAGTAAATGCTTATTGTACATTTTCAAAGGTTAGCTAGGGAGAGTTTAACCAGATTGATGGGAATGGATAGGAATGAGGGGGAGCAAGGAGAGAATTCCAGCTGGGTGAATGGCCAAATAAGAACTAAGATATGAGACCCCAAACTTAGAAATCATTCACATTCTCATGATACTTGTGAACAGATGATTTAACCAAAGGAGAAGATACAGAGGAGAAAGAGCCAGGACCCAGGATGGAACCCCATTTTGAGGAATGATGCAGTGAGCTAAGGAGAGAAATGGGGAAGGAGTGATCAGAGAGGTTAGAACAGATCAGAAGAATGAAGTGTCAAAGTTCAAGAAGAAGTGAAAATAATCATAATAATGTCTAACATTATTGAGGACATATTTAGTTCCTTTCTTATCTTATTTAAACTTTATTAGTTTACTTTATCCTGTTTTGACAGATGAGAAAACTAAGACTTGGGTCTTACAGTTAGTAAGTGATGGGGCTAGGAGTCAACTCCAGGTATAACTCCTCATCTTTGTCACTTTCCACAACCTGGAATGCCACCAAGAGGCAGGGAAAGCATTTTCAAGCAGTTGCACAAATGCTCTTAACTTAGTGGGAGAGTCTTGTAGAATATCTTGCCATAAATATAAAAAACAACCTCTAGGCGGTACAAGCAGATAGTTTGACCACTTCCAAAGAAGTAGAAATGGATACATTCGCTTGAGGACAACAGACTAAAATATCTTCAAAATATGATTGCTCTTTAAATGCTATAGTATTTACAGAAGAGTGCTTTAATTATTTTTTGAGTACCATATTAATGTCACAAAATATTTATTAAGCTCATACTGTGTTTCAGGCATTATAATATGAACCAGAATTGTATAACTATATTGTATAAGCATAAGCATATTATATAAGTATATTGTATAAGCATAAGCATAACAGTATAAGTAGGTTGGAGAATTAAGGGAGCTAAGAGGTTCGATATGGATGGACCATTGGTCAGAGGTGTAAAGCAGTGTAAAAGACAAAGCTGAAGATTTTGGCAATGCCTTGCATGCCACACCAAGACCTCTGTCCTAAGAGGAATGGGAGGCCAGTATTGGGTTTAAGATTCTA
Source organism: Macaca fascicularis (assembly GCF_037993035.2). Taxonomy (NCBI): domain Eukaryota; kingdom Metazoa; phylum Chordata; class Mammalia; order Primates; family Cercopithecidae; genus Macaca; species Macaca fascicularis. The sequence continues at coordinate 149,076,217 of NC_088381.1, read as the reverse complement.
TTTGCATGTGAATCCAAAGAGGTTTGGGGAGGGTGGATTTGAGAGGAACCAAGACTAAATAAAGGCAGGAGTCAGATTTGGAGACGCTAATCATCTAGACTACTGCTACTCAAAGTATGGTGCCCATTGGCCAATAGCTTCTCACCAATCCAAGTATAAGAAGCGTATGCTGGATGTAACCCAGCTACTTCAACTAAACACACTGTTGAGTTTGGTTGACTTCATTTTCATGACAAGACTTTCTCCAAAAAAGAAGATGTGCTTTGCTGTACGTCCTGGACAGCCACTTACCTTGCAATGAACTCACTTCGAGTGGTTCTGGTCTACACTATTGGTCTTCAAATTCTTTCAATCTCACATATTAATAAGTAAAAAAATCTGAGTATGTACCACTGACATACAAATAGTCATGAACCCTATACATATATTTTCGTAATACTATATTATATATACCATAACACACTAAACATACATTTTAATATAATGCAATGAGGATAAGTAATACATATTTTTAAAAGTTTCACAAAAGCAAAAGCAATGTTATCAAATATGCTTAATTAGTTTTGAAAATTATCTTTAACCCTTTTGGCTATGGCTGTTCAAAGTCTGCTTTTGGTTCAGTTTATTTTGATTTTGGTTTAAATGGCTGTCCTAGTTGAAAAAATTACCAAAGACAGGTATTTCACCAAGAATAGAGCAGGCTTCACTGCGTTTATTAAACTAAGATTCTCATTTTTCAATCTAATCCAGTAATTAAATACATGTTTTAATGACATTTTATATTTTCTGATGTCAATCAGTTGTTTTTGCAAAGTGATCTGGAGGTGTTTCATTTTCACATTTTATACACATGGATTTTAAACCTATTACAACTCTGTATTACTTTGATAGAGCTATGGTAACAAAATACCACAGATTGGCTGGTTTAAACAGCAGAAATACATTTTCTTACAGTTCTGGAGGCTGTAAGTCCAAGATCAAAGTGTCAGCAAGTTTGGCTTCTCCTGAGGCCTCTCTGCCTGACTTGCAGATGGCCACCTTCTTGATGTGGCCTCACATGGCCTTTCCTCTGTAAGTGCCCATCCCCGGTGTCTCTCTGTGTATCCCAATCTCCTTGTCTTATGAGGCCACCTGTCAGATTGGATTAGGGCTCACCTAACAGCCTCATTTTAATTTAATTACCTCTTTATAGACCCTATCTTTAAATATAGTCACATACTAAGATACTAGAGGTTAAGGCTACAGCATTTGAACTTAGGAAGACAGAAACAGTTTAGTTCATAACAAACTTAATTTGAAAGATTTAAAACAGGTTAAAATTCTATTTCTGATTTGAACCAAACAGAATTTTTATGGCATGATCATTTTTTAATCAGGAAAATCATATAATATGTGAATGTTTCCAAATACTTGTTTCTAAAGTCTTTCTCTAAAGCATACATTTCTTTCAAAAAGCAATGACTTTTCTTATTATTTGGTGAAATAGTACTTTAATCTTGAAGAAGCTGATATAAAAATGTTATTGAAAAATATCTTCCAGGTAAAAAATTATTGACATGGACTTTATCACAGAAAAGGTTAATACATTTTTCCCCACTTGTCTTCTTGTAAAAAGAAAAATGCATAATGCTTTTAAGTACTTTGCCATGAATTAACAGTGAACCCCCACGTAGCACAGCAGATTTTCAAGATCACTCTGACCTCTTATATGGATGGAACCTATGTGTTAAGAGAACAGGACCTTAAACGCACTTACCTGGGTGCATTCAATCTGAAAGTGAAATGAAATTGTTAAAGGTAAAAGAGTGAAGGTACCCAGTGCTCAGGACTGTGGATCACTCACTCTTCTCTAGGAGGCATCCACCCACTACCTGACACCTGAGGGACAGTGGCTATCTATAAATAAAAGATTAATAAAACTTAATTTGTTCTTATTTTAAAATAAGTATAAATAGAACCTCTAATATTTCCTCTCGCCCCTAACAGATTATCTTGTGCATCTCTACGGTGCTGTGTTCCACTTTGGCAGGGACTAAAGTGGATGCTCAATGGTGAGATTCTAAACTGAGGCAAAACCAAGGGAATGAGGAAGGTGGCGATGATACAGAGGCTTCAGGGAAGCAGAATCAGTAGAACCTGACCACTGATCGGATGCGGGGGTGTAAATCAAAGGAAATGCACAAATAGGTATGTTTTCATGCTGTTTAAAAAATGTTTTTATTCCATCTTTCCCCATGATTGTAAGTTCTTCCAGAGATGAGTCAAACTATCATTTATATTCTTCCTTCTTTGTGCCAGGCATTGTGCAATGCACGTTCAGGTATATTTTCTCTGCAAAGACTAGAGTGCCTTCCAACTAGTTGTGGACCTTGCATTTCAAAATTTTTCAAACAGAATCTGCTCCATGAACAGAGCCCCTGTGAGCATGAACACCAAGGTGGCTGCCTTATCAGGCATCAGAATGGCATAGTGGAGCTTGGGGCCTTCTGAGTCTCAAAGGACAAGGACTTTCTTCCAAGAGGTAGCCTATGCAGCCAGGAAAAAAGGGACTTGCAGAAGCCTTTACCCAAGACAGCAACATTCTCTACCCCGAACATAAGGTTCTCCCCTCATGTCTCCATCTATTCCAAAAAAGTAAAAAAAAAAAAAAAAAAAGACTAAAATATTCTTTGGTATGTCTGACTCACAGCAAGCTTGGTCCACTGTATACTCCTCCAAATGCATCTTTGTCAATAACTGTCAGGTATTTGTTCTTGTTTAGGTAACTAGAGAGAGAGAGAGAATGAATTAGGTGATTTTAAGAAATCACACCAAATTAGTACAAATATCAGAATAAAATGTGACCATAGTATTGACTGATTTCAAGAATTTAGAAGATACTTTATCTTCTTCTGGCCTAAGCACTTAAAACATTCTAGGTTTCAATTGTATAAAGTTTATACACATTAATTATGGCAGAAGTTTTTGAAAATGAGCATGTTTATGATCTAATTTGCATACCTAAATTTCTTAAAAGTTGATTTAATTCTCTATTTTCCAGGCCAGTGGCAATTGTATTTTTTAGTCCTTTTTAATGGCAATCCTCTTTAATACCAAATTTTGTTTCTTAGTATTAATTAGTATTCCCATTTAATTTCGAAGACTAGGCTTAAATCAGGAATGGAATGAAGATGGTGAGGGTGGTGAGTGATGCTGAGGACTGTCAGAGATTCAGATCTTTTCTTTGGGTAAGGGTGTCAGATTTAGCAAATAAAAATACAAGATGCCAGTTAAATTTGAGTTTCAGATAAACAACGAATAATTTTTTAGTAAAAATATTCCCCATGCAATTAAAAAAATATTTATATTAAAAGTTATCTGTTGTTGATCTGAAATTCAAATTTTATTGGGTGGCCTGTATTTGATCTGACAACCCGATAGTGTGTATGAGGAGTGTTTATGAGATTACTCTGTAATCTTCTTTGTGCCAGGTATAGCCCAAACTTGGCCTCTTCTGGTAGTGGCTGAACACCCAGTATTCAGGGCATTGTTAAGTGTGACACAGGGAGAGTCAATAAGTCTCAAATACATTCAGAGACCTGGCTAAGATGCTAAAGCAGCCAATCTGTGCCTTCCCAGTGGCTTGAGATTACTGTGTAATCTAATCATCGACCTTCCATGGAAGAGCTTTGATGGGCACACTGGCCTTGCCATTTTAAAAACACACCGGGCATTAGAGGGTAAAATAGTTTTGGAGAAATTTAAGTTACAAAGTGATTTTGAAATAAAATTCCCTCCAAATGGATAAAAGCATCCAAGGATTTTGAAACTGGCCGTTTCCCCTTAACTTTATTACACAACAAAATTATCTAAAAAGAAGCGTAGCACATATATATCCTTGTTACAAACGTTCCCAATTTACACATTTAGAATAACTCACAACATAACCGAGTCCACTTAAACATCAGCGTGTGGCCACCTGTCGATGCAAAAGAATATAGCAGAGACCCTTAGAAGGTCTGCTTAGATATGGCTAATGCTTCCATTATTCTGCTTATGGGGTCTGCTCTTCATGGTGGAACATTTTTAAGGGTAATGGTTAATAATAATATTAAGCCTTCAGTCAGAAAGATTTCTTCTTCAGAGCCCTCACAGAGAAACTTCCCTCCTGGTTAACTGGACCCAGACATGAGTCTTCATTGGAGCCGTGGGAGGAAGAAGAGTTACCAATCACCAGTGCTGAAAACGTCTCTTCTTTCTGGGCAGGATGAGGGAATCACTAAATGATGTGTAAGTGCTGGAACTCCACAAAGTGACATGTCATAAATTGGTATATATTTTTGGGTCTTTCAATTTTCTTCTTCTTCTTCCTTCTCCTTCTCCTTCTCCTTCTCCTTCTCCTTCTCCTTCTCCTTCTCCTTCTCCTTCTCCTTCTCCTTCTCCTTCTCCTTCTTCTTCTTCTTCTTCTTCTTTCTTCTTCTTTCTTCTTCTTTCTTCTTCTTTCTTCTTCTTTCTTCTTCTTTCTTCTTCTTTCTTCTTCTTTCTTCTTCTTCTTCTTCTTCTTCTTCTTCTTCTTCTTCTTCCTCCTCCTCCTCCTCCTCCTCCTTCTTCTTCTTCTTCTTCCTCCTCCTCCTCCTCTTTCTTCTTCTTCTTATTCTTCCTCCTCCTCCTCCTCCTCCTTCCTCCTCCTCCTCCTCCTTCTTCTTCTTCTCCTTCTTCTTCTTCTTCTTCTTCTTCTTCTTCTTCTTCTTCTTCTTCTTCTTCTTCTTCTTCTTCTTCTTCTTCTTCTTTTTTTGAGATGGGGTCTCACTCTGTCACCCAGTCTGGAATGCGGTGGCGTGATCTCTGCTCACTGCAATCTTCTGGGTTCAAGCGATTCTTCTGCTTCAGCCTCCTGAGTAACTAGGACTACAGGCACTTGCCACCACATCCAGCTAATTTTTGTACTTTTAGTAGATACAGGATGTCACTATGTTGGCCAGGCTGGTCTTGAACTCCTAACCTCAATTGATCTGCCCGACTCGGCCTCCCAAAGTGCTGGGATTACAGGCATAAGCCACCGCGCCAGTCCAATTTTATTCTTAAATAGAAATTGAGAACTACCTAATCTAAGGTACTCATTACCATTTTGCCTCCATACACTCTTTATTTCTTTCACAGCATTTTCACAATCCATAATTATTGCCTTATTTATTTACTTGTTTACTTTATTGGTTGTCTCCCCAACCAGAATGAAAGTTCTATGTCTATCCAGTGCCAAGTTCACCATCTCTACAACTACTTGTTGGATGAATGTGTGAATGAGTAGAAAATAAATCAATATACTTTTTCATCACGACAGTAAAATGGGCGGTGTTAAACTCTTAGGGTAACACAGATGATTGCTTTAAAGAAAAAATAATGAAAAGTGAAACAATAGAAGACTTGGCTTCTGGTGTGGTGGCATTTGACCAACTGTTCTTCCTGAGGTAGTGACTTTTCAGGCATCTGGTTTACAAACACCTCAAGGGTATAGCCCAAACTTGGCCTCTTCTGGGCTGAAGACCCAGTATTCAGGGCATTGTTAAGTGTGACATAGGGAGAGTCAATAAGTCTCAAATACATTCAGAGACCTGGCTAAGCAGCCAATCTGTGCCTGCCCAGTGGCTTCAATCACAGTCCTCACTTGATCATTGTTGGACTCTCCTTTAACCCACTATGTCCATGGAATTCCTTTGGTCAGTGACACCTGGAGTGGGCAAAATCCACCTTGGAAAAAAACAACAACTGCAGAGAAGATATTGAACAGCATGATTTTGTAAAAAGACAACTAAGTTCAGTACAAGGGCTGCATGGCTTGCATCTCTTTTTGTATTCTCTGGACAATGCAGCTTACAGATCACATTCTGTTCCCAGGCTGTTGAAAATCAAGTAAGAGCCGGTGAACTCATCTCAGTTTTTCCTCTTCATCTCTAACTGCTGCAAGTGAAATTCAGCGTGTTCTTTCTAATCATTAGCAATTATTGTAAAACTAAATTATTGCTTGTCCAATTCTGCAGTGTTTTCATCTGATATTTAATATACTCCTGAGGATAAGGAGCCTGGTTGATAAGCATTGCAGTTTACCAGAAACTCTGCAGAAGACTTCAGACTGGAAAAGCCAGCCAGAGTCCAGGAGGGGAGGAGGAGGATGCAGAGGAGCCCCGGCCAAGCTGAACGGAGATGAACGGACACTTCCGGACACTGTGCTCTCTAAAACCAGCATGGCTGTTTGGGTACTTTACCTCTTAGAGATAATTAGATGCTTAAAAGTGAAACCATCACTCTGCCTTCAGCAGATTTGAGGGCTGCCTCATTTGGCTTTTTAACCTTGCTTCAGCTTGCTGCTCTTGCCTTCCATCTGAAGTCAAGAGAGTGAGGAGGGAAAATACATATACAGAAGCCTTGATATCCAGGAAGAAAGTGCTTCCATCAACCTCATTTATCACATGATATTTCCTGGGATTATCAGTCTAGTTAAACTGATTCCTTGACCATGACTTACCTTGATTCTTCTGAAATCGACATCTGTACCCAGCTTGGATAAATCATTCACAAATCTTGGTAGGCTCTCTGGTTAGCCTACTCTAGACAGTGATTATTTTAGAGGGGAGTGATAATAAAAACTACCCCTTGCAAGGAGAAGATGAACATAAAGTAGCTTAAAAGAGACTCAAAAGGCTTGTAGTAAGAGATGAAAGGAAATACTTTTTGAAAGTCAGGGTTTCTAAATATTTATACTGGAAAGGGCTTAGAGAAAAGAACTGGTATTTCCTTTAAGAATAAGATAGACATGGCTACACTCTATGTGTTCAACAGCTTTTCACTGCTTGGGGCTTATTCCTCTTTGAGAAGCTGTTGGAAGAAATGAAGTTCTTCTGAGAAAAGAGATGTCAGCTTTTCCATACAGGGAGTTAAGAAGCCCTGCCCTGATTTAAGATTGTGAATAGTTCACACTTAGGGAAGACCAAGGCAGTCAGGAAAATGAAGGTGGTGAGGACTCAGCTGAGGAAAATATTCAATTGACAAAGTCAGTATTATGTGTATTATGTGTACAATATGTGTGTGTATGTACGCCCTTTTCTGTTGGACTCACTCTTGGCACATAGTGGCCATTCAATGAAGACTTGCTGGAGGAAGGAATGAAAGCCCGATTGTTGCGTGACTCCTAGAAAGAGGCACCCTCTACACCAGGTTTAGAAAAACGTGATCAATGCCAGAGAGAGGAGTGTGATGCCGTGGTAAGAGAATTTGCTATTGCTGCTGAACTTGGCTCTCTGGGGAGTTTTAGGATACATTTCAGCTCCAAGATGGGATTTCAGCCTGTGCCTCCACAGTCCCTTTAGGGGGAACTTGGGCTGGCCCCTGATTATGTTGTGGTACTCTCATGGGAACACTTCGGTGGGGAACCATGTTTTCCTCCCACAGCGTTGGTAATTCAGAAAATTAAACGAACCCCCTGCCTACCTCTCATGTTAGTTTAAAGAGAAGCTGGATTGCTCTATGGAAATCCTTTTGTAGCAGAAATCAGGACACCTGTTTGTAAATGTAACCTGTGAGAAAATACTCAAGCTTTCAATAGGCAGAGGCAAAAGTCAGCCTTAGAGTATATCCTGCAAGCTGTTCAAATACTTACCCCATGATAAATAATAGCCTTCTTAATCCTATAATCTTCTCTATCATTGTCTTTTCCCAGTGTGCCAAGATGTGGTATTTTACTTCGAATCAGCTAATGCATGATGCTAATTAGTGCATTAATTGTGTTGACTCTGTTTATAATAATCAGTGTATTGGTGGGCTCTTAGCACGTCAAAATGGCATTTTTATTCCTGCCTAAATTTTTACTGTCAGATAGTAGCTAGTTTCTAGAGTTTGATGGAAGGAAATGTGATACAGGGAATCAGACGTTCTGTGAGAAGCAACATATCCCCACGCAGATTGTGTGGAAAGAGGATGGAAAAGCGATTCCAAACAATGAATGTGTGACTTAACTTGTGACCAAGTACAGTTCAACTTCTGTTGAGCAAGGGATGCTTGTATTATTATTAATTTCACCTTCACCTCTGAGTGATGACAGCGTTCTTGGCACCATAGGAAGTCATAGGACAACGTGCTTTTACACATCTGCCATCATTTTCATGAAATCCTAACTAATTACTTGACTGCTGCTGCGGCATCAGCACTTGCACTGGATGTGGAATTTGTCCAACTTGGCTGTAATTGTATTATTCAGTTACATTTTAAAAAATGAGTGTAAATGAAGTCAATCTGCTAATTTCAGTAAACTGTCATGAAGTGGAATGATGGGGGATGATTACTCTTTTGGATGACACGTTGTTTAAATGAGAACCTAATGATATCTGGACAAACTTCTAGAGAAATCACCAAATTGCTAACATGTCATGTGCAATCCTTGAACACTATTAAGATAATTACAGGAGATTGATGTGTTTGCCTTAGTTTAAAATCACAATTAGCAATGAGACCAAAAGCAATATCCTTATGTTAAAAACACAATGTGAATACTATTTTATTATTACTATGGAACCTTGACCTCTCTTTCTTTCACCTATAGCTCAATCCTTGTCTTCCTCCAGTCCCAGGGCTCCTTATCACAACCATCATTTTGATTTTACATTGGATTTACATGATACCTTTTACTGAAGTGCTTAAATCTAGGAAAGAATAAATTTCTATTGACTAGGAATCAGAAACTTAGGGTAGAATGATGGAGTCTTGTTTTATAACAGGGGCAGTTTCCAGCTTAGATTCAAAATACTGATTAAAAAAATCTTTGTTTTCTATTATGATTGGATCTGCACTTTCTAATGCCAAATATTTTAATCCAGATACTTTTTATCTTGATCCCATGCTTGCCCTTTAACCTTTACCAGAAATTCAGAGAAACAGACTACATATTTCGCCACACAATAGTCATCCTCACTGAATACTTTTATCCAGAGGTCTACAAACTATGACTTTTCAGTCAAATCCTGCCTTGTCCTTGTTTTTGTAAATAAAGTTTTATTGGAATATAACCATGCTCATTTGTTTATATATTGTCTATGGCTGCTTTCACACTACAAAGGCAGACTTAAGTAGTACAACTAAGACCATATGTCCCATAAAGCCCCAAATATTTTCTTCTGAGAAAAAGTTTGCTGACCCCGATCTAGACTTTTAGAAACCAAGACACGAAAGATTCTTAACAAAGAAATAGTTTCCACATTTGTTAATCTCTTCCAAATAACTTTAATACTTAACATAAAAATGTCAAGAAAGTATTGTGAAATAGTACACTGATTTCTTTCCTGTGTTGCAAGAGATAGTTAGACAGTAAGTCATGGCACCAGTGAATTGAAAATCCATTGTCACTGACAGAATATCTCTGCTGTCAGCTAAGCCTCCCACAGAATCCATGATATGGTCTGAGGAGAAAGCTGGTGTGAAGGTACAGAGAGTCTCTATATATACAGCATATCCTCTAATAATATTGTCTCATTCACTATTGTTTAGTTTGTTTGTTTGTTTTCTTTTAGACAGAGTCTTGCTCTGTTGCCCAGGCTGGAGTACAGTGGTACTATCTCTGCTCACTGCAATCTCCGCCTACCGGGTTCACACCATTCTCCTGCCTCAGCCTCCCGAGTAGCTGGGACTACAGACACCCACCAACATGCCTGGCTAATTTTTTGTATTTTAGTAGAGACTGGGTTTCTCCATGTTAGCCAGGATGGTCTCGATCTCCTGACTTCCTGATCCGCCCACCTCAGCCTCTCAAAGTGCTGGGATTACAGGCGTGAGCCACTGCGCCCAGCCTGCTTACTTTTAATTAAAAAAAATCCTTTCCGGGCTGGGGCTACTGTTTGTGTGAAGTGTGCACACCTTCCCCATGGCTGTGTGGGTTTTCTCCAGGTATTCCAATTTCCTCCCACACCCCAAAGATGTGCATGTCAGGTTCCTTGGTGTGTCTAGATGGTGCCAGTCTGAGTGAGTGTGGCGGTGTGTGTGGTCGTGTCCCATGTTGGGGTGACGTCCTGTGGACCTTAAGGTCTGAATTTTATTCTTTATCTTTAATAAATGATAGTGTTTGAGGGTCATATCTTCCAATGACTAAATATGGCAGGAAAAACAGGCAGATAATTTGAAGCATAGATTCTTATCTTGAGCTCCAAAATCTTTTGCTTGTGGAAAAATGAATGTTTTAGAAATGAATTACCCTATATCCCAGGTTTCAGGTTCTTTTTCTAATCCACCATTCTGGAAAGGCAGTTTTAGTTCAGGCAAGAGTCAGCTGAACACACTGAATTCAGGAGCCATATTAACAGCTCTGGTTTCCCTGGTTGAAGATTTCCTACTCTCTCCTATCCCTGCCCTTGCTAATATGAGTCTTTGTTGCCTTAATGCAACTAAACTTTTGATGTACTCTTTGTCTAGAACTGTGTGACAGTCATCTGAAATCTTTAAACCCTAAGTACCTACAAACTATCTTCATTATTTTAAGAAGTCTCCATACTCCATTCATAGAAAATTTGAATTTGAAGATCATCACCCTGAGAGTCATAGCTTTCTAGGAATAGTTGAATCAAAGAGGAAAATATTTGGTGAAATTCATACAATATTAAAATCAAATACCACCTTTCCAGAATGCTGGATTAGAAAAAGAACTTGAAACCTGGAATACAGGGTAATTCATTTCTAAAACATTAATTTTGATAATGATTTAAAAAACAATGGGATAAATCTAGAAAAAATCTAGCTTGTATCTCCAAAAAAGGAAGGCAATGTTATTCAATATTTAGGCTTCAGTTACTTTCTATCTGAGATGTATATTTTGGACTGGGTACACTTCTCCCTAATGTACTTTGACCTTTGATATTGCTGCCTTTGAGCTGACCCCACCAGAATGTACGCTCAGTGTGGGGAGTGACCACATGGCTCTTGTTCATCTTTGTTTTCCCAGTGAATGGCACAGGGCCTGGTACATTGCAAGTGTCTAATAAATATGTTGAAAGGTAGATGAAAGATTGTAAGAAGTTAGTATCATAAAAAGATGGAAAGAGGGTCTCTCCAATTCTGTAAATAAATTTGAGGGGGTAAGTATCATCTTACTCTAGCAAGTCTTTTTAGACTTCACCTATAATTATGTATTAAAAAAGATAATGGAAATGAACCATTATGACTCCACAACCAGACAATCGAGAGAATGGTACTATGACTCTTCATTTCATAGAGACTGGTAGGAAGCACAAAAGCTGGCAAAGAGTGAGACTTCACTTCAACAGAACTCAGGGAGCCTTGCCTCCGTGTAATGAGTTCAAACATTTTTTTTCCATTTACCATTTAAAAATGAAATTGTTCCAGAACCTACCACCTAACCCCTAAACCAGAACATCAACCAAAATCACTTAATCTACATGCATGTTCTTCTTCATCCAGAGCCACTGCATAGGGTTAGACAGCTTATTGACCTCACCCTTGCTACTTAAAGTGTGGTCTATGGACAGCAGTGTCGGCATCACCTGGGAGTTGGTTAGAAATACAGAATCCTGAGGCCAAATCCAGAGCTATGGAATCAGACTATGTATTTTGATAAGACCCCTCAGAGGGTCTGATGCCCAGGAAAGTTGGAGAAGCCCCATACACAACAGATTTCAAGTCATAAGTCCTTCAGATTTTGCAGGGATCACTTCTGGAATATAAAATTACTATGTATGAAATGTTTAAAGTGAAAAAAATATAGAATTACAAAAATGAATACATAACAAGACACTACCAAAAATGAGCAAGTAAATTTGAAAAAACAACAAATAGAAAAAATGCATCATTTGTAAAGAAATACTCAAAAAGTGTTATAAAACACATCAAACACAAAGTCTGTTGTTTGCTGTTTCAGCTGTTCCCAGAATTATTTATTTTTTGAAAAGGCAAAAGTTGGATATGATTTTTTAGCTATTTCTGAGTGAATCAAATATAAACTGACATCTTTCTCAAAAACACGTCAGAATGGACTAAAAGAGAAATCACCTTATTTTCTGAACAGCTTTGAGCTTCATTAAAGATACCCTTTTACTTCATGTACATAATAGATGACCGTTTACACATACACACACACACACACACCAGGGAGAAGAGCTTTGGAACTTACCATTGGAACTAATGTAAGTGTCCACTAAAGGGGGCCCCTGCCAAGTTCCTTGACCTCATTTCCGTATTGGTCACACTAACCCTGGGACGGAAGATGCTCTAGTAGAACCTATCTCTCAACAGAATTCTGCCCCATTGGGTGGTTCTTCTTAGGGTAAGGAGAAGTGACAGTTTTCATGTCTACCCTTGACTTACACAGCATCCAGCTTTGTCCCATTGAAAGCGTATCCTTGGATTGAAGTAAAGCCATTGTTGTACAGCTTCCTACAACCAACAGAGAGAAGAGAAATCAGTGACTGGTGAGCAGTGGTGCTGGCCTGTTTCTGGAGAGTTGGACTATATTTCTTTGGTGTCATAAATGTGCATAAAGGTGTTTCAGGTCCCACATATGTATCCCACGAGAAAATTTTCCAGTACGAGTTGTTGGAAACAAGATGATATTTCTCAGTTTAAATGCTCATTCTCCCGACTTAGCTCCTAGTATGTTTAAGTTTTTTTCTCAGAATCATATTTGCTTTGAGTAACAAACTTGTTACCATTAAAGATTTTAAAAGAATATTCCATATACATTCAGAAAAAGGGATGTGAGGTAACAGTTAACCCAATATCAATAGTGGAGGTGCAACTGCAGTCTCTTAAGATAAACATTTTGAAAGACATTCATCTAAATGCACATGTTTTTATTTTTCCATTAATATTTAAATGTTATTTCACCTTTGTATTTTATCTATCTTTTTATCCTCAGAGCTTATCATAGATTAAATATTTAAGGGTTATGGGCTGAATTAAATTAAACCTCATAGATGAATTTAAGAAAGTAGACAGACCATGTCCTCTTATGGATTTTTTTTTTTTTTTTTTGAGACAGGGTCTCTCACTCTATCACCCAGGCTGGAGTACAGTGGCTCAGTCACGGCTCCCTGCAGCCTTGAATCTCTCAGCTTAAGCCATTCTCCCACCTCAGCCTCTCAAATAGCTGGGACTACAGGCATGTGCCACCATACCTGGCTAATTTTTGTATTTGTTGTAGAAATGAGGTTTCACCATGTTGCCCAGGCTAGTCTCGAGCTCCCAGGCTCAAGTGATCTGCCTGCTTCAGCCTCCCAAAGTGCTGGGGATTACAGGTGTGAGCCACTGGGCTGGAAATGTTAATGTTTTAACTTGTTGCTATGTTTCTGTGACTAATTAATTCATTCAGTGATTCAGGGAGCCATTCTGAAATCTTATTATTTCTATTTCCTATTGAAGTTACTGAAACATGAAGGTGACTTGCCAAAAACACATTGGTCTAAGACTGTTGAGACTTAGGGTCCCTGACTTCAAATATAATTTTTTTTTTTGAGATGGAGTCTGGCACTGTTGCCCAGGCTGGAGTGCAATGGCATGATCTCTGCTCACTGCAACCTCTGCTCCCGGGTTCATGCAGTTCTCCTGCCTCAGCCTCCTGAGCAGCTGGGATTACAGGCTCCCGCCACCATGCCTGGCTAATTTTTGTATTTTTCAGTAGAGACAGGGTTTCACCATGTTGGCCAGGCTGGTCTCAAACTACTGACCTCAGGTGATATGCCTGCTGCGGCTTCCCAAAGTGCTGGGATTACGGGCATGAGCCACTGCGCCTGGCCGACCTCAAATATAATTATTTCCACCTACCAAAAGCAGCGCCTCTTTCTGCAGGAGAAGGAACCCCAGCCTTGAGATCTCTGGGCTATATGGGAATGCAAGAGGGTATTGGTGGTTATTGGCATGAAGATAAGAGAAGACAGCTATACCCACACTCAGGCACGGCTAGTGGGAACTCCTAGTGGCAGTTGTAAGGGAACTTTGAAAACTACAGTAATCTACCACATGTGAACTTTGGGAACACATTAAGAAGCACACAGGAAAGTTCAAATTTGGAATTAGACCTGGCTCTGCCACTTAATAGCTGGATGATCCTGAGAATTTATCAACCTGTCTTAACTTCAGTTTATCTCGAAAAATATGATAAATAAGTACATAAATATAACACCCAATCAAAAGGTTGCAGAGAGGATCAAATAACTATATATTTAACAAAGTGAGGAACACTTTTTAGGTGACCATCTTAAAAGGAGTTGGCGGGTGCCTGTAATCCCAGCTATTCGGGAGGCTGAGGCAGGAGTCTTGCTTGAACCTGGGAGGCGGAGGTTGTAGTGAGCCGAGATTACAGCATTGCACTCCAGCTCTGGGCGACAGAGCAAGACTCTGTCTTGGAAAAAAATAATAATTAAAAAAAAAATAAATGAAAGGAGTATCCTAAAACTTGGATTTATCCTATATAGTTGTGAGAAACTGAGCAAGATTCTCATGGCTTCGTTGTCGCTGTTGATGTGTTTGTTTTTGTTTCATCTTAAATAATTACATAGTGAGTTTAATTCTAGCTACTAACATGTCCTGGGTGAGGATTGCAATATCCCAGGAATATAAGCACAATGGCTGAGAAAACTCTGTGGATAAGTTAATTTTTTCTAAACTAGAACTCTTTCATGAAGATGTGAGAATTGTGCATTTGGCATTTTTATTTTCCTAAATTTGTTGAGAGTCCTGGACACTAAAAGTACTTGTTTGAGTTGCATTTCAGATATTAAATAGAATTCTTAATGAACAAATCAGGCTTGAAAAGGGAACATGGTGAAGAAAGACAAAAGAATTACAAACTTTGATTGAAACTTTCTCCCACCAGGAATATGGTACAAAGTCAGCTGTTGGAACATGTATCCTTTCATTGTGATAGTTTTTTGAGCCTGAGCTTCGAAGAAGCAAGGACTTTTGCCAAAATGTAGAAATAATCATCTGAAAAGATCACGAATAATCCATGCTGTCCTCTCCTCCACTTTTAGGAAATATGGGCTTCCCTCACTCAGATGTGTCTGGAAACACAAGCTGGGCTCCATGCTGGGTGTGGGACAATGAGCTTTCACTTGAGGGGGGTGCTTGAGATATGGGGGTTTTAGAAAAATAGTGTCAAGGGGTAGAGGTAATATTCTATAAAGAAGTTTAGGCCGGGTGCGGTGGCTCACACCTGTAATCCCAGCACTTTGGGAGGCCGAGGCAGGCGGATCACTAGGTCAGGAGATCGAGACCATCCTGGCTAACATGGTGAAACCCCATCTCTAGTAAAAATACAAAAAATTAGCTGGGTGTGGTGGTGGGCGCCTGTAGTCCCAGCTACTCAGGAGGCTGAGGCAGGAGAATGGCATGAACCTGGGAGGCGGAGCTTGCAGTAAGCCAAGATCATGCCACTGCACTCCAGCCTGGGCGACACAGCGAGACTCCGTCTCAAAAAAAAAAAAAAAAGAAAAAAGAAAAAGAAAAAGTTTAGCATGTAGGAGTTTCCTATGATGAGCACCATATGGCACAATGGAAAGCTTTATGGAGGAAGTAAATGGCTTTGAGGTTCGTGGCTGAGCAGGCTAAAAGCCTGGATCTTTGCTGCATATTAAGAAGAAATTATGACCGAGAAGGAACTTCGTTTGTCTTTTCAAGAGACCTCTCACCAGGTTGTGATGAGAAGGAGCAGCCAAAATGCTCCCTTTTCCCAAAGTCGAGGCAACTTCACTGGGCCCAAATTGATAAACTAGGAATGGCTCAGAAAATAGCCCCTTAGAAGAACCGTGTGAAGCTTGGATCCGTTTTTCTGGGGAGTAATTTCATCAGGTTTTATCTGATAAAGACCCCCACCCCAACTTTAGTGTGAGCAGAGAAATGAAACTGGGGTGACAATCCAGGCAAAAACTTCACCAGGCTTGAACTGGGGCAGTGGTCCTGAAAATAGAGAGGAGATCCCACAGAGGTAGCTCCAACTCTACTTTGTGGCTTATACAATGAGAGAGGAATTTTCTACCAGCTTAGAGAATTAACTTATCCTTTATGCCTCTGTTAGATCTTCTCCTTTAGAACATTTTGTGAATATCCCTAATTAAGCATCTATTTTTGACCATCTAAAGGGCTTTGCCCCCATTCAAGCTCTGGAAAAATGCTGACCTATAGCAGCACTGTGCTTTCTATGTAATATTCCCTTACAGGAGCTTAATGACAGTTTGTGATTACTGAGTAAAAGTGCGAGTGCAGAATTTATAAAGCCCTTAGTGGCACCACATTTTTTTAACTCAGTGATCTTGGGAAAGTCACTTCAATTTGCTTAAACCCTAGTTCTTCTTCTGTAGAATGGGGATACTTGGATACAGATGATTATTCCATAAGACCTGCAGGCCAAATCTAGTCCACTGCCTGCTTCTATAAATAGAGTTTTATTGGAACACAGACATGCTCATTAGTGTATGTATTGAGTACGGCTGTTTTTGCCACACAGTGCCAGAGTTGACCAGTTCCTACAGAGGTTGCATGGTCCGTAACGCCTAACTGGTCCTTCACGTGAAAAATGCACCAACCACTGCCCTAATGGAATCCTCTTATCTTGTTACCTAAACTCTTTTGTAGTCTACAGAGTACCATCCCACAAGACAATACTCTTATTTAATTATATAAAACACTTTGTACTCTATAGAATATATATGATACGGCAGTACGGCTCTTGGATGGTCTGTAAACATATGAAAATGGCTCAAAATAGAATTTAGTTGATGGAGGGAGTAGAACTGGTAATACTCACAGTGTCAAGGTTTCATTGCATAGTCCCTGAAAAGCATTCACAGGGATTGACGTCATGTAAGGGTTGTCTGTAATTTCACTGCGAGAGAGGGACAAAAACACTTAATGAAAAAATGTTTTCCTCCTGGAGCAGGAGTCTTGCTGCACATATGCACTTAAATAAATAACAGGACACAATATAGCTTAATCTTATTTCTTTTTAAGTTTCACTGACCCTTCTTAACCACTAGTGGCTCAGAGGTCTGGTGAGGTGGTGAGAGCTGTCCTAGATGACATGCACCTGGAGCCCAAGTGTGGGGTAAGCGAGAGCTTTAGGTGTGGGTAGAGGTCCCTGACTTAATCCTCATCTCGAGGGAGGCAGATGGATTTCAGAGGCTTCTCCTGAATCTGCAACACTTTGTCCACAACAACTAGAGTTTTCTACATGCATGGACCTTTAAGAAGGTCAGGATAAAAGGATTAAACGATTTCATCTAATGAGTATTTCTAAAATGTCCTTCACTTGCCAAACTTCGCCAGGCTCCTGGAGAACCTTTCTACGCCATCCTAGTTTCTGGAATATTGCTTACATTTTGAACTGAGCTCGTTTGCAACAAAGAAGTATGATCACTTTTCTTTTCTAGCAAAACCCCAAGAGTTTGAAGCTTATCATTCTACCTTTTGCTGACTTTCTGATGCAAACGCAACTTGTAATTCTCTCTGCCCTATGTCCTTTCATTCCTATACAATTAGTAAGACAACTGACCCGTGTCACCAGCTTTGAAAAAGGGCACACGGCTGCCAATCAAAGGTCACAGGCAGTAATTTGAGTAACCACCCCTGACTGTCCTTTGAGACACTGCTCAGGCAAACTCACTTGAGGTTTCTATTCCTCAGTTTCCTCATTCATAAATGGAAAAGCAATAACTTTGTTTTATACCTTATAAGGTGACTGAGAGGAGCAAACGTCATGTGTGGGGAAAGTATTTAAAAAACTATTAAAACTATATGAAAAGTAAGGTATCATAGTTATCATCAAATATTCCTTCTATTCAACCATTCCCATTGGCAAAGAAACATCGCATAATTTATTCCATTTAAAAACAAAAACACACAAACAAAATCTTTTCTCCTGACTCAATATCCTCCAATTACTGAGCTATTTTCTGCTCCTTTTAATAGTAAAACCTCTCAAAGGAGTTAATTATGGTAACTCTTTCTAATTCTCTCTACCCAAATCTCCCTTGAGCCCACTCCAACCAGCACTCCACTGGAACTGTTCTTGGCAGAGTCACCAACAACCCACATTGCTAAAGCCAGGGGTTATTTCTCAGTCCTTGCCTTACTTCATGCCAGTGTAGTCACAGGTGATCACTGCTTACTCCTTGAAACAATTGCTTTACTTAGCTTCAACCAACCCCCATGACTGTATTTTAGTTCTTGTCAGTGACAAACAAAATATTGTCAAACATGGCACGTGTGCATACTTACAGTATAAAGAATATATCAGTGGAATAAACTTTGGTCAGGTCAGGGAACATTTTAAGTCCAGTGTTGAAAATGCCACTAAATTAATGAAAAAAGAGGGAAAAAAAGCATAGAATTTAGGTAAAAACATCAACACATAGGAAGAAGAATGATGTAATAGCTGAAAGCATGGGTTCTGAAGTCAGCCTGTAGTCAAATGCCCAAATTCTTCACTAAATATCTGAGTTACTATGGGCAAATTCTGATGGTTGGATGAGATGATATTCCCCCAAGGCACAATCATTAATCCAGTCCACCAATGTCAATACATCTGCTTGGCTTAGAATACTCTGGAGATTGTTTTAACTGTGATTACTAGAAATATAAATTCAGTTTTCGTGTGTGTGTGTGTGTGTGTGTGTGTGTGTGTGATTTTCTTGTTTAATTGGAAAAAATTATGTGTGCGTTTGTGAAGGGCTAAGAAGAGGATGGGACAGGAAGATATGACTTTAAGCCAGCTTCATCTTTCAAGCTCTACATTATATTGTGCTGTTATTTTGCCAAGAATAGCTTTCCTACAGCAGTAACCTGAGAGTACCATTATAGCAGTACCATTAAAAAAAAAAAATGTCCAGAGGGCCTTGCACGGTGGCTCACACCTGTAATCCCAACACTTCGGGAGGTCAAGGCAGGTGGATCACTTGAGTCCAGGAATTCAAGACTAGCCTGGCCAACATGGTGAAACCCTGTCTCTACTAAAAATACAAAAATTAGCTGCATGTGTTGACATACGCCTGTAATCCCAGCTACTTGGGAGGCTGAGGTATGAGAATCGCTTGAACCTGGGAGGCAGAGGTTGCGGTGAGCTGAGATCACGCCACTGCACTCCAGCCTGGGTGATAGAGCGAGACTCTATCTCAAAAAAGAAAGTGTCCAGAAAAGGAAGGGAACAAATTAAACACAATGTCTTCACCTTCCAAAGTTTATATCATCTGCAGAAAAATGTTAAGATTAAAAGACATGCATAAAACACCATGCACACAAAAATTCTCAGGCTCCTGATGCCTCCCAGATTTAGTTGGTTTAACATTTGTTGCAGCTACTTGAATTATTTAGAATTTTTTTTTGTTGAGAATTTGGCATGGCATAGAGCGAAACCTAGACACTACCCAGTAAGGCTTAGGGAAAGTCTTCTGGTAGAAAAACCATATCTATTGATACACCTTCTGAGGCAAATTCAGACTTGACTCCTTCTAGAGAAGAAGGCATAGGATTTGAAGAGGCAGCAGGAGCCAGAGGTCTCAAAACAAGCAAATGGGAGGGACATTCCAGATAACTAAGGAGAGAGGTGAGATTCCATAAGGTATATTTGAAATACAGTAAACAAACTAGTTCAATTGTAATCACTGCTCACGAAGAATAGTAGGAGGAAAAAAGGTCCAAGAGTCAAGTGGGTCCATATACTTAGACCAAGACCTTTCTAGTCTTCAAAAACCTCAAACAAATCCCTTAAAACCATCCTGTGGGTCTTCTTTCTGATGTCTTCTCTAATTACCTCAACCCCCAAACACTGTATATGTCTCTCCTTTGTCACTTTCTATTATTCCTCTGTAGGAGAGGCACTTTTCAATTTCATACACATCTCCCCAATGAGATTGCAGGCAAGGACAATGTCTTAGAAACCTGTATGTTCCCCACAGAGCATAGAGTGGGGGATCATCACATCAAAGGGTTATTATATTATTTGAAACTCAGAGTCCATAAGAAGAGTGATTGTCTTGTCCCATATGTTTTCATGGCTTTCCAGACATTCTTTCATCTCCATATGCCATCAGTGTCTTCTATTCCCTTAGCATCTCTCACACTCACCTCTTCAATATGCAACTATTGGCTGGGCACCGTGGCTCTTGCCTGTAGTCCCTTTGGGAGGCTGAGGCGGGTGGATCCCCTGAGGTCAGGAGGTCGAGACCAGCCGGGCCAACGTGGTGAAACCCCATCTCTACTAAAAATACAAAAATTAGCTGGGCGTGGTGGTGCATGCCTGTAATCCCAGCTACTCAGGAGGCTGAGGCAGGAGAACCGCTGGAACCCGGGAGGCGGAGGTTGCAGTGAACCAAGATCGCACCTCTGCACTCCAGCCTGGGCAACAGAGCAAGACTCTATCTCAGAGAAAAAAAAAAAAAGCAACTGTTTTTAGTTCACCAAAGAAGCTTTGTGGATCCCTGTCTTTGTGTCTTTATCATGCTATTCCATTCAACTAAATTTCTTTTCTGTCTCTCCCCATTCTTGTTCAGGATACCCTCTATTCATCCTTAAAGGCATATCTCATAAGATATCTATGATTACATAAGTTTGTTTTAAAGGTCTGGATGAAGATGAACTGAAATGTTAGTAGGGCTTATTTTGGGGTATTGGGATTAAGTTTTTAAAAATTTTTCTTCTTCATACTGTTTTTGTTTTCTAATTTTTATAATGCATGCAAGCAGGATAAAGGACTCTTCCACCTGGTATCCAGAGGACCTGAGGTCATACAGACACATCCACTGAACACATTTTACTCTGTACTAGGCAGTAAAGACTCAACAGGGAAAAAAATGTTGTGGTCCCTGTATTCATGGAGCTTATGGTTAGCTCATAAGGTGTTATCAAAGCAAAGCAGTGATAAGAAGAGTGATTATTACTCCCACTCCAGCAATTGAAGTGGGAGGCTGAAAATGTTGTCCCTTCTGTTTTCCCTCCACCCCCCACAAAAGTGCATTTTGCCCTTTGTGGTTTTCTTTCCTGTGTAACAGCCCCTCTAATATTGTTGTGATACCCCTTTTCAAACAAAATTGACCAACTGGCTCTCAGAGTTTTGTTTTGTTTTGTTTTGTTCTGAAATACTACATTTAAGGACCACATATACACAATAGCATTTTCTCTCTCCTGTTTCTTGGAGCGGGTCTCTGGTCCCAGCATTATGTGTTGACTTTTGAATAGGTTTTAAAAATGTGGACCGTTTCACCCGATACCTTGCCCTGACCCAGGCTATACACCATTAAAATGAACCTGGACCACATCATCCTAGGGAGATTCCTGGGAGACAACAGCATTAAATCTTACCCCCCCCTCAAAAAAGTAGGATGGGAGAGGATTTAATACTTACAGGAACTTTAGAAGCGGGAGCTCTTTGAGGGCATCAGGGTCTATGTAAGTTAAGCTCCTGGTATTCCGAATTTCTCTATATAAGTTACAAGGAACACAGTCACTATATTACATCCGTATCTGTTCTTATCAAAGACAAAACAACATAAATCAGTTTTAACAAATGTTCATGAGAAAAATTTGCATTTATGTGGTACCACAGGGACTGTAGCTGCCAGGGGTCCCATCAACAACAAACTACTCCTGTCTCCTCATGGGGACCCAATGGCTGGTCAGCTCTCTTGTGTCATTGGCTTGGTTTCCACCCATTTTAATTTATGGGCTGCATTTTTCTTAATTGTAGTATCAGTTTTTTTTTTCTTTTAGATTTAGAGAAAAAAGAAAAAACCCTCCAATGATTTGGTGAGGAGTTGAAGACAAATATCTTTATTATTTATAAGTATTCTGGCCAAGACAATGAGTGTTGGAGTGGGAGGTTGAGGGAATTTTATGCTGAATCACAGCATAGCAAGATGGGCAGTGAGGCTCTGTCATTGCCACACCAGATGTACAGAAGTGGTACGTCTTCACAGTTCACTTGTGTTTATTTTGTCATGTCAGCAATTTAAGACTCTTCTGCATGTATAGTGCGATATCATGTGTCAGTAACTTACATACTTAGGTTTATATAAATGCTGAGCAAGAATGCACAGTTAGAGTTAGAGAAATAAGTGACTGCTAGAAATGAACTCTCACTCGTTAAATTAAACATATTCAACATAGGTTGATTGGCTAAAAGAGTTTAAGGCATTCCTTATGCTTACCTGAAAAGTATATAAGAACCCAGTAAACCTTTAGCATTTCTCCTTAGGAATGGCACCTAAAGGAACCAGCATCCAGTCATTGGCGGTGCCAATCAGAAAGCTTAGAATGTGACCTCTGTAATTTTTAAAGTTTTATTGAAAAAGAACTTACATTCTATAAACTTCAAACATTGTATATAGGCATACAGTTCAATGATTTTTAGTAACATTACATAACTGTGAAACCATCATCACAGGTTAGAACACTTCTATCTATGATAAAAGTAACCATAGGCCCATTTGCAGTTAGTTTCCACTTGCTCCTTTATGCTTAGAAACCACTGATCAGTTTTCTGTCTTTATAAATTTGCCTTATCTAGACATTTCATATAAATGGAATCATATAACAGGTAGTCTTTTGTGTCTGCCTTCTTTCATTTAGCATAATATCTGTGAGGTTCATCCATGTTGTAACGTGAATTAGTAGTTCATTCCCTTTTATTTCTGAATAGCCAGATGGACTTGAGATAGAATCTTGGCTCTGCCACTTCTGATTATATGACCTTGGACAAGTTTTTTGGCCTCTTTGAGCCAGAGTTTTCCTGTCTGTAAAACAGGAACAATTAATAACACCTCTTTTGTGGGGCTCTTGTGAGGATTAAATAATATTCATGAGGGATTTTATGTTTGGCCTTCACATAGTTAGGGCTCTATAAATAATGTTTTTATTATTGCTATTTTCATAAGTGCAATGAAAGCTAGAACAGACATCAGGGACTTGGGATTGGAGATGTTGTGACATTCTTGCAAAATTAGAAAAAGCCCTCTAGTTTTTTTCAACTAGATATTTCAACTAAGGACACTGATTATGAAATAGACTTTGGAAAAGACAGGATGGAGTTAACTCTGAGAACAGAAATCACCTACCCCTGTCCTCCCTACACACACAGCTTACTGTCTATAATAATATACCCTTACTGGTCCATTGTCCTCATTAACATAACTACTATTCCAGGAGACTCTTGCCCAGGCAAATTGCTTTATTGTTCATTACAGAGAGTTTTTGAAACAAAGAACCATCAACACTTCAACAGAAAGCAGCAACAGTTTATACCCCAAGATCTTAAAACTCCTCACTTCCAAATCCTAAACTACTAGGTCATGATTTTTACCCAAACAAGACCCTGCATGGAAAGACCCTCTTTAGACAATCTTTCATTTTTTATCCTGGCTTTAAAATGCAAGCCCATATCCTTGGAATTCCCTCTGTCCTGAGCAAAGTGTGACAGTTGGCCACCCTACTCCAAAATCTCATAATTTTTCCACCTTGCCCCTCTAGTGACTATCAGTCTCTGCTGAGGTGGTTCACTCTTTCCAGGGTGAGCCATAAACTCCTTGCCAGAGCTTTCCACTGGGGGAGGAGAGTTTGAACTTCTGTCAGAGACAAACAAATGTAAACCAGGTGTGGGAGTTTGGAAATTGAGCTGGGTTTGCAGTCGGGAAAATTGCTCCACAAGGGACTACGGTTGAACAAGTAGTCTTGAGTGAGTGGTCCGAGAGAACATCACAGTTAAAGAAAATGCAGCCCACCTGGGTCAGCTGAAAAGGTAGAGAATAAAAAGGAAAGGAAATGCAGCTGCTAGAAACAGTTGATTCAATGAGGCTGGCAACTTACGTGGAGGCTGGAAGAGGAGAAATGTGGGAGAGGCAGCAAGGAGAGAGAAGGAAACATGAAAGAGGAGAGGATTTCTGGAAGGAAATGTAGGAGCTACAAAGAAGAAAGATGAATCAGAGACCTCACAAGAAAACAGCAGGGAAAAGAAGCTGCTTTCTGAGGTAAGGCAACAGCTCACCACTTGCTTACAAGTGACTTTTGAAAACTATCTCCTGAAGCAGAGAAGGGGTGGAGTGGTCGTAGACTGCCAGTAGTTTAGCTAAATGGAGAGAGATAACAGCTGGGCACGGTGGTGCATGCCTGTAAGCACTTTGGGAGGTCAAGGCAGGTGGATCACTTGAGGTCAGGAGTTCAAGACCAGCCTGGGAAACATGGTGAAACCCCGTTTCTACTAAAAATGCAAAAATTAGCCGGGCGTGGTGGCTTATGTCTGTAATTCCAGCTATTTGGGAGGCTGAGACATGAGAATCACTCGAACGCGGGAGGCAGAGGTTGCAGTGAGCCGAGATTGTGCCACTGCACTCCAACCTGGGCTACAGAGCAAGACTCTATCTCAATCAATCAATCAATCAATCGAGAGAGGTAACATAAGAAGCAAACGCAGCTAGTAAAATCTTTTCAAAGACAGGAGGAAAGTAAGGGCAGAAGTGAGTACAAAAGAACATCTAATCAGAGAAGGGTGAAAGAAGCGTTCAAATTTGAATGTCTTCAAGCATGCCTGTGAGGGTGAATTTAAATCACACCATTCTGAGTTAAGCAATTATGGCCTGAGTGTGCAGGAGGCTAGCTATGCTGCCAGAAAACTGGAGACATTGGAAGAAAGAAAAGCGGTTTGTAATTCAGCACACTAGGAATGGAGATGCCCTCCAGAGCTGAAGATGGCTGTGCCTCAAGCAACTTGAGGCCCTGAGTGATGATTGCCTGAAGGTGGCTGCTCTGCACACCCACTCATCCATCCAGTACTGTCCCATGAGCAAGAAGTAAACCTCACTCACTTAGGGCTATTACATGTCTGTATTTTTGTCTATTTCTTATAGTAACTCACCTGCCCAAACTAATAAGCATAAATAAAATTCCAAAAATATAGAGTACTCAGTTCACAGTGGTCACGTCTAGTAGATAGGTTTAAAAAGAAGGAATGTGTAATTTTCACTTTTTATTTTATATCAATCAAAAAAATGTAATAAAGAGGATGCAAAAAATCTCAAACTTTAAAAACAAAAAAGTAAAGCTTGATATATTCTATATAAAAAATAACATTAAAATATATGCCCAGATAGGCTGCTTAAGTATGCTGTTTTATGGAACAAGGCTCTTTTTCTTTGTTGGGGAAATATGCAAGGCTCTTAAAGCATATTTATTAGAAAAATTCAGCTTTGGAAGATGATATGGTCTGGCTCTGTGTCCCCACCCAAATCTCATCTTGAATTGTAATCCAAATTGTAATCTCCACGTGTTGGGGGAGGGACCTACATCTCATCTTGAATTGTAATCCAAATTGTAATCCCCATGTGTTAGGGGAGGGACCTAAATCTCATCTTGAATTGTAATCCAAATTGTAATCCCCACATGTTGGGGGATGGGCCTCGTGGGAGGTGACCAGATCATAGGGTGGTTCCCCCATGCTGTTCTGATGATAGTGAGTGAGATTTCATGAGATCTGATGGTTTCATAAGGGGCTCTACCCCACTTTGCTTGGTACGTCTCTTTCCTACTGCCATGTGAGAAAGAACCTGTTTGCTTCCCCTTCTGCCATTATTGTAAGTTTCCTGAGGCCTCCCCGCCATGCAGAACTGAGTCAATTAAACCTCTTTCTTTTATAAATTATCCAGTCTCAGGTATTTCTTCATAGCAGCATGAATACAAACTAATACAGAAGATTAAAGGGTAAAAAGAAACAGTGTACTTTTTTTTCACCTGGGGGAAGGTGTGAATTTCCTCCTAGTGAGGGAATAACATAACTGACTCATGTGATGCAGGTAAGGATCATCCTGATTTTGCGGACAAAACTATGGAGACATGGTTTGAAAGGGCAAGTGAATAATCTCCTGTTATACGCTTAGAGGCAACACTGGGCCTTTATCTAGAACTTATGACTTCAAATACAGCCTTTTTTTTTTTTTTAATGATGTTTCAAGGATATCATCTGGCAGAACTAAAAATATATGTAAATATTCATTGTCTAATTCTCCTTCATTAGATTTCAAATAAAATAAACATTTAAATGAAAAGTGTAACACTGCTGTCCAATGTTCAGTTTTCACAAATCAACAGATCAATAATTCAGCATGCATTTAGGTTCACTTAATCACATGTCTACATTCTGGGTTTTTTTTTCTTCCTCTAAGAAACATTTATTAATTCTCAATAAAAGCCAGGCACAGGACAATTGGCTTTCCTGTTACAACTAGTACTGCGGCAGGCACTCAGTCCCTGCGTCCACCCCTCATACAGTATATGGGAAATCGGCAGGGTGAGAGAAGGGAGTTCTCAGGTGAGGGAATGAGGAACAGAAGAAGGGGAAAAGAAGACTTAAAGTCTTCTGTTAAGGAAGACTTCTTTTTTCCAACCACTAATTTCCTTCCATTTTCCTAGTGTCCCCCTTCCAACTCAGTTATTCAACAGGCATTGGGTTGTGGCATTTGACTGTGCTCCTCAGCCTGGAGATATTTCCCCACACCCTAAACTGCCCCAGTCCATGAGTGAGAAGCATGCCAAGCCAGGCAACAATTTGAGGGCAATCAAAAAGCCAACTTTACATTTCATCTGCAAAATTAGATGGGACCAAAGGAGATGAGAACACTTCAGACCAGCATAAACCAAGGAGACTCAGTTAGACTCAGATGTCAGAAGAGAAGCTGTCACAGCCAATTTATTGTTAGCTAAAACAATAAATTGAACAAGAATATTAGCCAAAAGCCTAGCTCTTCACCACTCCCCAGCTTCTTTTTAACTCTTGTTTCAATTTGATTTTCAATTTTTTTCCTGTTTACTTTTAAGTGCCTATGTTGTGGGATCAGGAGGACCAGAGAGAGATCTCGGGGTATATATAGGAGGATATCTTTATTATTGAGTGCACTCAGACCTAGCAGACTTGATATCCAAAGACTGGGCCTAGAAGAAAGACAGCACTTGACTTTTATACACATTTCACAAAACAGGGTGGGCTAGCTTGAAGCAAGCTTACAGTGGCATGAAAGTGGGGATACAGAGGCAGGACAAACTCAGGATTGCACATGACCATTGCCAAGCAACCTGGATGTTCATTATCTAGAAGATTTGCTCTAAAGAGCCTTGCATTGGTTTCTCTCATAACCTTCACTGTGGTGCCCAGGCAGCTGTAGTTCAGGCCTACTCAGGCTTCCTATGACTTTCATTGTATTTCTCAGATAAAACAGAATACTTGAAGTCAATAGTTACAGAGAACAGGGATCCATAAACTTATTCCATGAAACAAAGGAAAGTCTGTTTTCTTCTCCCTATATTGAGGGAGTGCTGGGAGAGTCTCTAGAGCACATTAGACTGTATTATCAAGACTTTTCCTGGGTCTGGGCTGTGCCTGTTGCTGCCTCTGGAACAAGCCAGCCTAATACGGGAAAGCTTATTTCTCTTTCTTTTTAATTTTATTTTTCTTTAATTTCCTGCCTCACCTATAGTTCAAAAAAATGGAAGGCAGTCACCTTGATTTTGCCTAGGTTTGCTCACTCAAGTGGGTAGAGTGGGAAGAGATTAATTAGAATATAAGTGAATAATTACTGGCCATCTATTAGGTGCATTTTACTGCATACTGTGGGTGGTATAAGGAAATAGTTGCTATTTATTTTAAAAACAAGGTATATATACATTGCCCAAGCCATCATTTTGTTACTATAAATTCTTTAAGTGCTACACAATCCCCAGGTGAAAACAGAGACTAATAAATAGGTAAATTAATTTTAAGGTAACATTTTAGGACAGGTTCTATCACATAATACATTACTGATGTATCTTAACATCAAGTATTAATTTCAAGTGTAATGCATATTGATCTTTAAAAAGTTTATTTCATCTGACTATAGAGGTAATATATATTTATTGTAAAAACTTGGAAACACATTCATACAAAAAGGAAATGAACTTTCGGACAGCTGACCATCCTCCTGGAGGGTGGTGTGCCAAGGGAGGGTGTGGAAGCTCTGCGCCCCTCCCCCATACTTCACCCTAGGCAAATCTTCGTCTCTATCTTTTGTAATATCCTCCATAATAAGTTGTGAAATGTAAAAAAAAAATTCCCATCATTTGATAATACAGAGAAAAACTATTTTTTTCTGTCTGTTAAGTATATACATATATATATACACACACACACATATATATAAATAACATAATGACAAAAGCTTTCCTTATGTGATTAAATTGTCTATAGCAACAGATTTTTTCTTTACAAGTTAGGGTCATGCTATGCTGCCCAGGCTGGAGTGCAATCACTATTCACAGGCAGGGTCATAGTGCACTAAAGCCTCAAATCCCTGACCTCAGCCAACCTTCCCACCTCAGTCTCCCAAGTAGCTGGGACTAAAGGTTCATGCCACCACACCTGGCTGGTATGTCATATTTGACCATTCTCTTACCTAAGCATTTAAGTCCTTTCCAAATTCTGTCTATTATAAATAATTAACTCTGAAACAAATGGCTTTTTTACATTAACTTTTTTCCACTATTTTCTTAGGGAAAATGTATAGAAGTGGAATTACTGGGTGAAAAGTTAAAAGTCTGTCAAAGCTCTTGGTATACATTAGATCCTTAGCTTCTAAAGCCCTGCTTGTTAGACTGGCACTTACTTTTCATATTAATCTATAATATGAAAGTTCACAGAGTAAATTATTTCCTACATTATCAAGGATTTTCAATGAGAGAAGTCTTAATTCTTTGATAATTATTAATGAATTATTGTTAACTCTTCAAATGTAACTGGAGGAAAGAAATAATCTATAACTGAAAGACAATATTCATGATTTGATGTATCTTTTAATTTATTGAGAAATTAAAAAATAAGTGATATTGAGGAGAGTTTATAAGTATTCAGATTTTTGAAGCAGATTGAAGAAAATTTAAATTATCAGCAGATTTTCCACTAAAAGTAGAACATTATAGAAGTGATTCTCTAAATTGCCTGGCAGGTGCCTACAGCTACTTTCACAATTATTTAAGGATTGGTGCTAAAGCTGGTGATTTTGAAACCTCTGATGAATCCACTTGATTCAACTTAGTGGATCAGCAAAATAAAGTCTTATTATACTATAGGCATAAGTCATACACTTTACCTATCCCAGTTGTAAAATTTTTAACTTATTTTTTATTTAAAAAAACTCACATAGGCCGGGCACAGTGGCTCACGCCTGTAATCCCAGGACTTTGGGAGGCTGAGGCAGGAGGATCATGAGGTCAGGAGATCAAGACCATTCTGGTTAACATGGTGAAATCCCATCTCTACTAAAAATACAAAAAATTAGCCGGGCATGATGGCACACACCTGTAGTCCTAGCTACTTGGGAGGCTGAGGCAGGAGAATCCCTTGAACCCGGGAGGTGGAGGTTGCAGTGAGCCGGGATTGCACCACTGCACTCCAGCCTGGGTGACAGAGCAAGACTCCGTCTCAAAAAAACCCAAAAACCAAAAAACAAAAAACCCCAAGAACACTCACATAAAAGTAAAAACATTCTTCTGAGGGCAGCATTTTTTTTTCTTTGCCTTTTTTTTTTTTTTTCTTTTGAGATAGGGATCTCATTCTGTTGCCCAGGCTGGAGTGTAGTGGCATGATCATGGCTCACTACAGCCTCAACTTTGTAGGCTCAAGTGATCCTCTTGCCTCAACTTCCTGAGCAGCTGGGACTATAGGCAAGTGCCACTGTGCCCAGCTAATTTTTAAAAATATTTTTCATAGAGATGATGTCTCACTGTGTTTCCCAGGCTGGTCTCAAACTCCTGGGCTCAAGCCATCCTTCCGCCTCAGTCTCCCAAAATGCTGAGATTATAGGTGTGGGCCACCACGCCTGGCCAGCATTTTCTTTAATTATTGCAGTTATTTTAATTAAGGAGATTTTATGGCATTGTAGTAGTTTTGGAGGCAGACATTTTTTGGTTCAAATTCTCAGTTTGAAATGTCTTAGCTAAGAAAACTTTGGAAAGAGCTCTGCAAGGTATGTATTACCATCTTCATTTCACATAGCAGAAACTAAGGCTTGGTAAAAACTAGTGAGACAGTGTATGTGAAGTACTTTTCGTGAAGTGTGGGCCCACAAAAGGCATTCAGAACTCGGTAACTATTATTACTAGGAGTAACAATAGCAGCAGTCTGTATGTTATTGACTTTCTTATAGAGAAAGTACAACAGAAAATGAAATTGTCCAATGTTTCATCATTTTGCAGATATAAATCTTTATTACATGCATACTTTTCAGTCCAAACAGTATCCTCGCTGAAGTTACAACCCAGGGGAAATGATTTATATCCACTTAGGATCCTGAATAACTCATGGAGAGCCTACCATTCTTGTATTTTTTTCTTACAAATCCTCAATGCCTTTACCCATTGTTAACTGATATATAATTGCTACTTCCTCTGGCTACCTATTGGTGCATGACAAATTACCCCAGATTAAGTGGTTAAAATAACATTTTATTATAGCTCACAATTTTGTGGATCAGGATGCCAGGCAGTGCTAAGCTGGGTGATTCTTCTGCTCTATGTAGCCTCCACCAGGATCACCGGGTGTTATTCAGCTGGTGTCTGGAACAATTTGGAGGGTCCAAAAGGGTGTGCTTCTATGCCTGGCTTTTTGATGGGAATTGCTAGAAGGTTAGGCTCAGCCAGGCTCTTCTCCATCCCAGGATCTCAGGATCTTCCCACATGGTCTCTCCATCAGTGCAGTTGGACATCTTACATGGTTGTTCAGGGTTCCAAGGATATAAAGTGAAAGCTGCCAGTTCTCTTAAAGACTGAGACTAGAACTGGCATTGTATCACTTCTAACATACTCTATTGAAATATTAGAAAAAATGTTCAAATTTAAACAAACCAGCAACCCATAAATCCATGAAGTTCAGCAAACCTTAAGCAGAATAAATATAAAAAAAAACTCACCTAGGCATATTATGATTAAACAGTTGAAAAGTAAAGATATAGAAAAAGTTTTACAAGTAACCAGAGAGGAAAAAACACTTTACCTACAGGAGAATAACAACATGGATATGACTACTCATCAGAAAAAAAGAAGGCCAGAAGACATTGAAAGATATTTTCAAAGGGCTGAAACAAAAATGGCTTTGCTAGAATTCTATACTCAGCAAAAGTGTTTTTCAAATGTTAAGATAAAATATATTTTCAGTAAATGAAACCTCAGAAAATTTGCTGCCAGTAGAACCACACTGAAATACTAAAAGGTTTTTGGGCTAAAGGGAAATAATTGGACCTACAGAAGGGTAGGGACACTGGAAATATTAAATATGTTGAGTGTACATAAATGACTTTTTTTTTCTTTACTCAAATTAAAGTTAACATAATAATGTGTTATGAGGTTTATAACATATATAGGAATAAAATATATGACAACAATAGCATGAAAGATGGAAGAAGGTAAATGGAATTTGAATTTCTAAAGGTTCTTACATGATTACAGAGTAATATAATATTATTTCTAGGTAGACTGTGATAAGTTAAGGATGCATATCATAATTTCTGGAGTAATCAAAAACATTTGCAAAGGACTAAAAAGCCAATGGATCACAATATTAATAAATAAAACCAAAAACAACTAGATTAATCCAAAAGAAGACAAAGGAGAGATAAAAGAAGAAAGAACAGAGAAGACAAAGCAAATAGGAAAATGGTAGACTGAAATCCAACCATATCAATAATTACAATAAATGTCATGGATTAAACACTCCAATTAAAAGGCTGAGATTTTCAGGCTGCATATAAAAGCAAGATCCAATTCTGTGATGTTTACATGAAATGCATTTTAAATATAAAGATGTAGTTATTGAATCTCAGTTGTTTTGGCTGTAAAATGATAGTAACTACTTTAGAGAATTGTTGTGAGGATTAAATGAGTACATATGTGTTGAGCAATTAGTGTAGTGCTTGGGATATGGCAAATGCTCAATTAAGGTTGGCTAAACATATATGTGTGCATATGTGTGTGTACACACATATACTAAACATTCTGTCAGATTTTTCATTAATTCAGACTAGCCTACTCTTCCAATTCATTATTGTTAAAACCCATGTTCAGAATACATTGTTTCACTTTTTTGTTCGTTTTAGTTTGATTTCCTCACAGCTTGGTGTAGGTGAATGGCACACAAAGCATCCTGCCTTATGGAGACTTCTTATAATCAAATATCTGCATTGTCGTAATAAATTTTAGTAAGTTCTAAGCCAAAAAGCATTCAAGGATAGATTCAAATGGGGATCTAACTTAAATGCAGGAGTGGCCTGAAGGGTATGTGTCTCTGTGTAGGTCATAATTAGGCTGAAAAAATAATCAGTAGAGTTAACTAGGCAGAGAGAGGGCGAGAAATAGATTTCTAGGCAGAGGCAAAAGCATGTGAATACCCTGAGATGAGAAAGATCTTGGATTGTTTAAAAAACCAAAGAACACAGGTGTGCAGGAGTGGAGCATGATGAGAACCCAGAGGTGGGCAGGAACCAGCTGAACTTGTGGGCCTGGATGTTAAGATATTTGGATTTTATTCAAGAAAAATCATTCTGGCTGCTGTGAAGATGCTGAATTAGAGGAGATCAACTGGAAATACTCAATTGGAGTTAAGATATAAAATTATTATAGTTCAAGCAAGAGATGATGGTGGCTTAAATAAGGTTGGTGGCAGTGGAGAGGAAGATGATACATTTTCTGTGTATTAGGGTAGTAGAATCAACAGGACATGGTGAAGGAGTAGAAGTGGGTGATTAGGAAAGAAGGTATAGTGATACCTCTCAGGTATCTGGGATTTGCATCAGGATGAAGGAAGTTGCCATTTATTGATGCAACATACATTGGAGTAGTAGATTTCAGGAGGACCATTAAGATTTCAGTTTTGGATATAAAATGTGAGATATGTGTAAGACGTCTGGGAAGAGAGGTCAAATAGACCAATAGGTATATACCAACACTAAGAAGGAGGGCCTGAACTAGATATATAAATTTGGGAATTGTTAGATAAGATCACATAGCAGGAGAAGGTAGAGTGAAAAGAGAAGATGACACAGGATTGGGCCATGTGAAAACCCAATAATTTTAAGTGGGGAAGGGGAAGCAGCCAGCAAAAGATGATAGGAAAGACTGACCAGCATGGTAGGAGTCCAACCAGGATTTTGATATCACAGAGGCCAAGGGAAGAGGGTATGAATAAGAACAGAATGATCTACTATTTTGAATCTTGCATATAGCCTTTTAAGATGCAGTGGTCACAGGTTTAACTGTGTTAAACATACGGTATTTATTGAATGAATAGCTTTTTGTTTTTGGAGTGACAGTTCTAGGTCACAGACCTAATGTCAGTACTGTTAAGATGAAAATGTTAGATAAATTTAACAGTTTAATTGAGCAAAGAATAATTCATGAATCAGGCAGCCCCCTAACCAGAATAGGTTCAGAGAGACTCTGGTGCTGCTGTGTGATAGAGAATTTCTGGAGGTGGGAGTGGAAAGAAGGTGATATACAGAAAACAGAAGTGAGGTATAGAAGCAGCTGGATTGGTTATAGCTCAGTATTTGCCTTATTTGAACATTGTTTGAACAATTGGTCACCCGTGATTGGCAGAAACTCAGTGATTGGTAAAAAAGTAAGTTATTGTCTGTGGTCTGTTCACATACCCAGTTAGGTTATAGTTCACTGTGTACAGAGAGGCCTTTAGGCCAAATTTACAAGGAGGCAGCTTTAGACTAAAGAGTGCTTACGTTCTAATACTCTAATTCATATCACAGAACAAAATCTAAATGTGAATTGGGAAGCCATCTCAGAGGATGTATATAGAGCTCCGTAAGACTGGACAGGTACTGGCAGGGATAATTAGAAGTGGCAATGGTAAACTAACTGCTCAGCTTTCTATTTACCAAATCACAGGACCAAAAAAAGTCGGTTTCGAAGGGCAGCTTAGAAAGAAAACACACTTAGGAAATGGAATAACATTGTGTTATTTTACTGCTGATGTAGTCCTCATTGGAGCTTTTCAATAAATGCTGGCAATATGCATTGGCATTTGAAATGTCTATTCATAAGTTTAGTACCTACATATCTATTCTTGCAGCAAATCCAACACAATAAAGAGCTCTCTTTCCTAAACAAATCTGAGGGCTTTAATTCTATACTGAGGAATCCCAGGAAAGTTTGGTCGATGGTACTTATGTGGTGTATAAATTAAACAAATCGTTCTATACTGATACTCAGTTTCATGCCTTATACCCACAAAACCATTCTCAATTCCTTGAGCAAAGATGAGTGATCTTTCAGCTCTATTTTTCTCATGAAAGTTATAATGCTTTGTATATAGTCACTGCTTAATAAATGATTATAAAACAAATGTATTAAACATTTGGGTGACATGCATGCAAAAATCTTCACTAATCTTTTCTATTGACCAAAACCATTTGCAGACAATAATGTCAGATACCTATGAGAAACATTTGAAGAATATAAGGTACATTATTCTTTAAATTTTTAAGGTATTAGATTCTCAATATCTCAAGTATATAAGCAAATGGTCTTTTAATAATTTATTTTTAAACTCATTCTCTTTTTAATTACTGTATTTAATAGTTTCCTTTGGTTTAGGAAGTTAACACTTTTGCTCAGAGTAGACAACTGAATATTTACTTAAAAAAATTTATAAATAACAACTGGAATCTTTGTGAGAAAAAAGGTCATAATAAAAACAAAATGAGGCTGGGCACGGTGGTTCATGCCTGTAATCCCAGTGCTTCGGGAGGCCAAGGCAGGTGGATCACGAGGTCACGAGATCGAGACCATCCTGGCTAACAGGGTGAAACCCCGTCTCTACTGAAAATACAAAAAATTAGCCGGGAGTGGTGGCGGGCACCTGTAGTCCCAGCTGCTGGGGAGGCTGAGGCAGGAGAATGGCGTGAACCTGGGAGGCGGAGCTTGCAGTGAGCCAAGATCACACTACTGCCCTCCAGCCTGGGTGACAGAGCGAGACTCCGTCTCAAAAACAAAAACAAAAACAAAACAACAACAACAACGAAATGACTGCTTTTAAGATCAGTAGGGTTTATATAGGACTTCACTACAAATTAATTGATTTTATTTTTGGTGAGGGGGCAAAGAAGCAAAATGGTTTGATAAATGGATATCACATTTGGAGTCAGAAGATTTGGTTTTCAATTTTGTAGACTATTGTTGTCTTTACTGTGCTGGGGATCCTCAGCCTTCCTGGGTCTCAGTGTTATTTTACTTTCTTTGGTTTTAATGTACTGCTCTGTTATAAACTTCTTATGAAGGATACTAAATGATTTATTTTTAGCCTTCTTTTCTAATATATGTTGTCTTAAGGCTATATGTTTTCTTCTGAGCATGACTTTGACTCATCCCACAGGTATTGATACGTCATATTTTTATTATCATTTAGTTAAAATTATTTTCTAATGTTTATTATGATTTCTTCCTTAATTCTATGGTTAATTAGAAGTCAGAGTTATTTAGAAGTTAGGTTATTTACATGCTGATTTTAATTTTTTTTGTAATCTATTGAGACTTACTTTTATGGCCCCACATGCGGTCAATTTTAGCAAATGTTCCATGTGTCCTTGAAAAGAATATATACTCTGCAGTTGTTGGATACAATATTTTTTATAAGTCAATATAATCAAGTTTGTAAATTATGTTCAAATCTTTTAATTTTTATCAGTATATTTACTATTTTGGTGTGCTTGTTCTATCAATTATTGATAAAACTATATTAAAACAAGCTCTCACTATGATTGCCAATTTTTGTTTATCTTTTTAGATCTACCAGTTTCTGCTTTATACGGTTTGAAGCTATGCTCTTACAGACATTAAATTTAGAATCAGTATATCTTATACAGTGATTCCTTTAATCATTATGAAGTACTCTACTCCCTTAGAGTAAGGCTTTATGCTTTATATATATGTATATTTACATCAGTTTTCTTTTAGTTACTGTTTGCATTTTATGTATTTTTCTCTTTTCACTTTCAACCTTTCTGTATAATGTTTAAAATGTCTCTTGTAAGCAGCATACAGCGAGTATTAAAAATTAACCAATCAATCTTTATATTTTACTTAAGAGTATTTAGTCCTTATACATTTAATGCAGTTAATGTAAATGCTGATTATTTGGAGTTAAATCTACTATTTATTCCAGAAACTCTCTTTTTCTTCCAATTTCTTGCTTTTTTTGTATTAATTAATTAATTTCATTATTTCATTCCCCACTACTATTAGCCTATTAGTTATCCAGTCTTCTACAAGCATTTTAGTAGCTGCCCTGTGAGTTAAAACATTTATTTATGATTTATAAAAGTTTAATTTCAGTTAGTACTTTCACCACTTCTCAAATAATTCAAAGACGCTTAGAACACTTTAACATTATTTATAATGTCCTATACTTTTTAAAAAAGCTATTGCATATTTTAATTCTATGCATACAAGCAGTTCTACTTTGCATGGCTCCAATACACATGAAGTTCAGTTACCATGGTTTAATCAAATGTAAATGATAACTGTCCTCAACAACATCCCTCAAGTTTCAGTTGCCATAGTATATTAACTATTAATCACTGAATAAAGTACAAACTTTGTTGCCAGCTCTTCAGTCCACAGATCACTATGTAAATAACAGATGCGCATTATAATAGGTGACCAACTACATCTCTCTTTCAAAGTCATTGATGGTTGCTCACTGGGCATCTCTTGCTCAGTTCATTCACAAACAATAAAGCATGTCATTGTGTTTCCTATGTGTTTCCCAGTAATCACCTCATATGACATTGCCTAAAAATGGCTAATTGAAAGAGTGAATTTACCAATAAAGATGAAAATGAAGCAAAGAAATGAAATGTAATGTTACTGAAAGGAAATCCAAATGGAATCATAGAATAAATCACTGGCATGAAAAGTTGATACCACCATCTGAGACTATTTATTTATTTTAGAGACCAGGTCTTGCTCTGTCATCCAAGCTGGAGTGCAGTGGTGTGATCATAGCTCACTGCAGCCTTGAATGCCTGGGCTCAATTAATCCTCTCACCTCAGCCTCCTGTGTAACTGGTACCACAAGTTTGCATTACCATGCTCAGCTAATTTTGTTTTTCTTTTTTTTTTTTTTGGTAGAGACAGGATCTCACTATGTTGTCCAGGCTGGCTGAGAAACTCTAGATATTTAATCAGAGGAACTTAGTGATGGGAGAAAAATGGATGCAAAGGATAAAGATGTCCCAAAAGATACAATGACGGTAAAAAAAAAAAAAAAATTCACATTAAAGAAACACTTGAAAATATTTTATAAT
This sequence comes from Macaca fascicularis, assembly GCF_037993035.2. NCBI lineage: Eukaryota > Metazoa > Chordata > Mammalia > Primates > Cercopithecidae > Macaca > Macaca fascicularis. Next base: position 149,038,877 of record NC_088381.1, on the reverse strand, counting down.
ATTTAAAAAGCAAAGGATAAAATGATGGAAGCTAATCTAGACTTAGAAAGAAGTATGACAATTTCCCAGGGTATTGAAAAGATATTCTCTTGTAACTTATATAATAAAGATAAAAGGTCAAGCACTGTCTAAGCTACTCTTGGTAAGTTTTTACAAAGCAGTAAAGCATTTTACTTGTAAGTGTTTCTAATATTGACAATTACAGTATGTGAAATATTAGTTTTATTATTTTTTCCTATTTATAACTGAGAAATTTTAATGTTTTCATAAAAGCTTTTAGAAGTCACAACACAATTTTTCTTATTGATTATTAAGATTGCTTAATACACGTTCAGTTAGCACAATTTTATGATCCCACACTATCATGCAGAGCAAAGAACAGTATTTTAAATCCCCTAAGACATTATTTCATTTTGTGCAGTCAAGGTTCATTTATATTTACCCATATATTGACCTTTTCTGTTGCTTTTCATTTCTTCCTGCACAGAAATGTGTTAGCATGTGGAATCGCTTTACTTTTGTCTTAGTAATTCCCATTAGTAGTTCCTTTAATATGAGTCTAATGGTAATAAATTCTTTCAATTTTTGTTTGCTTGAAGTATCTATCTTTTTCTAATTTTAAATAATCTTCTGGTTGGTCTGGCAGATATTTGCTGTTTTGTTGTTCACAAATATCTTTCTATTGTTTTATAAATTCCATGATTTCTGTTGAAAAGTCAGCTATTAGTCTTGTTACATTCTTGAAAGTATTATTTATTATTTTCTTGCTGCTTTTTTTTTTTTTGAGATGGAATCTCGCTCTGTTGCCCAGGCTGGAGTGCAGTGCAGCTCACTGCAACCTCCACCTCCCGGGTTCAAGTGATTCTCCTGCCTCAGCTTCCTGAGTAGCTGGGATTACAGGCACACACCACCATGCCCAGCAAATTTTTGTATTTTTAGTAGAGATGAGGTTTCACCATGTTGGCCAGGATGGTCTCAATCTCCTGAACTTGTGATCCACCCGCCTCGGCCTCCCAAAATGCTGGGATTACAGGAATGAGTCATTGCACCCAGCCTTGCTGGTTTTTATAATTTTCTTTTTGTCTTTGTTTTTTAGCAATTTTACTATGATATGGCTTGATGTGACTTTCTTCATATTTATCCTTTTGGGGTTTGCAGTACTTCTAACATATGTGACTTGGTGTCTCTTAAGAGTTTTGGAAAGTTTCTTTCAAATATTGCTTCTCTCATTCTTTCTCTCTTTTCTTGGGATCTAACAGGTTAATAATTTAATCATAGGTATGCTAGACTTTTTATTGTGCTACATATTTCTTATTTTCTCTTTCTCTCCATGCTTCAGACTGATTATAGTCTTCTGACCTATCTTCCAGATTACTAATTCTCCATTGAGCTCTGTCTAATCTCTTGTAAAACTCATGTATTTAGATTTTTGTTATTGACTTTTTAGATTCTAGAGTTTACAACTGATCTTTTTTATCATTTTCAGTTTTATTCTGAAATTCTCTCTTGTCATTTAAATTTTTGAACATGCTAGTTATTTTAAAGTCTGTGTCTGATAACTCCAATATTTGAACTTCCTAAGGATCATTTTCTGTTGTCTATCTTCTTCTCTTGATTTTTTTGCCCCGCAAACTTTTGAGTTATTTTTGATTGATTCAAAGCTAGGTTTTAGTCTTTGCAAGGGCTGATCTATTCACAGTTTTCCCATACTTCTAAGACGAAGCTCTTCAGTGATCTCAACTAAAACCCTGGATTGTTTACTAGGAACAATCTTTCTTAGCAAGCCCTGAACTCAAATTTTGATTTTCCTAGCCCTAATAGATGCTAAACCTCTGGTCAGCTTCTTAGCCCTTAAGCTGTTGCTTACAATTCAGGAAATACCTGAAGGGGAAAAATAACCAAACGATGTTTTTGGGATTTGCTTATTGCCCATTGAGTTCTTACTGTTTTCATAACACTCTAATATTTTCAAACATTTTAAAAAAGATTCAGCTCCTTAAGCTATTCTCAGACAAATAGTTGATCTGATGTAAGGTAGCCTACCATACTTGGAAGCAGTATCTTGGGCCTCAATATTCTTGAAAGCAACTTAATGTAGTGGATAGGGAATAATTTTTAAGTAATACATTTATGGTATAATGATTCTGGCCCTATCCCTTAGTAACTGTTCGACCAAGGAAAACATATTTAGCCTCTCTGCATTTATGTTTTTCTTATATAAATAATGGAAATAATTGTATCTGCTTCACAGGGTTGTTTTAAGGGTTAAATAATAACCAGACAAATAACATTCATGCAATGTTTAATGTAATGTTAGGATATACTAAGTATTTATAGATAAGTATTTTTGTTTCTTCATCAAGAAAATCGAGTTAATGATTAGTAATACATAGCTGCTTAAAATAATACTAATACATAGCTGCTTAAAATAATGCAATGTGATTATTTATGTAACACTTTTAATAGATTGTAATCTACTAGAGAAATAGAAAAATTATTCTGAGGTATATTGACTGGTTTTCATTTGCTAGATATAATTCAATATTTATGATAAACATGAAGTTGCAACTCTTATTACACTTATTTTGCAAATGAGGCTAGGAAAGGTTACATGACTTGTCCAAGGCGAGATAAGGAGTAGGCAGAGATGCTGGTGTTCAGATCCAACTCTGACCCACCCCAGAACTAAGGTTATTAAATTCCCTACTGTCCTAATCTCACTAAGCAACTCTTCTCTTTCCGAATTAAGGAAAATATGCCAGCTTTGTAGAATCTTGTACAGACCATAGAATCAAGTAGTTACTCAGTAAGTACTTATTGTCTCACTGACATTCACATCAACAAAATATGCTGACACAGTAGTAATAGAACAGATAGTGGTTCAAGAACAGAACTTTTCATGTTGTCTAACTTCCAACTATGGAATTGAGGTATAATGAAGATGAATTAACATAAATTGAGAATGAGAACAAGTTAATAATTTAATCATAGACGGAAGTTTTGACTCACAATCTAGAAACCAGCTCCCACTGCCATCTGGAGCCCCAAGATTATCAGTCAAGAGTGGTTGTGGCTTAGGTCTATGCTGCACTTTTCCTTGTACTTACATGTGAGTCACTTTACTCAAATTGTAGAAGGAGTGTGATTCGAGCTGCTGCAGAGTTGCATCTATAGACAAGTAGCTGAATGTCAGAAAAAATAAGACAAAATAGAAAGTTAATAAGGTTGTAAACTTCAAACATACTTTTTTTTTTTTTTTTTTTTTTTTTTTTTTTTGAGACGGAGTCTCACGCTGTTGCCCAGGCTGGAGTGCAGTGGCGCGATCTCGGCTCACTGCAAGCTCCGCCTCCCGGGTTCCCGCCATTCTCCTGCCTCAGCCTCCTGAATAGCTGGGACTACAGGCGCCCGCCACCGCGCCCGGCTAATTTTTTGTATTTTTAGTAGAGACGGGGTTTCACTGTGGTCTCGATCTCCTGACCTTGTGATCCGCCCGCCTCGGCCTCCCAAAGTGCTGGGATTACAGGCTTGAGCCACCGCGCCCGGCCCAAACATACTATTTTTGACGTAACTTTTTGTTATGGGTTTCCCAGATCATGCAACATGTATAACCCTCATAGATTCTGCCTAATTATGTTAAAATTACTTACTACTTTTTTTTCAGATCTCGTGATACCTGAATTCTTCCTGTATGTTAACTCCTATTTATCCTAAGTTCTCATTTAACTGTCATTTCCTTCAGAAACTTTCCCCAAACTCCCTGATTAAAATTTCCCATATGTATATATAGGGATATATATACATATGGTGTTACCCTGTGGAATGTTCCACTGGAGAATTGCGGTTTTCTCTTCATCTTCTTTGAAACTACGTGTCTAATTCCATGTTATTAGACATTCCATTAAAAATGCTTCTTATTCACTCTAGTGTTCTTTTCTGATGCTTGTGTTTTCTTGTTTTTTGTTTTTTTTTTCGATTTTGAGGAACTCTTCCATTTTAAAGGAACTCTTCTATTGCCTTTAAAATACACAGATGTCTAAACGTGGTCTAGGATAATTAAATCAGAGTTTATGAAGGATGAGTCAAGTACTTTTATTTTTCAAAAGCTTCTTAGCTGATTCTAATGTGTAGGCAATTTTGAGAACCACTGACCTATAGTTTGAATTGAATCTGCCATACATATGTATATATATGGTATATATACAGGGATATATATAGTGAGATATCACTATATATCACTACAGACTCCTTTCACTAATTATCACAGTGCAAACTTCCCATTCTTTGGGTGATATTTATGGTGTCTCACTAGACTGTAAATTCTCTGAAATGCAGAACTGTGTCTGTTTTTGGCCACTGACTCTTGAGTGCCTTTCAGAGTGCTTGGCATGTTGTAGACTCTTATTAAGCGACTGAATGAATAGAAGAGTTCCTCAAAATAGCAAAAAAAAAAAAAAAAAAAAAAAAAAACCAAAAAACAAAAAACAAACAAAAAAAACCCCACGAGCATCAGAAAGGAACACTAGAGTGAATAAGAAGCATTTTTAATGGAATGTCTAATAACATGGAATTAGACATGTAGTTTCAAAGATGAAGAGAAAACCGCAGTTCTCTAGAGGAGCATTCCACAGGGTGACTACATACTCCCTTAAGAATTCTCTTCGTGATTTTAAATGAAACTGAAAATTCAAGGTCCGTCTTAAACTTTGTAAGCAAAAAGTAATTCAGATAAAAGCTTCAAGTACTGAAAAAGGAAGAGAAATTCCTAAATACAACTTGTCAAGAACATATAAGGAATGTTTCAAATAGTTTCCTCAAATTCCATCTTGTGATGAGAATGACTAATGCGGCCAAACTCAATGACCACTTTCTGTTGAGAGGTATTTCTATGACATTTGTGATAATGAACAATTGACAGCTGGTTTCCAGCTATAGCCATAGCAGAGATTCTCAACCCTGGACATGCAATTAAACTACCTGAAGGGCTTTTAAAATACACAGATGTCCAAGACCTGGTCTAGGATAATTAAATCAGAGTTTATGAGGGATGAGTCTTTTACTTTTCAAAAGCTTCTTAGCCGATTCTAATGTGTGGGCAGTGTTGAGAACCACTGGCCTAACGTTTGAATTGAATCTGCCCATAAAATATCCTCAACAATGCAATGTTTACAAGAGGAGTGCTGATTGTTCCATTCTGAGTTTTTGTCTTGGTTATTACAAGTATTCTAATGGCTCTGTGCTTTCTATTTTGAACTACTCGTTCTCTAAACAATTATCCTTTGATTTACCCAGTCTCTTAACCCTTTGCCTCTTGTGGATAATAACATATGAATTTTTTTGATACAAATATATTTCTAACATAAAGGAAACAGTGGAACAGATTGAAAAGAATTAATGTGCCATGTAGAGACTGTGGGGATTTATCATGGATGAAGCTGAGCCAGCTAGCAGAGCAAGATTCATTTTTCAAGGCTGCCAACTGGTTTTCCTAAGCATCTTTTCCGTTGCTCCAAATCTTCTACTGAATTTCTTAGTTAAGAAGTATGAGTCTTTCTTAAGATTCCAGAAGGATAGTCACTTGGCCCATATTATCAAATGGAAGTTCCAGTTTCTCCAACCTAATAACACCTCTTTGAAGGGCTGTGATAGCTTGGTTGTGAAGACAACTGGTAGGAATCGTTTATTCAGTGGGATAAAAATTGCTATTCCCTGCTTACTTACCCCATTCTATAACTAGGAAAAATCAGATCCTACTTCTCCTTCATATGTAAATATCATATAATCATTACAATCATCATATGATTTATCATTCAAACTGGGCTATTTTTGTGAGTTAAAGCAAGGTGCTGTTAACAATTATGCCAGAATACCAAGTGGGAATTTGAACCATCTCAGACAAACCTAGCTTCATCCTATTGATCTCTTTTTTCTCCCCAAGATATATCAAATCTTTAATTATTATTCAGGTATGTATATGTGCTTTTATTCCACAAATATGTATTGAACATTAGTTGTATGACAGACATCCTTCTGGACAATGACAAAACAGGCCTGTTCCCTACCTTCAAGGAACTCACAGTACTCAGAGATACAGATTAACATACAAGGTAAATGGGATTAACGCAAGGTGTTAAGTGCTTGATAGAGTTCAGGGAACCCTATCACTTAACCCAGACTGGAGAATCCAGCACTCTTCCTGGGGGAAGCCTCAGTGGAGCCTTCAGATCTGTTTGGGTGTCTCCTATATCTCAGTCAACCAACCCTCTTCTTATTGCTCATCACTTTTATTTCAGATCTTCTCATCAAATTTCTAACTCTGCCACTTCCATCTTCCATCTTCTTAGATGTCTTTTAATAATTTGATAAGTTATAGAAATGTTTGAAACTTTAAATGAGAATGCCTTGAATTCCCAACCAATAAGCCTGTTAGTTTACCTGCATCTGTCCCATCTTTTCCTACAACTGAGACAGTTAAGTAGAAAAGGGCTCCGTAGCAGAACCTTCAACTGCCTGTGCCCTGGGAGAAGTGTGTACTGGGGTGGAGCTTTGGGAAGTTCATTTATAGTGGGGAGGAGCCTGGCCTTTCCTGTTCTGAGGTGGTACCTGGGATTCAATCTGTGAGGCGGGAAACGGGTTGGGAGGACTCTCGCTTTGCTGAGAGTCCCTGTTTCCCTTTTTTCCCCTTTCACCCAATAAATTCTATTTTTATCACTTTGCAAAGTGTCTGTGAGCCTAATATTTTATGGCCTTGTGACAAGAACCCGGCTTTTAGCTGAACTAAGGAGAAAGTCCTACAACATGACTTTCTTGTTATGATGTAAAATGTGACCATCTTCCTATAGAAGGCCAATCCCTCTATTTGGATTTCATCCCCTCCTGCCTCTTCAGGGACCACATGCTCTTAAAATTGTTCTTTCTTCACTCTCTTTAGCTTCTCCCTCTCTATGGATGCCTCCTCCTGGTCCCAGTTACACCCATTTGTTTGTGACTCTTAATCTCTACCTGAATCTTTCCCTGTGTGCCCCCATATACCCAGAACTCCCAATCCTCTTTACTCTAATTTATTTTTTTCTTTGTCCCATACACTTATTTCCTTCTAAATTAGTATCTAATTTGCTTATTTATTGTGTTTTTCGTTCATTGTCTATTTCCTCCCATTCAAATGGAAACTCCGTGGGGACATGGATCTTTGTCTGTTTGTTCCCTGATGTATCACCAGCTCTCAGAGCAGTGATTGGCACATAGTAGGGGCTAAACAAATATTTGTCAAATGAATGAAAAAATTCTGTCTATGTCCTGATATGTACTCGATCTGCACCTCAAATGCCATACGCCCCAGATTGAATTCCTAACACACCCCCTGACCCTCCACAGCAAATATACAAAACACTTCTCTGCCTAAATGAATGTGCTCATCAACCACACAGATGTCCTAATCAGAAACTTGTATGCATTTCTTTTCCATCTCCCACCATCTCCAAATCAGACAACTTTGAAGTTTATCAGCCCTCCCTTATTTATGTCTCAAATCTCTATCCTTTTGCATTATTCCCACTCAATGATCATCCTTCAGTTTCCCATCCCGTCCTTTGGGCGCTGCATCAGCCTCTTCACTAGCTTTCTGCCTACAGCCTTGCTCCACTTCCACCCATCACTCCACTGCAAAGCCAAGGGAATGTTTCTCAAATGAAAATCTGACCATTTCACTTGCCTGCTTAAAACCATTGAATGGCTCAGCCCTTAGGGAAGATTTCAAACTCCTTCACATGATTTACAAGACCCAGTACTAACTTAGACCCAAGTTCTATGTTTTTCTATTGCCCACCTCCCTGCCTAAGCTCTACCTCCAAGAAACTTTTAATTCTTCAGAAAGCCCAGGATTTTCCCTTCTGCTTTTTGCTATGTAAAGCAGATCACAGGTCAGGTGCGATTTTTTTTCTCAGGAAGTCTTCTCCAACTCTTCTCCCTGCTCCTGTTTAGATAATAGACCTCTTATGTGAGTTTCCATATCACCCAATAACTGACCCCATCATGACACTCATCACTCTCTTAGGAATAAAACTGAACCTCTGTGAGTTTTGTCTACTGTTACACACGGAACATCTAGCAAAGTGCCAGGCACAAAGAGGGCTCAATAAATATCTGTTGAATGAATGAAGTAATGGCCAAGCTGCTAGGACATGCAAGTAGAGACACCAAATAGGCAGTTGTATAAGGTAGATGAGGGAAAAGGAAGAGCTAGAGAATTCGAGGTTTTTAGCTTATAGGATGCTAAAGTGGTGCTGTTAAAAGAGAAGAGACAGCTTGGGAGGAAGATGATGTGTTTATTTTGGATATGCTGGTTTTGAAGAGCCTGTGAGACATCAAAGTGGTAATGTTTGGAAATTAGCTGTATTAGGAAATAGTGCAGCCAAAGGAATGGGAGTGTTTACTCATGGAGAGTGGGGTATAGAGGAATTAGAACAAAATATACAAAGAAAGAGCTGGTAATTAAGTAGCTGGCAAAATTAAAATAGGAAGTCAGAAAAGGAGACTGAGGAAGAGTAGCTGGGTGAGACAAGAAGAGGAATGAAAGAGGAATATGAAGGAAAACAAAGAGGCAAGAATCTGAAAGAGGAAGGACTTGTTAGCAACATAAAAAACTGCAGAGATGTTCAATAGGATGGTCTCTCAGTCTCAGCACTGCTGACATTTTGGAATAGATAATTCTGTTATGGGGAATGTCCTATGAACTGTAGAATGTTTAGCAGTAACCTTCACTTTTACTCACTAGGTGCCAGTAGCAGCCCCGTCTCTACCAAAAATGCTAAATGCTTATAGGGGTAGAGTTGCCTGTGGTTGAGAACTACTGAAATGACAGAAACACTAACCAAATGGCCACGGAGTGAGTGCATTTAGCCAAAAACTGTACAGATTGCTTCTGGTTATATTATCTCGCATGCCTGAATTATCTGGATTGCCTGTCAAAATCAATTAAATGAAATAAAGATCTGCTTCATTTCATTCACTCTTTGTCCACCCAATATGGAAAATCCCTTTTCTCCTCACTCTAACGGGATAGCAATTCAATTTTTAAGGTTTAGAATTATTTTTAATTCTCTTTTAATGCGAGAGAGATTTGAAACCATTGGCTATGTTTATAATAAAATGTAAATATTTGTATTAGTAGTGAAAGAATTGGTGACTAGGACAGATGGATGTTTGTCTGTGTATATGTTTAGCTTATAAACTATGGGATGTTTATAGGAGAGATTTACAGCTAAGGTTTTGCCACATCCCAAGATATATTAAAATACATCGAGAATTATGAAATTCTCAAAACCAAATTAATCTAAATTTGATTTAGGTTTTAAAAAATCATATAGGAATTAGGGAGTGGAGATATAGCAAAATCAAATAAAAATTATGTACATAAAATTGTCATATACATTGAAAATGTAACTGCCATTGATTTATGCAAGTATAATAGTGAGTATTTTTCTTGATAGGACACATTTAGAGAATAACATATCACAAATGCAAACTTCTCTTTATATTAAAAAAAACTTACATTCTGGAAATATTGGGCAGACTAGAAAATGCGTGACTTGGAATGGTTCTCAGGCGAGTCTCAATAAGCTTCCTGTGAAAATAACAATCACACAATTAGAGTTTTAATCTTTGGGGCTTTCTAATAATTCACCTTAATTATAAAAACACATTATTAAAAAGCATGACAGTTTTTACATATGTTTCCTTACACATAATCAACAAAAAAAAAACTCAACAAACATACCAAAGAACCATACATATACATTTTTTCTCCCAATAAGAATTGAGTGTGAGATTCAGATGCAGAAAATAAATCATCAAACCTCATCTATGAATTAGCAGTAAACTAATATGTCTTGCCTCGCATCATACTTTATTTGTTAACTGAAGGGCAACATTTCTTGGGGGTCTTTTTATTAAATTGAAAAACGTGATTATTTTACCTTTTACTTTAGGTTTGGGGGTACATGTGCAAATTTTTATATAGGTAAACTCGTGTCACAGGGTTTTTTTTTGTAATGATTATTTCATCACCCAGGTATTAAGCCTAGTACCCAACAGTTACTTTTTTCTGCTCCTTTCCCTCCTCCCACCCTCTGCCTTCAAGTAGGCCCCAGTGTCTCTCTGTTCTCTTTTTGTCCGTGAGTTCGCATCATTTAGCTGTTACTTACAAGTGAGAATATGTGGTATTTGGTTTTCTGTTCCTCTGTCAGTTTGCTGAGGATAATGACCTCCAGCTCCATCCAAGTCCCTGCAAAGGACATAATCTTGTTCTTTTTTATGGCTGCATAATATTCCATGGTGCATATGTACCATGTTTTCTTTATCCAATCTGTCACTGATAGACATTTAGATTGATTCCATGTTTTTGCTATTGTGAAAAGTGCTGCAATGAACATTTGTGTGAACAACACAATATATTCATAAGTATATTAAGACTACTGAATTTATAACATGTACTTGTCAATGGAAATGTCTTCGAATGCTATCAGAATATACATAAAGTACATATTAAAAAGAATTAAATGCATGTTTTAAATCTTAAGGGTTAAAAATAGTGGCATGGTTACTCCCTTCTCGCACAAGTAAAAGTCTCCTCAATCATATCTTGATCTTATCATCTACGTGCTGCAGTCTGGAAATAACTGACTGGCAAGGAGCAAATTCTTCCTCAGAATCTTAAGACATCTTTGTTGGATTTGCACCTTAAAGGTGTGACTTTTCCTCCAGTTTGCTTTTTTGGAGACTCTTCAGAAGGTGGAGACTGTTCTCATTATACATAATGAAACACCTTCATGCATTCCAGTATGCCTCTCCACCTAGGCACTCCATTTTTTGAGTTATGCTCTTTACTATAGTTACTACTTGAGAATCTTGTATGGAAAACAGTGTGCATAGTGTATTAACTTGGCAAAAAGACAATGCCTTAAACACTACTCAGCTTCTCCATGTGTCTGTTTTTGCCATTTAATCACACTGGTAATCACACACCATCCAGTTAGTACCTCATTTATAGATATTAGAATAACATTGTGTATTTTTTCTTCTCTAAGCTGAGGTGTTACTTCTCAACAATCTATTTCCTTGGTCTATGCTTTCTTTGAATTATTCCTTTTTGCAACGATTAAAATATATCTGTAACTTGCCTAATCAAAGCATCAGCAAGACCAAATTAATTAGTAAAAGGACCTATTAAAATGGATGGAGGGAGGTGATGTGAATGACAAAAGAGTAAATCTTCAGCTCTTTCCAACCTCTGGTGTTTCGCCATGAAGCCCAATATTGCCTTAATATTATTTCAGAAATTCAGGTCCCATAAATTACTTGTTCTCCTTTGAAGGCCTCCTACTTATATTTCCTTCATTGAGTTATCCAGATTCTGAAGCTAAAAAGATATGAGAAGAACAAGTCATTCTACCAAAATCTCTGTGTAAAATTGGGCCATGCCAAAGGAAAACAAAAGATACACACCTGTTGAGTATCACCCAAGGCAACTGAGTTTAAGCTTAAAGATAGTCTTACTCATAGAGCTGTCATAAGGCAAATATTTTGTGGGCATATTTATGGTAAGATTTTAGGTAATATGGGTCTAAACTGTAACTTTCACTGACTAAAATTTTTTGAGTTTAGCCCGTGTTCAAAAGTAAATAATGTGTATAAAATTAAATACAAAACTAGAATAAGATTACAATGGTTTCTAAGAAATTGAACGACTCAATAAAGCAAATAATCCTATTAAAATGGGCAAATGATGTGGCTAGACACTTCTCAGAAGAAGACATATAAATGGCCAAGAGATATATTTAAAAATGCTCAACATCACTACTCAACAGGGAAATGCAAATTAAACCACAATGAGATATCACCCTGCACCTGTAAGAATGGCTATCATCAAAAAGGTGAATGCTAGCTAGTGTTGGCAAGGATGTAGAGAAAAGGGAACCTTCACACACTGTGTTGTGGAAATGTGAATTAGTACAACTATTTTGGAAAAAAGTATGAAGATTATTTAAAAAACTAGAAGTAGAAATACCATATGATCCAGCTATGCCACCCAAAGGAATAAAGATCAGTAAGCTGAAGAAGCGTCTGCACTCCACATTCACTGCAGTAGTATTCACAGTCGCCAAGACAAGGTAAATTTAAAGCTTTCTGGAAAAGAGTCATGATTCTAGATACCATTAAGAACATTTGTAATCCATGGGAGAAGGTCAACATTTCAACATTAACAGGAGTTTGGAGGAAGTTTATTCCAACTTCCATGGATAATCTTGAAGGGTTGAAAACTTCAGTGGAAGAAGTAACTACGGATGTGGTGAAAATAGCAAGAGAACTAGAATTAGAAGTAGAGCCTGAAATGTGACTGAATTGCTGCAAACTCATCATGAAACTTTATTCAATAAGGAGTTGCTTCTTATGAGTGAGCAAAGAAAGTGGTTTCTTGAAATGGAATCTAGTCTAGGTGAAGATGCTGTGAACATTGCTTAAATGACAACAAAGAAATTGAGAATATTACGTAAACTTAGTTGATAAAGGAGAAGCAGGGTTTGAGAAGATTGACTCCAATTTTGAAAGAAGTTCCACTGCATATAAAATGCTATGAAACAGCATTGCATGCCACAGAGAGATCTTAGCACTGGTAGACTACACCATGTGGTGTAAACATAATTTTATATGCACTGGAAAACAAAATAAAATTGTGCGACTTACTTTATTGCGATGGCTTGTAAAGGAACCCATAATATCTTCCAAATCTTTCAAAATTGAAAAAAGGGTGGTTTTTAAGTGTTCTCATCACAAAGAAATACGTAAGGTGGTGTATATGTTAATTAGCCTGATTTGATCATCCCACAATGTATACATGTATCACAATATCATGCTGTACCCCATAAATAAATAGAATTATTTGTCAATTAAAAATTAATAATTTTTAACAGAAAAAGTGCATTACTTTACTATTTTTATCTTTATAGGATTGTACCTACCACATGGAGTTGCTATGAAGATGTAATAAATTATTATTAGAAGCACTTATAACAATGTTAGGAACATAGTGAACACTAGATGTTTTAAACAAAAACATATAAATCAGTTCACCAATTTCTTGATGATGAGAAATACAACTGTCACATAGATCTGAATATTCGTGATGGTATGACCAATTTTTCTTTTCAGCAGACTATTTTAGGGAACCATGAAATATTCAGAAGTTTGCCTGAAGATCATGAAATCAATCAAAACAGGAGATGGACCCATTTTTTAAAATGTTCTCAGGCTAAGAGAGCATAGTATTGTTGTTTTACACAAGAAATGACCTTGCCTTAAGGTCTGAACGCTGATTTAAGTTTCCTTTCTCCTGGACATGGACTGGTTGGGAATTTCCAGAGTTCTCATCTCTGACTCCACTTTTCCTTTGCATTTATTGCTGATCAATCTCCTGCCTGATGGATGTTTTTTTCATATTGTAGAGTGTTATTCTGTTTCCCTTAAGAGATTTTATATGTCTTTATTATGATCCGTTGTGTGTTACTTTAAAAATTTACTTGATTTCATTTGTTTCTAAGTTCTTAGGGAGAATTATAGTGCACCTTCAATATTATTGGGAGTATTTTATTGTAAACTGTGTTACTCTGTTTTCATACTGCTTTGAAGAAATACCTGAGACTGGGTAATTGATTCACAGTTCTGCATGGCTTGGGGGGCCTCCGGAAATACAATCATGGCAGAAGGTGGCAGAAGGTGGCAGAAGGCGAAGGGCAAGCAAACACCTTCTTCATGGCAGCAGGAGAGAGAGAACAAAGGGTGAACTGCCAAATACTTTAAAAACCATCCGCTCCTGTGAGAACTCACTATCCTAATAACAGCATGGGGGAAACCGTCCCCATGATCCAATCACCTCACACCAGATCTCTCCTTTGACATGTGGGGATTACAATTCAAGGTGAGATTTGGGTAGGGACACAGAACCAAACCTAGCCTTGGACTGCCATTTAATACGTGTAGTGCTTTTACTTGGTATGTAAATAAAAGAAAAAAATTTAAATGTATCTCTTTGCTCTTCCTCACCCCTCACAGAACCATTTGGGCTTTGAGGAGCACTGTTTAATACCTATATGATTTTCAAACATTATTATTTTATGAATGAATAATCTGAAGAGAGGATGAGTGACTCAAATTCATTTAATAAAGTAATACTAGCCAATTTTCCTGCAAGCTTTTCATTATAAAGTACACATAGATATGGTATTCTAAAACTACATAGCCATAGATAGATTCCTTCCTTTGCTATGCAGTTGTGATCCAGAAGCATTTCAGGAACCAACACACATTTAGTAGACCACATATATTGAGTGCCTACCATGTTCCAGGCATTATGCAGAGTGCTGGGGTTGCTATGGTAAAGAGTCAAAGCTTCTGCCTGCCTGAAGCTGAGACCAATGTGGGAGCCAAACTTTGTTTTAAAATCTCACTTTAATAACTATATGCTATGAAGAAATAATACAAGACCTATGTGAGTACAGTGCATCCTCACTTAATGTCCTGGTTAGGTTCTTGGAAACTACAACTTTTAAGAAAATGATGTATAACAAAAACCAATTTTAAGACAGGATAATGGATATAAACAAGAGTTAAATTCCAATGGCATATTTCTGGTCACAAAAACATCACCAAACTTCTAAATAAAGACCAAAACACTTATACTATTAAACATTGAAATAAATGTGAACTATATATACATTTAAGAAAGAAAAATAAAAACAAGATAATTATTTACTCAATTTTCGGTGAATCAGAGAGTGAGGGCAATCCTAGTGGTGGTAGATTCAATCAAAGAATACACGTTTGCAAAATGAACATTGTCAGAAGCACCTCCTACCACCACGCAGTTCAGAAACAAACCACAAATACAGTGAGCTCACTAAGCACTTTCATACTGCATTGTTTATTGTATGATTATCACGTACTTAAAAAGTTTTTATTTTACAATAACTTGTATTTATTCATTCATTCATTTTCCAACCTGCTTAATTCCAGCTCAGGGTCACTGGTGGCCAGAGCCCATCCTGGCAACTTGGAACAAAGTAGGAACCAGCCTTTGACATCATTCTATTACAGGATACACTCGCACATATACGCCTGCACTCATCATTCTATTACAGGATACACTCGCACATATACCCCTGCACTCATCAGATTGAGACCATTTAGACATGCCAATGAACCTAGCATGCCCATCTTTGGGATGTGGAAGGAAACCGTATTAACAATAAAAGAAGAAAGCCCATTTAGATATAGGAAGAATGTGTGAACTTCCCACGGACAGTGATCCCGGCCAGGAATCAATGTTTCTTTTTTCATCAACATTATAACAAAATGACCTTACTGGAAGATCTGCTGTATATGAAAAGTCCCCTTGAAAAAACTGAATTCAGCTGAGACCTGAAGACTTCTGTTTATGACAGAGTCTAAAGGATATTACAACTTCAGTGAAGGAAGTAGGGTGATGAGTTGAAAGTCAGGGCTTTCTTAACCTCAACTGAAAAAGGGATAATAATATCCATCCTCCTCATTTATTGTTATGAAGAGAGAGCAAGGTAGATATAAAAGCGAACTATCTACTGCAAAGTCCTGAGTGAATGTCAGGAATTATAATATATGGGGTCTTAGCTACAATGTTGTCCATAAACATAGCAGGCATTCAGTTAATACTTCTACATAAAAGCCAATGAACAGGCCAGGCGCGGTGGCTCACACCTGTAATCCTAGCTCTTTGGGAGGCTGAGGCGGGTGGATCATGAGGTCAGGAGATCAAGCCCATCCTGGCTAACACGGTGAAACTTCAGGAGATCAAGCCCATCCTGGCTAACACGGTGAAACTTCATCTCTACTAAAAATACAAAAAATTAGCCCGGCACCTGTAGTCCCAGCTACTTGGGAGGCTGAGGCAGGAGAATGGCGCGAACCCGGGAGGCGGAGGTTGCAGTGAGCCGAGATGGCGCCACTGCACTCCAGCCTGGGCGACAGAGCGAGACTCTGTTTCAAAAAAAAAAAAAAAAAAAAAAAAAAGCCAATGAACAAACATATGTCATCTGTCCAGTGTTCTGGAAAGCAGCTGTCCTTACAATTGGCAATGTGGGCTTTGGCACAGGGTAACTGTTTTTCTTGGTTCTCACATGCCTTTTGGCAGTTCATAAATTCACCATCTATCATTAAAATTTCATAGTGTTGTCAGTGAATTTTATTCAAGGAGAAAAGACCTAATTGTCTTAAGGCATTTTCAACCCAGTCAGAACAATGGGCTAGACATTCAAAAATAGTATGTATGTATTTATCACCTATATATTCTACTCAGACACATGGAATACCATAGTCAAACATTTTGGGGGAGGGATGTGTGTGTGTGTGTGTGTGTGTGTGTGTGTGTGTCTGTGTGTGTGTGTGTATTTGCGCCAGTTGTTTGTGCTGTTGTTTAGGAGAAAAAAATAATTTTGTTTGAAAAATGGCCAAAGAGTGAGTTCTTCCCATTCTTAATTTGCATTTCAGGTGTCAACACTCTTGCATTAATTTTCCTTTCAGTATGTGTTTCAATTATTATACATTGATTTAAAACCACATATTTTCTACCCACCATGCCTGTTTCTTTCCTTCATTTATGTAGATCCAAATTTCTATTTTCTTTTTGTCTTGAAGAACTTCCTTTAATGTGTTTTGTTTTTAGTACAGGTCTGGTGGAAATGACTTTGCTCAACTTTTGCTTATCTGAGAAAGTATTTTTACTTTTAATATGGGAAGATACTTTTACTGGATATACCATTCTATGTAGGCAGGTTTTTTCCAATACTTTAATGATGTTATTCTGTTGTATTCCAGCCTGTGAAGTTTCTGACAATAAGCCTGTTCCCCTTTTAACCTTCATTCCTTTGTAGGTAATGTGTATTTTTTTAATCTGGCTACTTTTAAGATACTCTCTTTATCACTCATTTTCAGCAATTTGATTATGATATGTCCTGGTATCATTTTCTTTATATTTATTCTTCCTGAGATTCATAGAGAGGTTCTTGGATTTATGGGGTTAGAGTTTTTATCAAATTTGGAAAATATAAGATTATTGTTGCATTAAAATTTTTCTTTATTTTTTTTTCTCTCTCATTTCCTTCTGGAACTCCAATTATGTATAAGATAGATCACAAGATAGATCACTTGATATTGTCATGTGGATCATTGATGCACTCAATTTTTTCTGTTTTTTTATTTTTATTTTTTTCCTCTCTGGGCTTAATTTGGATAGTTTCTATTGCTAAGTCTTTAAGTTCTAATTTTTTCCTCTTCTGTAGTATTCAATGACATTAATCTCATCCAGTTTATTTTTCATTTTCTATATTTTTAATTTTAGAAGTTCCTTTTAGATCTTCTTTATGTCTTCTACTTTTCTCATTATGATTATGCATTCTTTTATTTTTTTGAGGTTGTTTAGAAGACTTATAATAGATGTTTTAATGTCATTTCTTGTTAATTACATCATCTTTGTCATTCTGGGTCTGCTGCTACTAACTCATTTTTCTCTTTGTTCTGGATCATATTCCCTGACTATGGAAGTAAAAACATGGTCACAAATTTCCCTCTTTGGGAATCTGGGCTGACTTTGATTATCTGCTTGATTATAGAATGTGGTAGAAGTGTGTTCTGAAATTTTGAGGTTACATTAGAGGAAGCCTTGCAGCTTTCATCTGAGTCTCTTGGAATACTCTCTCTACTTTTATATTTCACAGTAAATACGTAGCTATAGGTAACCAAAATACCCAGTATATGTCTGATATTATTTAGGTAGGAATTTTATATTTTTGTAATTACCCTGTGGGTTTCTAGCTTCCATAATTATTCAGTAAACGTGAAATTGATTTGAATTTATGTTTTCATTGAAACAGCAGTGATGACGAAAAAAAACCAAGTGGGAGGTGAATGATGAGAACACATGGACATGTGAGGGGGAATGATGTACACTGGGGCCTGTTGCAGGCCATGGAAGGGAGAGCATCAGGAAGAATAGCTAATGGATGCTGGACTTAATACCTAGCTGCTGACAGGTTGATAGGTGCAGCAAACCACCATGGCACCCATTTACCTATGTAACAAACCTGAACATTCTACACCTGTATCCCCAAATTTAAAATAAATAAAAATTCTTTCATTGAAGAAAAGCCCAGGATCAGATGGGTCTTTTCTTGTTAATTTTTTTCCTCTCTGGGCTTAATTTTGGATAGTTTATATTGCTAAGTGTTTAAGTTCTAATTTAATTCCCGTTCATCTTTTAACCTTCATTCCTTTGTATGTAATGTGTATTTTTTTAATCTGGCTCCTTTTTTTTTTTTTTTTTTTTTTTTTTTTTTTTTGAGACAGAGTCTCGCTGTGCAGCCCAGGCTGGAGTGCAGTGGCGCGATCTCGACCTCGGCTCACGGCAAGCTCCGCCTCCCGGGTTCACGCCATTCTCCTGCCTCAGCCTCCTGAGTAGCTGGAACTACAGGCACCTGCCACTGCGCCTGGCCAGTTTTTTTTTTGTATTTTTAGTAGAGACGGGGTTTCACCGTGGTCTCGATCTCCTGACCTCATGATCCGCCCGCCTCGGCCTCCCAAAGTGCTTTTAAGATACTCTCTTTATCACTCATTTTCAGCAATTTGATTATGATATATCCTGGTATCATTTTCTTTATATTTATTCTTTTTGAGATTCATCCAGAGGTTTTTGGATTTATGGGGTTAGAGTTTTTATCAAATTTGGAAAATACATGATTATTGTTGCATTAAAAATTTGTTTTAATTCTGCCAAATGTATAACAAACTAATACCGATCTTCCCGAAGTATTTTTAAAAATCGAAGAGGTGGCAATTATCCCTAATGCATTGTACAAGGCCAACATTACTCTGTTACCAAAATCAGACATGGACACAAGCCCAGTTCTTTTTTCATCTTTTAGCTCCCACTTATAAGTGTGAACGTGTGGTATTTGGTTTTCTGTTCCTGCATCAATTTGATGAGGATAATACCTTCCAACTGCATCCATGTCCCTGCAAATGATATGATCTCGTTCCTTTTTATGGCTGCATGGTATTCCATGGTGTATATGTACCATATTTTCTTTATTCAGTCTGTCATTGATGGGCATTTAGGTTGATTCCATGTCTTTGCTATTGTGAATAGTGCTGTAGTGAACATAACGTGTGCATATCTTTATAATAGAATGATTTGTACTATTTTGGGTATATGCTAAGTAATGGGATTGCTGGGTCAAATAGTGTTTCTGCCTCAACATCTTTGAGGAATCACCACACTATCTTCCACAATAGTTGAACTAACTTACACTCCCACCAACAGTGTATAGTATTCTTTTTTTTTCTCTGCAATCTCGCCAGCATCTGTTGCTTTTTGACTTTTTAGTAATTGCCATTCTGAACTGGTGTAAGATAGTATCTCATTGTGGGGTTGTTTTTTGAGACAGAGTCCAACTCTGTCGCCCAGGCTGGAGTGCAGTGGCGCCATCTCGGCTCACTGCAACCTCCTTCTCCCGGGTTCAAGCAATTCTCCTGCCTCAGCCTCCTGAGTAGCTGGGATTACAGGCATGTGCCACCACGCCCGGCTAATTTTTTGTATATTTAGTAGAGAAGGGGTTTCACCGTATTAGCCAGGATGGTCTTGATCTCCTGTCCTCATGATGGGCCCACCTCAGCCTCCCAAAGTGTTGGGATTACAGGCTGAGCCACTGTGCCCGGCCTCATTGTGGTTTTGATTTGGATTTTTCTAATCATCAGTGATATTGAGCCTTTTTCTTATGATTGTTGGCCCCATGTATGTCTTCTTTTATGAAGTGTCCATTCCTGTCCTTTGCCCACTTTTTAATGGGGTTGTTTGTTTTTTGTAAATTTAAGTTCCTTGTAGATTCTGGATATTAGACCTTTGTCAGATGAATAGATTCCAAAAATTTTCTCCCATTCTGTTGGTAGTCTATTCACTCTGATGATAGTTTCTTTTGCTGTGCAGAAGCTCTTTACTTTAATTAGATCCCATTTGTCAATTTTTGCTTTTGTTGTAATTGCTTTCGGTGTTTTTGTCATGAAATCTTTGCCTATGTGTACGTCCTGAATGGTATTGCCTAGATTTTCTTCTAGGATTTTTAGTTTGGGATTTTACATTTCGGTCTTTACTCCATCTTGAGTTAATTTTTGTGTATGGTGTAAGGAAGGGGTCCAGTTTCAATTTTTTGCATATGGCTAGCCAGGACTCTCAGCACCATTTATTAAATAGGGAATCATTTCTCCCTTGCTTGTTTTTGTCAAGTTTGTTGAAGATCAGATGGTTGTTAAGTGTGTGGTCTTATTTCCAAGTTCTTTTTTCTATTCCATTGGTCTACATGTCTGTTCTTGTCCCAGTACCATGCTATTTTCAGTAAAGTAGCCTCATAATGTAGTTTGAAATTGGGTAGTGTAATGCCTCCAGCTTTGTTCTTTTTGCTTAGGATTGTCGGCTATTTGGGCCCTGTTTGATTTAATATTAATTTTAAAATAGTTTTTACTAATTCTGTGTAGCATGTCAATGGTAGTTTAATGGGAATAGCACTGAATCTATAAATTACTCTGGGCAGTATGACCATTTTCACAATATTGATTCTTTCTATCCATAAGCATGGAATGTTTTTCCATTTGTTTGTGTCCTCTATGATTTCTTTGAGCAGTGGTTTGTAGTTGTCCTTGTAGAGACTTTACACCTCCCTGGTTAGGTGTATTCTTAGGTATTTTATTCTTTTGTAGCAGATATGAATGGGAGTTCATCCATGATTTGGCTCTCTGCTTGCCTGTTGTTTGTATCCAGGAATGCTAGTGATTTTTGAACATTGATTTTCTATCCTGAGAATTTGCTGAAATTGCTTATCAGCTTAAGAAGCTTTTTGGCTGAAACTATGGGGTTTTCTAGATATAGAATCATGCTATCTACAAAGATAATTTGACTTCCTCTCTTTGTATCTAAATACTCTTGCCTAATTGCTCTGGGTAGGACTTTAAGTATTATGTTGAATGAAAGTGTTGAAAGTGGGCAAGCAGCTTGTCTTGTTCCAGATCTTAGAGGAGAAGCTTTCAACTTCTCCTTGTTCAGTATGATGTTAGCTGTGGAATTATCATATTTGGCCTTTATTGTGTTAAGGTGTGTTCCTTCTATACCTAATTTGTTGAGAGATTTTATCCTGAAGGAATTTTAAATTTTATCAAATGCTTTTTTTTGCATCCATTTTGTCATTGATTCTATTAATGTGATGTATCATGCTTATTGATTTGCATATGATGAATCATCCTTCCATCTCTCAGTTGATCATGGTGAACTCTCTTTTTAATTCGCTGTTGAATTTGGTTTGCTTGTATTTTGTTGAGGATTTTTGCACCTATATTCATCAGGGAGATGGCCTGTAGTTTTCTTTCTTTGTTGTGCCCTTATCTTGTTTTTGTATCAAGGTAATGCTGGCCTCATAGAATGAATTTAGATGAATTATCTCCTCTTCAGCTTTTTGGAATACTTTCAAAAGAATTGGTATTAATTATTCTTTAAATATTCAGTAGAATTCAGCAATGAAGCCATCAGGTCCCATGCTTTTCCGTGATCAGAAATTTTTATTATGGATTGAATCTTGTTATTCATTATTGGTCTGTTCACATTTTCTATTATCAATTTTGGTAGGTTGTATGTGTCCAGGTTATATGTTATCCATTTCTTCTAGATTTTCTAATTTGTTGTTCATAATTGTCTCTTATGATTCTCTGTATTTCTGTGGTATCAGGTGTAATGTCTTCTTTTTAATCTCTGATTTTATTTATTTGTGTCTTATCTCTTTTTTCTTCGTCTAGCTAAAGGTTTCTCAATTTACTTTATCTTTTTAAAAATAATTCTTTGTTTCATTGATGTTTTGTATTTTTTAGTCTCTGTTTCACTTATTTCTGCTCTGATCTTTATTATTCCCTTCATTCTTAATTTTAAATTTAGCTTGTTCTCGTTTTTTCTTTCTTTAGTTCCTTGAGTTACAATGTCAGGTTGTTTATTTGATATCTTTCTATTTTTTTGATGTAGGCATTTATTGCTATAAACTTCCCTCTTAGAACGCTGTTGCTGTATCCCATAGATTGAGTGTGTTGTGTTTCCATTTTCATTTGTTTCAAGAAATTTTAAATTTTCATTTTAAATGTTTTGATTGGTCAATTGGTTGTTCCAGGAGCATGTTGTTTAATTTCCATGTATTTGTACAATTTCCAAAATTCTTCCTGTTATCAATTCCTTTTTTTTTATTATTATACTTTAAGTTCTAGGGTACATGTGCACAACGTGCAGGTTTGTTACATATGTATACTTGTGCCATGTTGGTGTGCTGCACTCATCAACTCGTGAGCACCCATCAACTCGTCATTTACATCAGGTATAACTCCCAATGCCATCCCTTCCCCCTCCCCACTCCTCATAATAGGCCCCGGTGTGTGATGTTCCCCTACCAGAGTCCAAGTCCTGTTATCAATTTCTAATTATATTCCATTGTGATCAGAAAAATAATATGTTTTTGATTTT
The DNA here is from genome assembly GCF_037993035.2 of Macaca fascicularis. NCBI lineage: Eukaryota > Metazoa > Chordata > Mammalia > Primates > Cercopithecidae > Macaca > Macaca fascicularis. Next base: position 149,016,253 of record NC_088381.1, on the reverse strand, counting down.
TAAAAATTTGTTGAGACATGTTTTGCGGCCTAACATATAATCTATCCTGGAGAAAATTCAATGTACTTTTGAGAAAAATGTGTATTCTGTAGGTTGCTGGTGGGTGAAATGTTCTGCAAATGTCTGTTAGGTCCATTTGGTCTAGAGAGCAGTACAATCCAGTGGGTTTTTTTTTGCTGATTTTCTGTTTGGATGATCTATCTATTGCTGAAAGTAGGGTGTTGAAGTCTCCTACTATTATTCTATTGCAGTCTGTATCACTCTTTAGATGCTTTATATATGCTCCAGTGTTGGGTGCATATCTATTTAGAATTGTTATAATTGGTTGCTAATTGACCCCTTTATTACAGATTTACCTTTTTTGTCTCCCCTTTCAATTTTTGACTTATCTGTTATCTAAGTATAGCTACTCTTGTAGTCTTTTGGTTTCCATTTGCATTGAATATCATTTTTCATCCCTTTGCTTTCAGTCTATGTGTGTCCTTATACGTAAAGTAAATCTTTTGTGGGTAACATATAGTTGAGTTTTGTTTTCTACCCATTTGGCCACTCTATATCTTTTAATTGGAAAATTTAATTCATTTACATTCAAGGTTATTACTGATAGGTAAGAACTTACTCTTGACATTTTGTTAAATTATTTTCTGGTTGTTTTGTATTTCCTTTGTTCCTTTTTCCCTCTCTTATAGTTTACCTGTGTGGTTTGGTGATTTTTTTTTTTTGTAGTGATAATCTTTGATTTTTTTGTCCTTTTCATTGTGTATCTGCTGTAATTTTTTTTTTTTTTTGTGGTTACCGTGGGGCTTACATTTTAAAAACTGTGTAGTTATAATAGACAATTTAAGTGATAATAACTTAACTTTGGCTGCATACAAATATTCTAGACTTACTTTCTACCCCTCAAATTTGTTTATTTTTTATTTTTAAATTTTTTTTTTTTGCGACAGAGTCTTGCTTTTTTACCCAGGCTAGAGTGCAATGGTGCAATCTTGGCTCATTGCAACCTCCACCTCCCAGGTTCAAGCAATTCTCCTGCCTCAGCCTCCTGAATACTTGGGACTGCCGGCACGCACCACCACAACCAGCTAATTTTTGTATTGTTAGTAGAGATGGGGTTTCGCCATTTTGGCCAGGTTGGTCTCAAACTCCTGACCTCAGGTGATCCCCCAGCCTCAGCCTCCCAAAGTTTTGGGATTATAGGCATGAGCCACTGCACCTGGCCTCCTCCACCAAATTTATAACTTTGTTGCTTACTTTGTATCTTTTCATATTGTGTATGTATTTTAACAACTTGTTGTAGCCATAGTAATCATTGACCATTTTAGCTTTTAATCTTCAAACCAGACAACTGAACGTTTATATACCACCATTACAGTAATGGAGTATTCTAAATTTGATAATAAATTTACTTCTACCACTGAGATTATACTTTCATTTTTTTTCATGCTAGTAATTATTTTCCTAATACATCCGGTTGAAGCACTCTCTCTAGCATTTCTTATATGGTTGGTCTAGCAGTGATGGATTCCCTCAGCTCTATCTTGCCTAGAAACACTATTTGTTCTTCATTTCTGAAGTATAAATTTGCTGGGTATAGTATTCTAGGTAGACATTCCCCCCCTCCCCCCACCCCACCTCACCTCACCTCTTTAAGCACTTTGAATTTATTATTTGGTTCTCTCTTGGCCTACACGGTTTTTGCTGAGAAATATGCTGATAGTCTAGTGGGGATTCCCTTGTATGTAACTTGATTCTCTTCTCTCACTGCTTTTGGAATTCTGTCTTTAACTTTTGAGGATTTGATTATAATGTGTTTTGGAGAGAACCTCTTTGGGTTGAATCTGTTTGGGGTCCTTTGTGCTTCACAGAGCTGGATGTACATATCTGTCCAAAGACTTGGGAAGTTTTCAACTATTTTTTTTAAGTAACCTTTCTGTGTCTCTCTTCATCTTTTGTCCTATGGAAATCCCATAATGCAAATATTTGTTTGCTTAGTTGGTATCCCAGAAGTCCAACTGGCTTTGGTTGTTTTTTTCATTCTTTCTTCTTTTTGATCTCTGACTAGGTTATTTGAAAAGACCTGCCTTTAAGTTCACAAATTTTTGTCTTCTGCTTAATTTAGTCTGCTGTTGAAGCTCTGAATTGTATTTCTTCATTTTGTTAAATTTTTCAGTTCCAAAATTTCTGTTTCATTCTTTTTATTTTTATTATTTTTGTTTTTTTTGACAGTGCCACAAAGGCTCTCCATTTATCTGAATGAAGATGCCAATAAAGGACTTTTACTGTGGGTTTGTTTGCTGCATTCAAATTACACAATGTAAGGGGTAAAGTGTACAACACATAAAACCCCCAGCATCAAACAAACAAGCAAAACAAAACACCGGCACTACACATTTCCTCTAAATTCACAGTACAACAGCCAGTTATGGAAATGATGTGGTAGGGAATAAACAATGGCATATTTTCTTCACATCAGTCATTAATATTTATTCCCCTATGAAGTTCATTGTTCTAATTTCCATCATTCAAAGGGGAAGTTCTATCCTTGAGGACACCCAAAAGTATGCTATTACATGGCAGCATCGGCAGCATCCTCAGCACTGGAAGAAAAAGCCACACAGCTCGTTCTCTGCACAAAGTTGCTGCTCCATAAATAATATAACAATAGAATCATTTCACCATTATCACGTCTCCTGCAAGGGTCACCACATGCCTTGTCCAATGAGGTCCTGAGGTCCTGAGGTCAGTAGAGTCATAGCTGAGCAGAGCATGGGCATTTCTAAGTAGGAAGGCATGACAGTATGAGAGAAGTTTCCAGCATTGCAACCTTTTGCAGTTCACACAACACTTCAGATAAACTAGGTATAGTTACCCAGAAGAAATAGAGTTCAATTCTTATAGCTGCTTCTTGCTCAATCACTACTTTTCAGGGCTGCTTCAATTCTTAAACTCCAAGAAGCTACGGAGGAGAAAAATGACTCTCATCTGTAGGATTTGAGATTCCAACCTTTCATTCACTTGGCAGATGGATCCTGAAAGCTGCTAGGTGTCAGGCTTTGCACCCTCCCTGTTTTTGAGAATTGGTCCAAAGGCTTTAGTAAGAGTAAGTTGGGAGCTTAAGCACATATATTTGCTTAACTTTATTTAACATTTTTCTTTTTTAAACCATAGATTCAGATCTGACTATACAATTGCACATATCTGAGTATTTTTTTTTCTTCTGGAGTTACAAAGCCTTCATCCGGGGTGGTGTAGGAATGAAAGAAATTGCAAAAAGGCAAATTATTATATTTTCATTAGAAATTTAACTTTAGTCCTGTTTCTATCATAGGACAATTTTCACAAACACCAAAATGATTCTACAAAAAGCTATTTCTGGTCTTTCTGCTTCAGCAAGTGGTAAAACTTCCACAAAATTTTAATCAGTAGAAAACCATGTAACAAGCATGTGTTTTTAACATGAAGCTATGACTAATTATTCGAGAATATTACTTTCAGTTAAACTTCATGCAAAAGAACAAGAAGAAAAAAATATGAGAAAACAGACCCTTTTTCTGCTTAAATTCACAAATGGCAGAATCATAGTTGGCTGGAACAGAAACAGCAGGGCCCTTCAGAAACTTCAGAGTTTTAAAAAATGAGTTCTCACTATTTTGCCTGGGCTGGTGTCAAACTCCTGGGCTCAAGCGATCCTTCTGCTCCAGCCTCTCAAGTAGATGGGACTACACAGCATGTGCCGCTGTAACCCACTTAGATCTTCTGATTAAGCTATCAATAAAGGCTAAGAGCACTCAGTCATAAAATCCTTGAATAGACTTCTCATTCTCAGTGTTTCTCTCAATTCAAGGTAGCATGATGTCAACCCTGAAGTTGTTCCTGAAGATAAAGAGAGGGCAGATGACCAAGGCTAGAGCATGACCCATAACACGGCAAAGTGAATGTGTATAAAGTATAAGGCAGCAGCTGTCTACCTCTGGTGGGCATCAGAAATACTTGCGTACCTTTCTAAACATATGAGGGCTTGGACTTTACTCCCTGCTTCCAAAGATGAAGCTCCAGGCAGATAGGTCTTGCCAAACTTTAGTCAGCAATTGTGATGTGTGCCACAGAGAACTAACTATTGGTACAATGTTTCTGCCAGTCGTATGCACAACCTTTATTTTGCAAAACTGGAGATGATTTATCAATGGTGCATTTTACAAGATCACCACTGTAAGAATTCCTTTCTTTGTCTACCCTAGCTGCAGATTATTCACAACAGGCATGCATAAATGTCAATTCTCTTTATAACCTAAGTTAGAATTTTAAATGAGCTTTTACTTTTCACACTTTGCTTCTTTTATGTGGTAGAGCTAGACTGTACTTTTTGACTTCTTGATTGTAGCTAGTTTCACTGAAAATTCTTCTGGTTTTTGTGTGCTGCTAATCTCTTGTTTTAAAGATAAAGAGAATTGTACACTTTTTTTTTTTTTCAGAAAAAGACCATATGGAAAACATTCATCTTAGCAACTTCTGATAAAAAGCAAAAAAGAAAAAACCCTGATTTTAACTTACCACTGATTTTTACTAAACTTTTAATCTTTAGTTTATGCAACAGAACCACAATTTCTTTTCCCAGTTATTAACACCCAGATTGTTTCAAACCCTAAAAGGAAAGTGCAAAACATCATGCTGTAGAATTTCTATGCCTTAGCTTCTGCAGTGTTTCTCTGTAAAGGGGCCAGGATGACCCCAACATTCCTGTCTTCACTCTCGGAGCTGTACAAATTATGCTTTTTGATGTATTCTTGGACAAGATCTAGTACAGTAATGGAGGCTCTGGCCCTTTCTAAGGGCTCTCCGGATTTTTGTGGATGAGGTATCATTAGTGATCCATTCATTCACCACATGAATGTTGCTCCAGTGTTTCCGTAGCACATCAGCTTCATAGATGAATTTCTGAGCAGCATTTCCAGCTTGAGTAATGCATGAGCCCATAGTCTGCCATGAGTTGGGTGATGTCTTCACTCTTCCAGAAATTGGGAACACCAAAGGACTCCAGTAAATCTGCCCCACATAGCAGCTTAACCTTTGGTGTACCTTTTGTTTTTGGCTCTAGGGATTTCTTTTGACTAGAATTTTGTCTTTGTTCAGCTCATGGAATTCCTCTTCTGTCCAGGCCTTTCTAGTGTAGGTGAGTTCTGCCGGTGATCAAAGTTACTAGCCTCCAGTTTATCTTGATTGTGTCTTAGCATCTTGACAGTCTCTGTCCACTCCTTCTGAAGACTTTTCCATGTGTCAACTTCCAATGATTTGGAATTCTTGGTGGCAAGTTCTGCCATGATGACCTGCTGATGGGCAGGAATGAGTCCCTTCTTCTTGTATGCATCATCAACGGGACAGATTATGCCTTTGACAACTCTATATCTTCCTGTTCAATTCATGCAGTCCTTGGCCAGTTCAAACAACCTGAGGTGCATCTTGGTGACAGGACTGAAGGAGCCACAAGCAAGAAGAACCACTTCAGTCTTCTCTGAATTTTCCATGGTAAGAACTTGAATTTGTTGATCTAAATGGAAAACTGCGATACCTCCCTTGTTGTTTTTACAAAGGAAATTCTTTGAACCTGAAGTGCCTTGCAAGGTAGGCGATTGGAACCATTTCGACTAGTGTGTCAACAGTCTTCTCTAAGGTGAGCTAGAAAAATGGTTTCATATCCAAATTGTAACTCTTTTCCATGCTTCTGCATTTGACACCTTCCCTCAAGGCATGTCCAGATGCAGTTTTCCTCAAAGACCCTCTTGGCCTCGCTGGGAAAAATCTCAGAAAGGCTGTGGTAGGAGCAGTTGAAAGAGAAACTGCCCCCATCCATGGATGTCTCAGGCTGCTCAAGTGGAAGTTTGTTTGGTTCTTTTTAATGATATCTATCTCTTTGTTCAATTTCTTATACAGATCATAAATTATTTTCCCAATGTATTTGAAATGTCTGTGTTCTTTTGTATCTCTCTGAGTTTCCTTAAGATTCACAAATTTCTATTGCTTTGTGTTAAGTAACTGGAGAATCACTGTGCTCATTTGGTAGCGTCATGTTCCTTGTGTCCCTCTGTTGATATCTGCGCATCTCGTGGAAGAGTTGCCTCTTCCTATTTTATACAGTAGCTTCCAGAGGGAAAGACTTTCACCTGAGGATGTATCCTAGGGAGTCACTTGGGTAGAGTGCACTGGCTTCGGTTCTGGGTGAGGACAGTAGCGTAGTCTGTCTGAAGTTTCTGTAGTCAATGTCAGTGATGCCTACAAGTGTCTCTGTGACCTAGGCTGCTAGAGTTTGTGTGGCTAGTTTGCTGGTTCTGGTGCTGCTTCCCTGTGGGCAAAGTGCCAGGCTGGTTCATGCAAGGGAGCATGGGATAGATCCACTGGCTCTGTGGTTACTCTCCTGGGGGCAGGTTGCTAAGCTAGTTTGCAGGGATCAAAGGCATAATACCTACTTTTAAAATCTGAAACAAGACATCCTAATGGTGTTCTAGAGTACCAAAGTGTAAATAAATAAGAAACAACATAGATTTGCCCTGAAAATATATTTAGTTCTTCAAGTTAAAGCCTCATGTTTTTTCCTAAATCTTAAATAATAATTCCTAGACAATACATAATATTTTTTTTACCATGCCTCAAATTATTGTTCAATTAAAAATACGTTTTTCCATAAACTTCTTTATCAAAATATAAACAAAGATACTCAGTCAGAGCCTAGGGTCACTCTGTCTCCTATGTGTGTAGTTCCTTCAAATGTATGACTGTAGGTTCACAAACTGGATTATGATTTCATGCCAAGAGTAGGATGGTAGCATGGAAGAAACCCATGTTCTTCTAAGCATAATGCTATGTATGTCACCAACAGGCCAGCTTTCCTTCTCCCCTTCCCCCGATGCAAAAGGGTGAACAGATTTATAAGAACTAGGGTTTATGCAGGTCATCAAGGGATACCCAAACCTTAGAGATTTCCTGATTATTTTATTAATTGAGGCAGCCAGTCAGAGCATGCTAGTTCCCATTATACCTCAACTTTTACAGAGAGATCTAAAGTCTTATCATGTTGTGATTTTATATGTAAAAGGCATTAAAACATGGTATATGCCCTGGCAAACCCCCATCATAATGAAAAAATGTCATGACCAAAAAGGAATATTTGCTCCATGTGTGCTATATTCAGAATGAATTTCCTACTGACAATCTTGTTGATTAAAATAAAAATAAAGACACATAGACATTTTCTCCTGACAATCCTCTCAATTAAAAAAATAATAAAAATGAAACCACATGATTTTCCAGTTTGAATGAAAAAGACTAAGTGGATGAGAAATGCATCTGTATCTGGGAGATCATACTCAATTCCATTCAGCATTATCAAAAACACTCTTCAGTGAAGTCTATCTGATTTAGAAAAGTTTGTTTCACAAAATGAAATACTATTGGTAAGAGAATTTAATTAGCATTTATTTCCCTGCCTGATTTTTAAAAGGTGCTTGTATTTGTCTTAATTCATTGAAAGAGAGAGAAAAGGATTAATACTCAAATATTTCATCCCATATAATAATTCAAGTAGAATTTACCTTAAAATTCAAGGCCAAACTTCAGATTTTTAAAGAAAATCTATTTTGATGTGATAACCTGGAGCTCAATCCTTGAGGTAAAAAATGGATTTCACCAAAAGCAATACAATTTTTGCTTGAAATTCAGTGAAGGATCAGTTTTCTGTGGTCTTTTAGCCAAGAGACAAGGGGAAAAAAATGAACTCGGTTCATTTCTTAAATTCTGATTTAGTGTCAGAGAGCAGGCAATTGAAAGTTCTTTGTGAAAGTGATTTCTTTGTTTTCCCTAAGAGCTCTTGAATGTTCATACTGGAACACTGGTGACCTTGTTTATACCAACGTTGTATCAGTCACCATCAACTGTCTTCTGTGCTACAATAAATATGCTCCAGTACTTGTAGGTCCAAAGTTTCTAGGGCCTATCAACACAATTTCTTAAACATCAAGAGCCTGGTAGTTATGGCAAAAGAGGCTTTGTGCAGAACTCTCACTGAACCCAGCACAATTCCTAGCACATCCATCCCATACTGTAGTTCAAAGTGCAGTGTTAAGTAATTACAGAATATAAATTATTTTGAGGCAGTTCTAGTGAATTATTTTTAGAGTGCTGAGGTTTAGAAATTCCAGACATTGTTGTACAGTCTCAACAAACTATGTAATAGACAACTGGCAAGGATGCAGAATCCATGGGTATATATTTTTTTAAGAAAGGTCAAGTTATTCTTTCCTCCTCTTTTCTTTAGAAAAAATGTCATTGCTTTGATTAACTGATAGGTTACCAGGTAGTCTGAAGAACAGTTTCCAAGAATGGCCCACATTCCTTTCTACCACATAGTACAGAAAATTTTTATTTCTATAAAGTAAGCATAAAGATTTAGGCTGATTTGAGTTTTTTTCTCGTTAACACATTTTAAAACTGAAAATCAAGTCACATATATTTTTACTTATTTTCTCTCCATCATAAATAAACTGCTCAGGGTGCAGATACAGAACTGTAACAATCCAAATCAGGATAGCTCTCTTTTTGCTCCCCTTCCACATCTCCCTCTTTTCTCCCTTTCTCCCTTTGCTATCATGCTATATGATCTGAACTCCTAGGGTATGAAATATAGATGAGAAACTAATATATATAACCCTCAAAAGTAAATCATAGAACAGTTTTATAACACTGAGTTAAATAAGATGAAGAAGGGAAAATATGTCCTTATAATTAAAAAAAAACCCTGACGATACCTGTGGCTGAAATAAGGAATACCTTCTCAAAGATTTGGAACTAAGATTTACATGGGAAAAGGGAGTGAAATAACTCTGGGGAAATCACGATGGCCTTTATTATGGTTTTTCATTCCTTCAAAGTTTACAAAATGATTCATATTTTCTATTTCTTCATGTGTCAGTTTTGGTAAATTGTTTTTTATAGGAATTTATCCATTTTATTAAAAATTTCAAATTTAGAGACATAAAGTTAATATCTTTAAATAATATAATTTTAAAATATCTATAGACTCTGTGATAATAGACTCCTTTTTAATTTATGATTCTTCATTTACTTGATCAACCTTACCAATGGTTTATCAATTTTATTAGTCTTTTCAAATAATCCATTTGGCGGTTCCAAGATGGCCAAATAGGAACAGCTCCAGTCTATAGCTCCCAGTGTGAGCAACACAGAAGACGGTGATTTCTGCATTTCCAACTGAGGTACCGGGTTCATTTCACTGGGGCTTGTCAGACAGTGGGTGCAGGACGGTGGGTGCAGCCCACTGAGCATGAACCGAAGCAGGGTGAGGCATCAACTCACCCGGGAAGCTCAAGGGGTCAGGGAATTCCCTTTCCTAGCCAAGGGAAGCTGTGACGGACAGCACTTGGAAAACTGGGTCACTCCCACGCTAATACTGTGCTTTTCCAATGGTCTTAGCAAAGAGGACACCAGGAGATTATATCCTGCATCTGGCTCGGAGGGTCCCATGCCAATGGAACGTTGCTCATTGCTAGCACAGCAGTCTGAGATTGAACTGCAAGGCAGTAGCCAGGCTGGGGGAGGGGCATCTGCCATTGCTGAGGCTTGAGTAGGTAAACAAAGCAGCAGGGAAGCTCGAACTGGGTGGAGCCCACCACAGCTCAAGGAGGCCTACCTGCCTCTGTAGACTCTACCTCTGGGGGCAGGGCATAGCTGAACAAAAGGCAGCAGAAACCTCTGTAGACTTAAATGTCCTTGTCTGACAGCTTTGAAGAGAGTAGTGGTTCTCCCAGCACGTAGTTTGAGATCCGAGAACAGACAGACTGCCTCCTTAAGTGGGTCCCTGATCCCCAAGTAGCCTAACTGGAAGGCACCCCCAGTAGGGGCAGACTGACACCTCACACGGCCAGGTAACCCTCTGAGATGAAGCTCCCAGAGGAATGATCAGGCAGCCACATTTGCTGTTCAGCAATATTCGCTGTTCTGCTGCCTCCTCTGCTGATACCCAGGCAAACAGGGTCTGGAGTGGACCTAAAGCAAACTCCAACAGACCTGCAGCTGAGGGTCCTGACTATTAGAAGGAAAACTAACCAACAGAAAGGACATCCACACCAAAACCCCATCTGTACGTCGCCACCATCAAAGACCAAAGGTAGATAAAAGACAAAGATGGGGAAAAAACAGAGCAGAAAAGCTGAAAATTCTAAAAATCAGAGTGCCTCTCCCCCTCCAAAGGAATGCAACTCCTTGCCAGCAATGGAACAAACCTGGATGGAGAATGACTTTGATGAGTTGAGAGAAGAAGACTTCAGACGATCAAACTTCTCCAAGCTAAAGGAGGAAGTTTGAACCCCTTGCATAAATGACCTGATGGAGCTGAAAACCATGGCACGAGAAGTACGTGACGAATGCACAAGCTTCAGTAGCCATTTAGATCAACTGGAAGAAAGGTATCAGTGATTGAAGATCAAATGAATGAAATGAAGCGAGAAGTTTAGAGAAAAAAGAGTAAAAAGAAATGAACAAAGCCTCCAAGAAATATGGGACTATGTGAAAAGACCAAATATACGTCTGATTGGTGAACCTGAAAGTGACAGGGAGAATGGAACCACGTTGGAAAACACCCTGCAGGATATTATCCAGGAGAACTTCCCCAACCTAGCAAGGCAGGCCAACAATCAAATTCAGGAAATACAGAGAGCAACACAAAGATACTCCTCAAGAAGAGCAACTCCAAGACACATAATTGTCAGATTCACCAAAGTTGAAATGAAGGAAAAAATGTTTAGGGCAGCCAGAGAGAAAGGTCGGGTTACCCACAAAGGGAAGCCCATTAGACTAACAGTGGATCTCTTGGCAGAAACTCTACAAGCCAGAAAAGAGTGGGGGCCAATATTCAACATTCTTAAAGAAAAGAATTTTCAACCCGGAATTTTATATCCAGCCAAACTAAGCTTCATAAGTGAAGGAGAAATAAAATCCTTTACAGACAAGCAAATGCTGAGAGATTTTGTCACCACAAGTCCTGCCCTGCAACAGTTCCTGAAGGAAGCACTAAACATGGAAAGGAACAACTGATACCAGACACTGCAAAAACATGCCAGATTGTAAAGACCATTGATGCTAGGAAGAAACTGCATCAACTAATGAGTGAAATAACCAGCTAATATCAAAATGACAGGATTAAATTCACACATAGCAATAATAACCTTAAATGTAAATGGGCTGAATGCTCCAATTAAAAGACACAGACTGGCAAATTGGATAAAGAGTCAAGACCCATCAGTGTGCTGTATTCAGGAGACCCATCTCATGTGCAGAGACACACATAGGCTCAAAATAAAGGGATGGAGGAAGATCTACCAAGCAAATGGAAAAAAAAAGAAGGCAGGGGTTGCAATCCTAGTCTCTGTTAAAACAGACTTTAAACCAACAAAGATCAGAAGAGACAAAGAAGGCCATTACGTAATGGTAAAGGGATCAATTCAACAAGAAGAGCTAACTATCCTAAATATATATGCACCCAATACAGGAGCACCCAGATTCATAAAGCAAGTCCTTAGAGACTTACAAAGAGACTTAGACTCCCACACAATAATAATGAGAGTCTTTAACACCCCACTGTCAACATTAGACAGATCAATGACACAGAAAGTTAAAAAAGACATCCAGGAATTGAACTTCTCTCTGCACCAAGCAGAACTAATAGACTTCTGCAGAACTCTCCATCCCAAATCAACAGAATATACATTCTTCTCAGCACCACATTGCACTTACTCCAAAACTGACCACATAGTTGGAAGTAAAGCACTCTTCAGCAAATGTAAAAGAACAGAAAGTATAACAAACTGTCTCTCAGACCACAGTGCAATCAAACTAGAACTCAGGATTAAGAAACTCACTCAAAACCACTCAACTACATGGAAACTGAACAACCTGCTCCTGAATGACTATTGGGTACATAACAAAATGAAGGCAGAAATAAAGATGTTGTTTGAAACCAATGAGAACAAAGACACAACGTACCAGAATCTCTGGGACACATTTAAAGCAGTGTGTAGAGGGAAATTTATAGCACTAAATGCCCACAAGAGAAAGCAGGAAATATCTAAAATTGACACCCTAACATCACAATTAGAAGAACTAGAGAAGCAAGAGCAAACACATTCAAAGCCAGCAGAAGGCAAGAAATAACTAAGATCAGAGCAGAACTGAAGGAGATAGAGACACAAAAAATCCTTCAAAAAATCAATGAATCCAGGAGCTGGTTTTTTGAAAAGATCAACAAAATTGATAGACTGCTGGCAAGATGAATAAAGAAGAAAAGAGAGAAGAATCAAATAGACTCAATAAAAAATGATAAAAGGGATATTACCACCGATCCCACAGAAATACAAACTATCATCAGAGAATACTGTAAACACCTCCATGCAAATAAGCTAGAAAATCTAGAGAAATGGATAAATTCCTGGACACATACACCCTCCCAAGACTAAACCAGGAAGAAGTTGAATCCCTGAACAGACCAATAATAGGCTCTGAAATTGAGATAATAATTAATAGTCTACCAACCAAAAAAAGTCTGGGACCAGACGGATTCAATCAAATTCTACCAGAGGTACAAGGAGGCGCTGGTACCATTCCTTCTGAAACTATTCCAATCAATAGATAAAGAGGGAATCCTCCCTAACTCATTTTATGAGGCCAGCATCATCCTGATACCAAGGCCTGGCAGAGACACAACAAAAAAAGAGAATTTTAGACCAATATCCCTGATGAACATTGATGCAAAAATCCTCAATAAAATACTGGCAAACCGAATCCAGTAGCACATCAAAAAAACTTATCCACCATGATCAAGTCGGCTTCATCCCTGGGATGCAAGGCTGGTTCATCATACACAAATCAATCAATGTAATCCATCATATAAACAGAACCAAAGAGAAAACCCACATGATTATCTCAATAGATGCAGAAAAGACCTTTGACAAAATTCAACAGCCCTTCGTGCTAAAAACTCTCAATAAATTCGGTATTGATGGAATGTATCTCAAAATAATAGAGCTATTTATGATAAACCCACAGCCAATATCATACTGAATGGGCAAAAACTGGAAGCATTCCCTTTGAAAACTGGCACAAGACAGAGATGCCCTCTCTCACCACTCCTATTCAACATAGTATTGGAAGTTCTGGCCAGGGCAATCAGGCAGGAGAAAGAAATAAAGGGTATTCAGTTAGGAAAAGAGGAAGTCAAATTGTCCCTGTTTGCAGATGACATGATTGTCTATTTAGAAAACCCCATCGTCTCAGCCCCAAATCTCCTCAAGCTGATAAGCAACTTCAGCAAAGTCTCAGGATACAAAATCAATGTGCAAAAATCACAAGCATTCCTGTACACCAATAACAGACAAACAGAGAGCCAAATCATGCGTGAACTCCCATTCATGATTGCTTCAAAGGGAATAAAATACCTAGGAATCCAACTTACAGGGGATGTGAAGGACCTCTTCAAGGAGAACTACAAACCACAACTCAACGAAATAAAAGAGGACACAAACAAATGGAAGAACATTCTATGCTCATGGATAGGAAGAATCAATATCATGAAAATGGCCATACTGCCCAAGGTAATTTATAGATTCAATGCCATCTCCATTAAGCTACCAATGACTTTCTTCAAGACTTGGAAGAAACTACTTTAAAGTTCACATGGAACCAGAAAAGAGCCCTCATTGCCAAGACAATCCTAAGCCAAAAGAACAAAGGTGGAGGCATCACACTACCTGACTTCAAACTATACTACAAAGCTACAGTAACCAAAAGAGCATGGTACTGATACCAAAACAGAGATACAGATCAATGGAACTCAACACAGCCCTCAGAAATAATACCACACATCTACAACCATCTGATCTTTGACAAACCTGACAAAAACAAGAAATGGGGAAAGGATTCCATATTTAATAAATGGTGCTGGGAAAACTGGCTAGCCATATGTAGAAAGCTGAAACTGAACCCCTTCCTTATACCTTATACAAAAATTAATTCAAGATGTATTAGAGACTTAAATGTTAGACCTAAAACCACAAAAACCCTAGAGGAAAACCTAGGCAATACCATTCAGGACAGTCATGGGCAAGGACTTCATGTCTAAAACACCAAAAGCAATGGCAACAAAAGCCAAAATTGACAAATGGGATCTAATTAAACTAAAGAGCTTCTGCACAGCAAAAGAAACTACCATCAGAATGAACAGAGAACCTACAGAATGGGAGAAAATTTTTGCAATCTAATCATCTGACAAAGGGCTAATATCCAGAATCTACTAAGAACTCAAACAAATTTACAAGAAAAAAACAAACAACCCCATCAAATAGTGGGCAAAGGATATGAACAGACACTTCTCAAAAGAAGACATTTATGCAGCCAACAGACATATGAAAAAATGCTCATCATCACTGGCCATCAGAAAAGTGCAAATCAAAACCACAATGAGATACCATCTCACACCAGTTAGAATGGCGATCATTAACAAGTCGGGAACAACAGGTGCTGGAGAGGATGTGGAGAAATAGGAATGCTTCTACACTGTTGGTGGGACTGTAAACTAGTTCAACCATTGGAAGACAGTGTGGCGATTCCTCAAGGATCTAGAACTAGAAATACCATTTAACCCAGCCATCCCATTACTGGGTATATACCCAAAGGATTATAAATCATGCTGCTATAAAGACACATGCACGTGTATGTTTCTTGCAGCACTATTCACAATAGCAAAGACTTGAAACCAACCCAAATGCCCATCAATGATAGACTGGATTAAGAAAATGTGGCACATATACACCATGGAATACTATGCAGCCATAAAAAAGGATGAGTTCTTGTCCTTTGTAGGGAGATGGATGCAGCTGGAAACTATCACTCTCAGCAAAGTATTGCAAGGACAAAAAACCAAACACCGCATGTTCTCACTCATAGGTGGGAATTGAACAATGAGAACACTTGGGCACAGGAAGGGGAACATCACACACTGGGGCCTGTCATGGGGTGGGGGGAGCGGGGAGGGATAGCATTAGGTGATATACCTAATGTAGATGATGAGTTAATGGGTGCAGCACACCAATATGGCACATGTATACATATGTAACAAACCTGCACATTGTGCACGTGTATCCTAGAACTTAAAGTATAATAATAATAAAAAAACCAAATAATCCATTTTTGGTTAAAAAAATTTTAGTTATTAAAAATTATAAAATGTCTGATAATTAATATTCTGAATCTCCTGTGCATTCATTTCTTTAACTGGTGTTTCTCTCAATTTTTTATTACATCATCTTCTCTTCTCATTTATCTGTTACTTTTTATTGTGTGCAAGATGTTGTATACAAAAAGTGTTGAAATCATTTGAAGCTAAAATTATATTTAAAATTATATTTCCTGGCTGGGAGGATTTCCATTTGCTCATGGCCGTTAGGGGCACTAGCAATCTTATATTACTATAGTCCAATTAGAGGAGCTAAGATGGTTGAATGCTAGACTTCTGTCCCAAGTCTTTTTTCCCACTACCTCTTACTACTAGATGGAGCCCTATGGGATCCCAACTCAATGTAGGGGATTTATCAAAGATCCCTTTTTCATAGATTTTTTTTCTTACTGCCTAGCCCTATAGCTCTGCCAAACCTCTGCTCAACTATTCCTTTGATTACCTCCTCCAGAATCACATTCCTAGGATTTACCTCTCTGACTTCCCCTTTTCTCCCCTTTATTTCATAATTCTTTACTATTTTGTGATTTAAAAGATTTTTTAATCCTACTTTGTTAATTTTTCTTACCAGGAGTGGTTTATCTGATATAAACCAGCATTCCTGGAAGGATAAGTTCATTATACTTTGTTTTTAATATTTGCCATTGGTCTGTGATTTCTAAGGTCAATTTTTCAGAGTATGAAAGGCTTATGATCTACTTGAGTTCCTCTAGTAATTTCTTTGTTACTTTGTAAGACGTAACTTTATGTAATATTGCAAGGTCTCTCTTCCTTTAAACAGTTTAATTTCCCACTCTGAATGATGTTTTTAGAATATGTCCAGTTACATCTTCTTGCTTTTCTTTTTGGCTACAGCATTTTGGTTAGTTATGTGCTTAATCTTAGATCAGCCTTAGTCTCAGATCAGCCTTAAACAATATATTTTAAAAATGAGAAGATCGGCACTTAAATTTCCTCACATTTTCATTTCCCTCTTGCTCCTGATTTTTGTTAGTTATATTATTTTTATAAAGGGATAACTTATTATATTTCTACTCTGTTCTGTACACCCTACTTTCCTGAAGTCATTTTAACCTTACTTTTAAATGTAAAATGACTTAATGCTCATTGCTCATCATTTATATCTTGGTTGACCTAGTTGGCTAACAGCTTTTTAAAAGCTCAAGTAGATTTTTTCTCCTACATTTTGCACATTTGAAAAAGTTATTGCACAGATGGACAGAATAAACAAGCCTGGTGTGTCTGGGTATATAATTTGGGGGTCACACTTTATTTCCCTGAGAACTTGATGATTTCATTATTCCTAGCACTGAATGTAGATAAATTTGAAGCTAGCTTAATTCTTTTGCTTTTCAGATAAGATATTTATGCCCTTACCTTTTTAAGGTACTCTTGGGTTCCCTATTTTTCTTTGAAGTTCCTTAACTTTACTAGATTATGCATGGAAATTAATGAATATTTATATCTGCTGGAATATTGTGTGTCCTTTAATTCTATAGATTCAAATCTTTTATTTTAGGAGGCTTTTTGATATAACTTTGGATATTTTTGTTCTCCATTTGTTCTGTTCTTGTCTTTAAAAACAAGAATGTTGAATGTTTTACATATAATTTCTAATAAAAATCCAATGTCTTGTACCTGTTCAATTTCTTCTGTGCTCTAGATCTACAAGTTTTTCCTACTCTAGTCTTTATTCTTTTCTATTTCATTTTGCTCCGCTTTCTCAAGATGTCATGATTGTCTTGACTTATAATTTCAACATGGGCAACGTTGCTTTTCCCATCAAAGCCTTTCTTTCTTTCTTTCTTTCTTTTTCTTTTTTGAGATGGAGTTTCACTCTTGTTGCCCAGGCTGGAGTGCAGTGGCACGATCTCAGCTCACTGCAACCTCCGCCTCCTGGGTTCAAGTGATTCTTTTGCCTCATCCTCCTGAGTAGCTGGGATTACGGTAGCTGGGATTATGCCACCACACTTGGCTAATTTTTGTATTTTTTTAGTAGAGACGGGGTTTCACCATGTTAGCCAGGCTGGTCTCGAACTCCTGATTTCAGGTGATCCACCTGCCTCAGCCTCCCAAAATGCTGGGATTACAGGTGTGAGCCACCGTGCCCGACCCAAAGCCTTTATTTCTTTGATGCTTTTATTTTGCTCTTTTACTTCTATCCCAAGATCTATGAAATAATTTGTTTGAAAAATTTTTATTGCCTTACCTTTTTTTTTTTTTTTTTAAACTTGAGACTTTATATATTAGCTTTGGAGTCCTAATTCAGAAAGGTCACCTTATTCATTAAGTTTCATGAACTCACAGATAACTTCAGTCACAAGTTTTATCTGCTCTAGGGCAATAAAAATATTTTTGGTGGTTGTCCTTTTTATGATTTTTATTTATTCTTTTGCTTTTCTTCTTTATGTAAATAGAGTAATTTCTGCATAAATCCTATGCTGATTACTTTTCGATAATGAGGGGATTTTTCTCTGGAGGTGACAGAATAATGCATGAAAATATGGAAGGGGCAGAGAGGTGCTGTGTGATAGTAGAAAGACTTTTTTTAGTTCATAGCAAGGTCTCAAATAATATGAGGATGTCTATGTTTGCATGCGTGTGCATGCACACACACAAGTATGTCGATTGTGTGGTTTAGTTGTAATCTTTCTTTACTCATCCATCCATCATACAAATATTTATTGTGCACCTCCTTTGTGCCAGGTACCGCTCTAGGTTTGAAGAATATAGCAACAGATAAATCAGAAAAAAAGTTTCTGCGTCCGTGGAGTTTACATTCAATGGGGGCTAAAAATTGACAGCTTCAAGCTGCTTATCATTCAGTTCCTCATCTGGTCTTCCAAACAGATAGTTTCTTGCAGAGTTAGCTTGTCTGCATGTGTCTTCATTTGTCATCACATTCCCTGCATTGGAGGGGTTTCTTGTGGGGTTTCAGGAGCTCCCTAAGGTCATCCATCTCATTCTATCATGTCTTACCCCTTGATGTGTATCGCCTACTTCAAAGACCTCTGTACTGTCATCCTTTGAGCTCCAGTAACCATCTTCTGTCAGTTTCTTGCCTCTCTCTCTGGTCCAGATTCACTATACTTGCCAGCCTTTCTTCATATATATTACAGTTGAAGTTAATGAAGAGTTTCTAATCATTACAAATGGGAGTGTGTATTGCTAAATTTCCTTGTTGCTTTTGGCTTTTTTCCAGAAAGCAGTTTAGGGATCAAAATGTCTTTAGTATCCTGAAACTAAATATTTCATCCTTTCACTTTCAAAGTGAGGGAACTCAAGCCTAGGAGGTTCAGTGATTTGTTGAACGTCTCACGTATAATCTTTAATAAAAATTTCATCCTAGAACCGAAGTTTCTGGGCTCCCAGTTTAATGTATTGTCTATTATATTTTATTTTTATGTGAAAGATACATCAATATCAAGGAAACAAATCAATATTATAGATTTAGTCATAGAAACAGCTTCAGATTTGTCCAAAGCCAACTTCCCATCTCTTCTCATGTTAAAAAAAAAAAAAACATAACTACGTATTTATACTGATTTATCCATTGGAATAATTAGAGTTCAAGTCTACCTTTGAATTGCAAGCTTAGTTATACATAATTTTAAAAAATAAACATATTGAAACCCTTTTTGGAGATTTGCAACAATTTTAAAAAACTTGCAGTTGAGCTATATGGCCTGGAAATGTTTTTAAAAATTAAGAAAAAACTAGGTAGATACTAGTCTATTTTATCCTTTATTATGATGAAATACATACAAATCTATTATAAAAAGTTAAAATTTATCAAAACTTTCAAACGCAAATACAGACTGCACATGTGCCATTCACAGTCTAGAGAAATGTGAGCAAACATAAAGTATTAAATCATTACTGCATACAATTAACTGTAGTACATACTGTACTGCAAAAATTTCATAGCCACCTCCTATTGCTATTGTGCTAAGCTCAGGCGCTGCAAGTATCTGCTTAAAATTTCATGTCACTAATTATCTCTGTATAAGCCGTTTGTGTCTCCAGTAAATTCCATATTACAGTAAAAAGTGACCTGTCACGGTTCTCACATATTTTTCGTTGTATTTAGTACAACACTCTAAACCTTGAATAACACCATGGAATCTATACAAAGTCCCATTAGTGTTGCCGAAAGTGCTCCAAGAAGCGAGAAAAATCATGACAAGAAAAAGTTTAACTGCTTAATATTTACCACAGATTGAGGTCTGCAGCTGGGATTGCCTGCCATTTCAAGATGAATGAATCTAGTGTAAGGTGCATTGTTAAAAAAGAAAGAAAATTCATGAGGCTGTCACTACAGCTACACCAGCAGGCATAAAAACTTATACTTTTTGCAAAATACCTTTTCATCTCATATTGAAAATGGAGCTTTTCATCTCATATTCAAAATGGAGCTTTTATGTGGGTGCAGAATTGCTATAAGAAGGCACAACTGGCTAGGTGCAGTGGCCCAAGCCTGTAATCCCAGCACTTGGGAGGCTGAGGCGGGCGGATCACAAGGTCAGGAGATCGAGACCATCCTGGCCAAAATGGTGAAACCCTGTCTCTACTAAAATACAAAAAATTAGCCAGGCATGGTGGCGTGCACCTGTAGTCCCAGCTACTCCGGAGGCTGAGGCAGAAAAATCACTTGACCTGGAAGGTGGAGGTTGCAGTGAGCCAAGATCGCGCTACTGCACTCCAGCCTGGTGACAGAGCAAGACTCCATCTCAAAAAACAAACAAAAACAAACAAACAAACAAAAAAAAACAAAGAAAGGCATGCCTAAAGACTCTATTATTATTTGAAGAAAATCAAGTCATATAACAAAGCAAAAGGAAGGTAAAGGAACTAAAGCTGGAGAATTTAATGCCAGCAAAAGATGGTGTGATAGTTTTAGAAAGATGTTTGGTTTTAAAAATTTGATGATAACAGGAGAATCAGCTTTTGCCAACCAAGAGGCAGCAGATGAGTTCCCAGGCACCATTAAGAAAATCACTGAGAAGAATATCTGCCTAAATAGATTTTAATTCTTTTAAATTTTGGGGGTTACATAGTAGGTGTACTAAATAGGTTTTTAATGCAAATAAAGGTACCCTATTCTGAAAAAAAAAATGCCATGAAGGACATTTATTAGTAAGAAAAAGAAGTGAGCACCAGGATTTAAGGCAGGAAGAGATGGGCTACCGCTACTGTTTTGTGCAAATGCAGTTCAGTTTATGATAAGGACTGCCCTTATCTATAAAGCAGCTAACCCCTGAGCCTTGAAGGGAAAAGTTAAACACTACCTTGCCAATCTTTTGGCTTTACAAGAAGGACTGTGCAATGAGAACCCTTTTTCTGGATTGATTCCATTTATGCTTTGTCCCTCAACTCAGGAGTTACCTTGCCAGTAAGGGACTGCCATTTAAGGTTCTTTTGATATTGAACAATGCCCCTGGCCACCCAGAACTCCATGAGTTCAACACTGAAGGTGCTGAAGTGGTCTACTTGCCCCCAAACAAATTTATCTTTGGCTGTGTCTCCACCTAAATTTATCTTGAATTCCCATGTGCTGTGGGAGGAACTCAGTGGGAGGTAATTGAATCATGGGGGCAGGTCTTTCCCCTTATCTCAAACCAGTAGGCTTGAGACCCCCAAAGGGCTGATATTTAGTTTTATCTGTCGGAAGACAGATAAAGACTGATGTCTCAGATCAAGCAGTCAGGCAGGAAGAGTTTTCCTTTCCATTTGTAGCCTATTCAGGTCAATCGGCTTTACTCAGTATCTTAGTCCACTGGGTTGCTGTAACAGAACATGTTAAACTGCATAATTGACGGACGACAGAAATGTATTTCTCACCTTCTGGAAACTGGGAAGCCTAAGATCAAGGCACCAAGAGATCGCCACATGCACACAGCAAATTGAGTGTCTGGTGGGGACTTGCTCTTTGGTGCCTTCTAGCTGTGTCCTTAGGTGGCAGAAGGTGCACATAGACTTCTTGGGCTCTTTTCTAAGGGCAGTGATCTCCTTAATAACCTCATTAATGAGGGCTCCACCCTCATGACCCAATCACCTCCCAAACGTCCCACATCTTTTTTTTTTTTTTTCTCTTTTGAGATGGAGTCTTGCTCTGTTGCCCAGGCTGGAGTGAAGTGGTGCAATCTTGGCTCCCTGCAACCTCTGCCTCCAGGGTTCAAGTGATTCTTGTGCCCCAGCCTCCCGAGTAGCTGGGACTACAGGTGTGCACCACCATGCCCAGCTAATTTTTGTATTTTTAGTAAAGATGGGGTTTCACCATGTTGGCCAGGATGGTCTCGATCTCCTGACCTCGTAATCTGCCTGCCTCAGCCTCCCAAGTGCTGGTATTACAAGCCTGAGCCACCGTGCCTGGCCCCAAATGCCCCACATCTTAATACCCTCATATTAAGGGTTAGTTTCAATATATGAATTTTGGGGAGAGGAGGACACAAACGTTCAAATCACAGCACTCAGTCTGCTGATGCAAATGTTAATTTCATCGAAGACACCTCCTCAACCACATCCAGAAAACTCTTTGACCAAATATCTGGAAACCCTGTGGCACACAACACAAGTTGACACATACAATTATCATGCCCACAGTAATTACTGTAATTTTTGTTTTGTTTTGTTTTTATTTTTGTTTTTGAGACAGAGTCTCACTCTGTCGCCCAGGCTGGAGTGCAGTGGTGTGATCTAGGCTCACTGCAAGCTCCGCCTCCTGGTTTTACGCCATTCTCCTGCCTCAGTCTCCTGAGTAGCTGGGACTACAGGCACCTGCCACCACGCCTGGCTAATTTTTTTTTTTTTTTTTTTTTTTTTTTGGTATTTTTAGTGGAGATGGGGTTTCACCGTGTTAGCCAGGATGGTTTTGATCTCCTGACCTCGTGATCCGCCTGCCTCGGCCTCCCAAAGTACTGGGATTACAGGCTTGAGCCACCACGCCTGGCCAATTACTGTAATTTTTAAGCCTACTTTCAGGTCCATGCTACTTTCAATGCCATGTGTCAGCTATTGAGTAATGTCAGTTGTTGATAACTGAGATTGTAAACTCAGAAAAGAACAAAGGTAGGTCAGCACTGAAAGTGCAGCCACATATTTACTGATGCTGTTACCTATAACATTTATTTTTTATCGTGACTCAGATCATACATTTTACATATTTAAAAGTGTGCTGAGTGGTTTCAATAAGCTGTAAGAACTATAATAAAACGAAAGAATTAGAATTGATCCAAAACATTTTAAATTTATACATTTCTTTCCAGAGTGGTAAAACAATAAATGTAATTAAACAATGTCCATTGAATATAAGGGAGAATCAGGGTCTCAGTATCTAACAACAAACCTACCATGCAACATAATTTCCTTAGGGGCAAAAGAACAAGATTTACATCACCTTACTCTCCTTCTTTCCCTGCTTACTGTCCACTCTTCTCTTTCTTACGCCTTTCCTTTCTCCCTTTCCCTAATACAAGCAGTAGATTTGGGGAAAACAAATATGGAACAAACCCAGAATCATTTTCCCCCTTATCCTAGTGAAGAAGACAAGCAGGTAAAACATCTAACCAGTGTAAGATGGTGGGATGAGTTTTCAGTGCAATAGTAATTAATTAGGGTGATAGTAGACTTTACAGGGAAGGAAACACTTAAGCGGAACCTCAGTGGTTGCTCAGGGACTCATCAGCCACAGGGAACATTCTAGAGCAGTGGTTTCCAACCTTTTTGGTACCAGGGACCAGTTTCATGGAAGACAATTTTTCCACAGACTGGCGGGGTTGAGGCGATGGTTCTGGGATCATTCAAGCATGTTACATTTATTGTGCATGTTATTTCTATTATTATTACATGGTAACATATAATGAAATAATTATGCAACTCACCATAATGTGGAGTCAGTGGGAGCTCCGAGCTTGCTTTCCTGCAACTAGATGGTCCCATCTGTGGGTGATGGGAGACAGTGACACCTGAAGTGTGTTGCTTAAGTCCACTCTACTCTGTAGTCTCATTTTGGTTGCTGTCACTGCAGAAAACCCTGCTTCACAAAGATAGGATGTTGGAAATGGAAGCAGGCTTTTCAGCGCTTTTGTGGCAATTTCAGGATATTCTGCCTTGACTTCAATCCAGAACATATGGAGATTTGAAATTGTCTGAAACATACTTTTAAGGATACCAGATGCAGCTGTACAATTGAAGTACATCAACTCACTTGCCACTATAAAGCTTGCCACCAGATACAGCTTACTTGTCACATGCCACTCACTTTCAGGGTTTTGATATGAGTCTGCAAGCAATTGATTTATTATGGTTTCTGTGCAGTCAAGCCTCTCTGCCAGTGTTAACTTGTATTTGAAGCTGCTCCTGAGTGCTAGCATGACTGCCTCAGTTCCACCTCAGATCATCAGGCATTAGATTTTCATAAGGAACACGCAATCTAGATCCCTCACATGTGCAGTTCACAATAGGCTTCACTTTCCTATGATAATCTAATGCCACTGCTGATCTGACAGGAGGCAGAGCTCAGGTGGCAACGTGAGCAATGGGGAGCAGCTGTAAATACAGATGAAGCTTCACTCGCTCACCTGCCACTCACTTCCTCTGTGTGGCCCGGTTTCTAACAGACCACGGACAGGTACTGGTTCATGGCCCCAGGGTTGGGGACCCTTGTTCTAAAGTGAATTGCTAATTCCTCACAGTCTTTTAGAGCATTTTGGCTATTTCTAGCACCTGACACATAGTAGCTGCTCATTCAGTCACTTATCCGTTCAACAATGTTTATTAAATATCTTTCATGTGCCTAAGTGTAACACACACAGAGACACATATGTTTAATAAATACATGTTATTTTGTTTTACACTGTTGGTGGGAGTGTAAATTAGTTCAATCATTGTGGAAGACAGTGTGGCAATTCCTCAAGGATCTAGAACTAGAAATACCATTTGACCCAGCCATCCCATTACTGGGTATATACCCAAAGGATTATAAATCATTCTACTATAAAGACACATGCACATGTATGTTTATTGTGGCACTGTTCACAATAGCAAAGACTTGGAACCAACCCAAATGCCCATCAATGATACACTAAATAAAGAAAATGTGGCACATATACACTATGAAATACTATACAGCCATAAAAAAGGATGAGTTCTTGTCCTTTGCAGGGACATGGATGAAGCTGGAAACCATCATTCTCAGCAAACTAACACCAGAACAGAAAACCAAACACTGCATGTTCTCGCTTTTAAGTGGGAGTTGAACAATGAGAACACATGGACACAGGGAGGGGAATATCTCACACACCTGGGCCTGTCAGGGGTTGGGGGCTAGGGGAGGGATAGTATTAGGAGAAATACCTAATGTAGATGATGGCTTGATGGGTGCAGCAAACAGCCATGGCACATGTATACCTATGTAACAAGCCTCCACATTCTGCACATGTACCTTAGAACTTAAAGAGTATATATATACACACACACACACATGCATACATATATATACATACACACACACACACATATGTAAAAGAATTGATGATTGATAATTAGCTTGCACTAACATATCCACATTTTCGTGCCTGTTCAATCTTGCTTGTATCTTGGCAAAACTGGAGTCACCATTACTATATATTGCTCATGCAAACAATTTTTTTTTCTTGAGATGAAGTCTTGCTCTGTCACCCAGGCTGAAGTTCAGTAACATGATCTTGGCTCACTGCAACCTCTGCCTCCCAGGTTCAAGCAATTCTCCTGTCTCTGCCTCCTGAGTAGTTGGAACTACAGGTGCCCGCCACCACACCTAGCTGATTTCTGTATTTTTAGTAAAGATGGGTTTTGCCATGTTGTATGCCACCAGTTTGGAGGGGGCCTATTCGTGTTATATGATTTATACTATGTCTGGGGTTCAGGAAATTTGGTCATTCTGTTACAATTGCTTAAAAATGTCCATGTGCCTTTTTCTGTTCATTTCTTCTGCCTTTCAATCCACATTTAGTTTCCTTCTCATAAAATATCTCTTGTTATGTCTCTAGGGTCCTGACCTTTGTCTTCATGAGTAACATCTGCTTTCACTAAGTTGATTTGCAAGACAAATCTAATCTTGGCTTTGCTCAGTTTCTGAGTTGGTTGGATTCCAAAAGTTTTGAAATGTTTTCTGGGATTTTGCATGCATTTTTTCATAGGGTGATCAACTTCTCAGACTATATCCTCAAAGCCTATTTCACTTATTCATGTAGTGGGACTAGGACCAGCTTGAGCACTGTGTTCAGGAACTATGAGGAGGTCACAGCTATCAAAGGAAGAGGAGCGTTTTCTCCCACCATGACCCTGAGTGCAGGTTCATTTCTAGGTAAAATTTTCAGATAAGTAGGTTACATCTTCCTTTACTTCCCTGTCCCCTGTACAGCCTTTCATAGCTCCCTGGGGCCTTGCCTCCAACTCTTCGGTGCTCAGTGTCCCCCACACAGCACTTACCCATTTATTGTATGTCTGCATCCAGAACCAATTTAACTCTAAAAATTGTGTTTCAAAATTACCTCCATCACTGCTTCCTCATTCTCTGTGTGTAGTTGCTCTACAATCTTTGGAAAAGTGAAAGTGGAATTAATTGACCCTATTGGACAACTGACTGATTTCATTATTTAAACTAAAATTCTCAGATATACCCAATGAAATCATAGACAAAGTGAAGTAAAAGCATTCAGGCAGGTTAAGGAGTATATTTTGGAACAGCAAGACATGAAGTCATTTATTAAAGAACATTTATTGGCGGCTTTTATGAACTAAGCTTGTTGTTAAGCAGAGGAGATAAATGGCACTGGATTACATGGGCTAAAGAGAAAGAAAGGCCAGCAGTTCAATAGAGTGTGTTAAGTACTATTGTAATTCCTGCACTTTGGGAGGCTGAGGTAGGTGAATCACTTGAGGTCAGGAGTTTGAGACCAGCCTGGCCAACATGGTGAAACCCCATCTCTACTAAAAGTACAAAAAATTAGCCGGGCATGGAGGTAGGCACCTGTAATCCCAGCTACTTGGGAGGCTGAGGCAGGAGAATCACTTGAACCTGGGAGACGGAGGTTGCCGTGAGCCGAGATCAAGCCACTGCACTCCAGCCTGGGCGACAGAGCGACACTTCATCACAAAAAAAAAAAAAAAAAAAGATTATTCAATATGGCATTTGGGGTGATCAAACTTCCCAGGGGAAGTGACAGCACAAATGAAATATGGAGGCCTCAGCCGTGGCTATTTTTGTGTATGGTGCTTGTAAATTCCTCTCTAACTTATACTTTCCACTCTTTGGTGCAGAGGTTCAATCATGAGAGTACCTAAGAATTGCCTAGGCTATTTGTTTGAAATGCATCTTCTCAGACCCCATTCCCAGTGTTCTGATTCCACTGGTTTAGAGTGTCTTCTGGGAACTTAAATTTTTAATAGACCCACAGGGAATTTGGGTGCATGCTGTTCTGGGGCCACGTTTTAAGAAATAAGACTCTGAAGTGCCAGGCAGATTGACCTGAACTTAAATTATGAAGTGGGTCAGGGTTTTCTTTGTGTACTCTCTCCACTCCTTACTTACTCCTGGTGCCCTTGAGTTACTGGGAGCTCTAATGAGTTTCCTGTGGCCATTATCCTGTGCCCAATCTCATCTTCCACCATGCAAACTTACCGTCCTGTAATCACAGAATGTTAGAAGAACATCAGAATTAGTTGAAATTTTTTAAATGGGCAAAAGCAAGGCATTGCCCAAATTTAATCCCCTTCTAAGCTTACATCTGTGACACCAAGTGCCCTTAAACCCATTTATGCCTAGTGTTCCATTATTGGAACGCTAAGCATGTGGGAGTTATTGTATCCTACTGCCAAAGGTCACTGCCAAGTTCTGATTGCAAAAATTCAAGAAATTGCAACCTCAGGCATAAATGTGTTAATATCCCATTGATTGTTAAATGCTATGTTATGTTTATTTCCTCATCCCCTTGCTGTTCCCATCCCCTCTGTTGTTAAAATTTGTTGAGGTGACATTCACATGCTGGTTTCCAACACACATCTAACATTATAACTGTGTTTGGATAAAACAAATAAAAACTTTTCTTTAATAAATTTGTAGTCTTTTCAATAAGTGGTGTTAGGAAAACTGTATATCCACATACCAAACAATGAAACTAGACCCCTATACTACAGACAAAAATTAACTCAAAATGGATTAAAAATCCAAACATAAGACCTCAAACTAGAAGAAAACAGAGGGGAAAACCTCTTTGACATTGATCTTGAAGAAAACAATGGGGAAAAGCTCCTTGACAATAATCTTTTTAGATATGACTCCCAAAGCACAGGCAGTAAAAGGAAGCAATCAAAAGGTGCAATTACATCAAATTAAAAAGCTTCTGCATAGCAAAGGAAACAACAAAATGAAAAAGCAGCCTATGGACAAGGAGAAAATATTTGTGAACTATATATCCAGTGAGGGGCTAATATCCAGTATATATAAGAAACTCAAACAACTCAATAGCAAGAAAACAAATAACCCATTAAAAATGGGCAAAGGACCTGGAAACACTCCTCAAAAGAAGACATACAGAAATACAAATAGCCAACAGGAATATTTAAAAATGCTCAACGTCATTAGTTGACAGGGAAACACAAATCAAAACCATAGTGAGAGATCATCTCACATCTTTTAGGAGGGTTATCAACACAAAGAGAAGAGATAAATGTTGGTGAAGGTGTGGAGAAAATGGAACACTTGTGGACTGTTGGTAGGATTGCAAATTGGAACAGCCACTATGGAAAACAGCATGGAAGCTCCTGAAACACTTAAAAATAGAACAACCATGTGATTCAACAATCCCTCTTCTGGGTATATATTCAAAGAAATGAAATCAGTGTGTCAAAGAGATATCTGCATTCCCATGTTCATTGCAGCATTATTCACAATAGTCAAGATTTGGAATCAGCCAAAGTGTCCATCTACAGATGAATGGATTTTTTTAAAGTGGCATATATACACAATGGAATACTATTCAGCCTTAAAAAAGAAAGAAATCCTGTCATTTGCAACAATATGGATGAAACTAGAGGAGGTTATGTTAAGTGAAATTGGTCAGGTACACAAAGACAAATGCCGTATAATCTCACTTATATGCAGAATCTAAAAAAATTGAACTACAGAAGCAGAGAGTAGAATGATGGTTACTGGTGGGGAGTGGGGGGATGAGGGGTTGGGGAAATGTTGGTGAAAGGATACAAAATTTCAGTTAGACAGGAGGAATAAGTTTAAGATATCTATTGTACAACATGGTGACTGTAGTTAATAACATTGTGTACTTGTAAATTTCTAAGACAGCAGATTTTAAGTGCTCTCACCACAAAAAAATGATGAGTATGTAAGGTAATGCATATGTAAATTAGCATCATTTAGCCATTTCACAATATATACATATTTCAAAGCATCATGTACACTATAAATACGTATATTTATTTGTCAATTTAAAAAATTAAAAAATTTTTAAAGAAGTGATATTCACATGCTGGAATTAGAACATGTATCTAATATTGTAACTATATTTGGTTAAAACAAACCAAAACTCTTGCCAGTCTTGAAAACTGTGCATTAGAAATTTAATATAAAATGTTAAATGGACAGTATTTACTTTTCCCCCTCCTTTTGTTCCCTCTTGCCACAAAACATAATTATCATTTTTCCCTTCAACTAGCCAACTTCTTTGTCAGCCTTAGGTTTACAGAGGAATTTTTCAAAGAAACTTTCTAGACACAGTGTAAAACTTCATGGCAGGAAAACTCAATGCTTATTTAGAGTTTCTCAAACAAAAGGATTTAGGTTGTTTGCAAAGTCCAATTTCTATGCTTCAAAAAATAACACGTGGCTTAGCAAGGTTTTGAGTTTATATCTAAACTCTGATCATGATCCTAATACTCAGAATCAGACCATTTCTGTATTCACACCACATAAACAGATTCTAAGAACTCTATCCCTGACACTCAAATCACCAGCCCATGGAATTGAAATGAAAATAAGAATCAGGTGAAGGTTTATTTTTAAGGAACCCTCAATCCAAAACAAAGTTAAACTTAAAGCATAAATTCTGCTCTTCTGGACACTCTTGAGTTTCTCACTGCCATTACAGTTGGCCAAAACTATCTGCATGAAGTACGAAGGCTTTGGAAGGCATTTAGGAAATAACTTTCTGAGACTGGGTTCTACTAACACACCGTGACTAATAGCTGCAGGAACTGTAAACAGGTCTTTAAGTTATTTTATGCTTCCTACTTGGTGTGGGAATTCTAGGACAAAGTCTGTTAGCCTTGGTTTGGTTGCCATTCTGCTCCCATTCAATGAAATTGTGGTAAACAAGGCATGTTAAAGAGTCTGGTAGCATTGACCATCTGATGCCATTGTTCAATCAAACTCTCAGCGTTTATACTGACAGGTCCAGGGGAAAGCCAAACCTGAGATGGAGAGGAGGTGAAATTGTAGAAGGAATCTACTGAAGGCTATTACTGTATTTCAGGTCCTCTACTCAGCTGTTTGCATATATTATCTCATTCATTTTCTTTTATATCCCCTAGACACAAATTTCCCACCTTTCTGGATTCTGACACCCAACAGAAAGACTGTTATTTGGCATCATGCATATTAGCCAGGAGACCTCTAATTTCCAGCCATTTCCTCTGGTCTGATCCCTAAACTCAGCTCATCTGGTTTCTCGTTTCTGAGGGCACAAGCACTTCCTTAAGGGCAGACCCTCTAGGGTTCTGAGGAGACCGTCCCTGACATTGTTTTTACTTCTTTTCAAGACTACAAGCAAATGAAAAAAACAGCTCAAGGGCTGGAGCCCTTGATACAGAACAGATCTCCAGCTGGCTTTTGGACTAAAATAACTGAATCAACAAGATATTTTAGAGTGATTATTTGTTGCATTTCTCAAATTATGATGAGTTTTATAGACCCATATCTCATGGGTATATCTGTCTTAATCCTAAATTAGGGATTAGTACACTTTTTTTCCCCACAAATCGTTTTAAGGGTGGAAATAATCCCATAAATCCCATCACCCCATAAGGTTAACTCATCAAAATCCTTTCGTCAAGGACTAGGATTATACTCTATCCCAAATCAAGCCAAGCAAATACAGATGATGCCAGACCACTAAACAATGTTTTCTAGAACTCTAAAAGTACAGAGTAAATATCCCTCCTTGGGCCACATGTGTGGTCTGGTATGAAGAAAGAGCTTTGGAGGATGGAATATAAGCACTAATGCTCACTGGCTGTGGGGTCCAGGTGCGTCACTTACTCTCCCTGGAAGTCAGTGCCCAATGTCATGAGAACTTACCAAAGCCCATGGCTCATAACAGAATATGGTGGACAATAAAGAGTAGCTGTAAATTTTTATTGGCTGAAAACTGTTAGAGAACAGAGCATATGTATTTATCTTTGTAGTTTATCATCATGGTACGTACAAATCCTTTATAAATATCAGTTTATTGGGGAAAAAACCTACTTATATGTCTCAAAAATTGTGTACATCTGTTAAGATTTTCCTTGTAAAAACTAGATAGGAGAAAACATTTATTTATTTATTTATTGAGACCGAGTCTCACTCTGTCGCCAGTCTGTAGTTCAGTGGCGTGATCTCAGCTCACTGCAATCTCTGCACGAGAAAACTTTTAATTCATATTTTCCAGGGGACTTTTTAATGTAATTAAAACAGAAAAATAAACTTTTTCCTAGTAGTTACTACATATGACTAAAAATTATAATTACTATTCTTTTTAGGCCATAAATATTGTACCATAATTTTTAAAACCTGGTGAACTAGTATAAAAACTGGTTTGAAAAAAACTAATAAAATAGATAAACATCTAGCAAAATTGATCAGGCAAGAGAAAAGAGAAGGCACAATACATAATTATACTGGGAATGAAAAAGAAGCTACAACTATAAATACTGTACAAATTTGAAAAAATAACTTAAAAGAATACTGTGAATAGCTTTATCTTCAAAGCTTCTAAAAATTAAAAGAAACTGATGAATCCAGAAAATATAAATGACTAAAATAGAAATGGCAAAGCCTGGACAGCTAATAATTGAATAAATTATTTATTTTTGTCCATCTTTTTTTCCCTGTCCCTAAAGAATCACCAGCCAGAATGGTTTTACAATTTACCAAACTTTCAAAAAACAGATACTTTTTCTCTTAATCAATATCAGAAAAAAAGAAAGAAGAAAAGAAAGGAAAGAAGGAAGGGAAGGAAAAAGAAAAGTGCTTCAATTCATTTTATGAAGCTAGTACAATCTTGACACCAAAACTGGGCCTGGATAGTACAAGAAAGGAAAAACCCAACTCAATCATGTTAGTTCCTAGCTCCAGCTAATTGAATGCTGTCATCTAGGCCTTTGACTCTCAAGAGAGCGACAACAAGATATAAGAACAGCGGAGAAGTTTTTCTGGTAGCTATGGAAGTGAGAACATGATGGAACTAGTGCTGAGTACCAAGAAGCAGTGATGTCCAAAATGGAGTTCTCAGCAGCGTCCTAAAGAATCAGATTTACCCAACTTCAGTTTAAGATAGTTGGGGTGAGTTTCTGTTACCTCCAAATCTAAATCTTGACTGATACATCTTACATGTACATCTTTTGGCCACATACCAAAAAATATAGCAAATTACATATTTAATAGGGGAACTCTAGAAGTATTTTCTTTAAGGTTAAGAAGACAGAATGTTGCTATTCAACATTGTACTGGGGTTTCTAATGAATGTAATAAGACAAAAAATAGGAATTAATTTTGAAAAGGGAGAAAAAAATGTTATTTTTATATATTTTCCTTTAGGGAAAAGCAAGAGAGTTAAGCAATGTTGCTGCATATAAAGATTAATGTACAACCATCCATAGTGCTCATATATACCAGTGAAAAATCATTTAGAAAATGTAAATTTAAAAAGCTCATTAAAAAGTAAAAACAAAAACTATAATATAGTTAAAAATAAATGAAACTCATACAAGATCTCAGTTGAGAAAATTATTAGAGCTCATTGAAAGACAAAATGAAAAGAAACTAGACATATATATGGCTGTTCCAAAATTTAAATTATCTATAGAATAAAAGATTACATGAACAAAGTTAAATGACTAGTATATAACTTCTTAGTCAACACATATTTTAAAAATTAAATTAAAAGGCAAGTGATAAACTGGGAAGAGATATTTACCAGTTGCATACGAAAGCATTAATACCCAAGATATATAAATAACTCTTATGAAGCAATAAAAAAGATAAGGCAACAAATACTTTACAGAAATCGAAGGTAAAGTGAAATAAGAAAAAACATGAAAAGTGCTCAATCTCAGTAGTCATCAGAAAAATGAGACCAAGAAGAATACTTATCAGATTGGTAAATATTTAAAATGTCTAAGGATATGGTGAGGATATTTGGAAACAGAAATTTTCATTTACTTGGGACTGAATTCTGCTACAATCACTCCAAAGAGTAATTTGGAAATATCTGGTAAAATTGAAGTTAACTATGTTTTTCAACCCAACAAGTCCTCCTCTAGGTATATACTCCCTCCGAAACTGGCACAGTTGACATATACAAGAATACACAAGGATGTTCAGTCTAGCAGCCTTTGCAAGACTCAACTTTGTGGAACAACTTAAAGCTCATCATAGGGGAAATGGATAAACAAATTCTGATTTATTTACATGATGAAATACTAGATAGCCAAAAATATAAACTAGACTATATGCATCAACATTAATTTCTCTTAAATTCACATATGGAGTCAAGAAAGTAAGTTATAGAATGATACACAAAATATGATACAATTTAAGTAAAATGTTGAAATACAAAACACAATCCTATGGTATTTGTGGTTGTGGGCAGATGTGATAAAACGAAGAGTAAAATGCACATCAACTGCAGCACACTGATAACTTCTGAGGAAGAAAGAGAATGAACATGAAACAAAGAGGCAAGTATGATGTTTTATTTTTAAAAAACACATTACTTTTCTTAGAGGTGGGCACATAGGGGTATTTATTATAGTACACTATATATCTTTGTGCATTTTAAATATTCCATAATAAAGAAACTGCAATTAATATGCAATATAGCCAGTACATGAATCAATGTGGTCTACAAACCAAATGATGATACTGACAAACGTTTTGCCAACTTGGAAACCCTAGAAACTTCATTTTAAAAAATATTCTTATTCATATGACAAATCATTTGTTTCCTTTTCCACAAATGAAGATGACATAAAAGCATGATTACGTTGACATGATTTTAAAAGCCTGAGACTACTGAAGCTATTTTTAGCTGAAGTTATTATTAATACTGAAGCTATTATTAGCTGAAGAATAAAGAATCACTCTCTCTGAATTAACACTGTAGGCCTCTCCTTTAAAAATGTGGGTGTTTTGACAATGTAATCAAGTTTAATGTGGGTTTACATTTTATTTTAATTAGCCAGTAAGCAAGAAAATAATGTGTCTTGTTTGAAGACTGTTTATAGGTAAAATACAATTTCATATTGTATAGGTACATTGCTCTATATCATGGACAGATGAGCTTTTATAATCTTTAAAAAGGAAATCCTGTTAAAGAACAACAAATTAATGTTCTAGTTATTTAAAGAGAAAAATTTCTATTATTCATACAGTAATTGGAAACTTTTAAGAATTTCTTTTTTGTGTGTATTTTTTTATTATACTTTAAGTTCTAGGGTACATGTGCACAACGTGCAGGTTTGTTACATATATATACATGTGCCATGTTGGTGTGCTGCACCCATTAACTCGTCATTTACATTAGGTATATCTGCTAATGCTATCCCTCCCCCGTCCCCCCACCCCACAACAGGCCCCAGTATGTGATGTTCCCCTTCCTGTGCCCAAGTGTTCTCATTGTTCAATTCCCACCTATGAGTGAGAACATGCGGTGTTTGGTTTCTTGTCCTTGCGATAGTTTGCTGAGAATGATGGTTTCCAGCTTCATCCATGTCCCTACAAAGGACACAAACTCATCCTTTTTTGTGACTGCATAGTATCCATGGTGTATATGTGCCACATTTTCTTAATCCAGTCTGTCATTGATGGGCATTTGGGTTGGTTCCAAGTGTTTGCTATTGTGAACAGTGCCGCAATAAGCATACGTGTGCATGTGTCTTTATAGCAGCATGATTTATAATCCTTTGGGTATATACCCAGTAATGGGATGGCTGGGTCAAATGGTATTTCTAGTTCTAGATCCTTGAGGAATCGCCACACTGTCTTCCACAATGGTTATACTAGTTTACAGTCCCACTAACAGTGTAAAAGTGTTCCTATTTCTCCATATCCTCTCTAGCACCTGTTGTTTCCTGACTTTTTAATGATCGCCATTCTAACTGGTGTGAGATGGTATCTCGTTGTGATTTTGATTTGCATTTCTCTGATGGCTAGTGATGATTAGCATTTTTACATGTGTCTGTTGGCTGCATAAATGTCTTCTTTTGAGAAGTGTCTGTCCATATCCTTTGCCCACTTTTTGATGGGGTTCTTCATTTTCTTCTTGTATATTTGTTTGGGTTCTTTGTGGGTTCTGGATATTAGCTCTTTGTGAGATGAGTAGATTGCAAAAATTTTCTCCCATTCTGTAGGTTGCCTGTTCACTCTGATGGTAGTTTCTTTTGCTGTGCAGAAGCTCTTTAGTTTAATTAGATCCCATTTGTCAATTGTGGCTTTTGTTGCCATTGCTTTTGGTGTTTTAGACATGAAGTCCTTGCCCATGCCTATGTCCTGAATGATATTGCCTAGGTTTTCTTCTAGGGTTTTTGTGGTTTTAGGTGTAACATTTAAGTCTCTAATCCATCTTCAATTAATTTTTGTATAAGGTGTAAGGAAGGGATCCAGTTTCAGCTTTCTTCTTATGGCTAGCCAGTTTTCCCAGCATCATTTATTAAATAGGGAATCCTTTCCCCATTTCTTGTTTTTGTCAGGTTTGTCAAAGATCAGATGGTTGTAGATGTGAGGTATTATTTCTGAGGGCTCTGTTCTGTTCCATTGGTCTATATCACTATTTTGGTACCAGTACCATGCTGTTTTGGTTACTGTAGCCTTGTCGTATAGTTTGAAGTCAGGTAGCATGATGCCTCCAGCTTTGTTCTTTTGGCTTAGGACTGTCTTGGCAATACGGGCTCCATTTTGGTTCCATATGAACTTTAAAGTAGTTTTTTCCAATTCTGTGAAGAAAGTCATTGGTAGCTTAATGGAGATAGCATTGAATCTATAAATTACCTTGGGCAGTATGGCCATTTTCACGATATTGATTCTTCCTCTCCATGAACATGGAATGTTCTTCCATTTGTTTGTTTCAAACTGGTGTAGGAAATAAGAAGTTGGATCTAAAACAGCTAGCAATTCTTCACATTTTAAGAATAATTCACATAAAGGTTAAAGACCTTAATTTCCTTTTGACATTCATTTATTTTGCCTTATTTTACATATTTATATTGGTAGAATCTCAATGCATGCACTATATGCCAGAATAAGAAATGCAAACTACCTAGAGTTCATGTGCAAGATAAAATTTCTAGTAAATTTTACCTGTTGGTTCTAGAAAGTGGTCTACAAAGCCAGGCACAGTGGCTTATGCCTGTAATCTCAACACTTTGGGAGGCTGAGGCAGGCAGATCATGAAGTCAGGAGATGGAGACCATCCTGGCTAACACAGTGAAACCCCGTCTCCACTAAAAATGCAAAAAATTAGCCAGACGTGGTGGGGGACGCCTGTAGTCCCAGCTACTCAGGAGGCTGAAGCAGGAGAATGGCGTGAACCCAGGAGGCAGAGCTTGCAGTAAGCCGAGATCATGCCACTGCACTCCAGCCTGGGCAACAAAGTGATACTCCGTTTCAAAAAAAAAAAAAAGAAAGAAAATGGTCTACAAGTTTTACAAGTTTCTTGTACTTGAAGTAACTGATCAGCAATCAACAAAATTATTGAGTATTACTATATGACCAACAGTGTCGTCAGTGTTGTAAGGTGAAGAATAGACATACCCCTGCTCTCCAACCCTCCACAAGTTTTCAGAATTGAGTCAGACACAGTGATCTGTCCAAGGCTGATCAATACATAATATGAGTGCCAACTTGCAAAAAAGTAGATCATTAAATTGCTACATTCACAATGTTTTTTTGTAGTCCTTCTGTTCAGAGAGAGTCCTAAGAAGGTTAAAACTAAGGGTTTGAACCTAAGTGATCCTGCTCTCTCACCCTGTTCTGTGAATACAGATTTCCTTTTCAATCAGGACAGTACTTCTCATTGATTATAAGGAACAAACTAGAGTTGACTTAGAAATGGACTGATCCAGTCCTGCTGTTTTACAAATAACATATGTGAAGTCCTATAACTTCTCACTCTGTAAGTGAGAATACAGTATGGAAAGGAGGAGAAAAGAGTAATGTTATGGGAGAAAGTGGAGAAACCAGATAAACAGTATCTCAGCCAGGTGATCAATGTCAACAACATCAGTGATAGGACATGCTGATAGTATGAACCCTTGATACGAAGTGATGAGAATGACATTTCACCTTTGCTGGTCTTCCTCCCTAAAACTCACAACCCCAGTCTATTAATGAGAAAAAGAGAGACAAATACCAATTGAGGGATGTTCTACAAAACATCTGGCCAGTACTCCTCAAAACTCTCAGGGTCACCAAAAACAAGAAAACTGTAAGACTGTCAGACTCAAGAGTTGCTCAGGGAGACCTGATGACTATCTTAGTCTACTGGCACAACAAAATACCACAGCCTGAATGGCTTAAGCAGCAGACATTTATTTCTTACAGTTTTGGAGGCTGGAAAGTCTAAGATCAAGGTGTCAGTATAAATCAAGCTCTGGTTTCTCTTCCTCTTCTTATAGGGCACTAATCTTCATGACCTTATGAAAATCTAATTCCCTCCAAAGACCCCATCTCCAGATAGCATCACATTAGGGTTAGAACTTCAACACGAATTTTAGGAGGATGCAAACATTTAAATACATAACAATGATAAAAATAAGATACAAAAATAAAAAATAAAAAAGTTGACTATATTTGGAAATAGGGCCCTTAAAGAGATAATTTAGTTAAAATGATGTCATTAGGGTGGGCCCTAATCCAATATGACTGGTGTCCTTGATAAGAAGAGGATATCAGGACAGAGACAAAACACAGACATGAGACAACCACGTGAGAACACAGCAAGAAGGAGGCCATGGGCAAGGCAAGGACAGACGCCCCAGAAAAGCCTCTTGATCTTGGTCTACACTTTGATCTTGAACTTGCAGCCTCCAGAACAGAGAGAAAATAAACTGTTGTTGTTTAAGCTACCCAGTCTGTGGGGCTTTGTGACAGCAGCCTTAGCAAGTGAATATATAGGGGAAAATGTGTGTAAAGTATATGAGAACTACCTGGACCATCTTCACAACATTTTTTTAAAACCTAAAACTGTTCTAAAACAGAAAGTTTATTTTAAAGGCATGAAGCCGAAAGAGGTTAAGCAAGGTGAGATAATAGATGAGTCAAAAATACCATTGTGAAGCCCAGTTATGCCTCTTACTGTGTGGGCAAGTCATTTACTCTCTTTAAGATTTTGCTCATTTATGATATAAAACTAAGGGCTAGTACCAGCCATGCTTATTTCTTAGGGTTAGTATCATATCAGTGGAATTAATATTAAATACACGCAAAAGCAATTTAATCAAAGGACCCGTTATTATTCAATGTTTTGTTCAAGGCCCATCACTATTTTAGGCAGAGGTCAAATTATTTAGAACCTTTATCTGCTGTTAATCTGGTCCTCCTTTCATCACTCCTTACTGACATCATACCTGAAAACTTCAGTAGCTCCGCGGTTCCAAGAACACATTAGTCAGATTATAACCTGTGGTGGCAGTCTGCTTTCCTAATTAGAATTAGCCATCTCAAACTGCAAATGCTTGTCTTGAATGGCATCCTGGGGGATATGACATTCAGACAGCACCACAGCTTGAGAAGCAGCCCTGTGAACAATATTGATTGTGAATCAATATTTTTCCTGTATATGAAAGAAAATATGCTTTTCTACTAAGTATGATACTTTATGGCAGGTCTCCAAAATACAGTATCCAAGGTAATACACTGGGGGTGCAGCAAAAATATCAGAACTTTTTCTTATAATTTAAAAAATTCATGCTTTTTGAATTTATGTTTTTGTGTGTTTGTTTTATAATTTACATGGTATATTATACAGTAATATGTGCCTATAAAACATGCATACATACACATATATTTCAGAGTGCCAATATATTTTTGAGTGCTGAGAGTACACACACGGAGATACGCGCACGCGCACACACACACACACACACACACACACACACAAAGGTTTGAGTCCCCTCCATGAGAAGGCAGGAGAAACAGGACAAGTGCATAGACAAGTACAAATTGGATCTGTAGTCTTTTTCCCTTAAATATTATAGGAGAGAAAAGTAGCATATTTTCATCTCCAGAGATGTTTTCAAACTATATGCTCTGCTACATATTGGTTAAGTGCCTTGCAATAATCACTCAATCTCTGGCCCAGTTCCCTCACCCTTAACGTGGCGATCCTAACAGTGCCTTCCTCATATATTTCCCAGGTAGGAGAGAAATGAGGAGAAAACAGTGAGTATCCAAGGATGGAAACTTTCTTTCTTTCCTTTTTTTTTTTTTTTTTTTTTTTTTTTTTTTTTTTTTTTTTTGAGATGGCGTCTCACTCTGTCGCCCAGGCTGGAGCGCAGTGGCCGGATCTCAGCTCACTGCAAGCTCCGCCTCCTGGGTTCACGCCATTCTCTGGCCTCAGCCTCCCGAGTAGCTGGGACTACAGGCGCCCGCCACCTCGCCCGGCTAGTTTTTTGTATTTTTTAGTAGAGACGGGGTTTCACCGTGTTAGCCAGGATGGTCTGGATCTCCTGACCTCGTGATCTGCCCGTCTCAGCCTCCCAAAGTGCTGGGATTACAGGCTTGAGCCACCGCGCCCGGCCGGAAACTTTCTTAACCAGAAGGCCATGTGGTTGTAACACCTGTGGGGCATCCTGCTCAGACATATCTTTTTCCTTGTTTAAATAAACCATGAACGTGACTTCCAGTATTTCTGAGTCAGAGCAAATCAAAGAGTGAGGGGCAGGCTGTTGTGACAGACTTTGTGGGGTGAGCTGGTAGTAATGACCATGGCGGTTGCGGGGACCATCGTGACCAGGAAACAGAGTAACTGGAGAGGCACATAAACTGGGCCCAGTACCACTACTACCCCACTGCTACCTAACTGTCTTTGGTAAATAAATAGATTTTCATATACGTTGCTACAAGCGGGCGTTTGCCTGATGAAAGGGAGTATGGAGGACACTCCAAGCAAGGGGAATAGTATGTGCAATGTCAATGGAGGTGTGAAAATACATGGAGCGTTAAGGGCTTTTGAGGGTTCCAAGCTCATGTAAATGTGAGTGCCAAATCAGTGAGCCATGCTTATTTGAGCCACAGCTGTGTGCTTTATGTATAGTACATGTCTAAGAAATATTCAGTATTGTCTTGATAACTGAGTAGAACATATAGGAGATATCAGAATCACTTTCTTGGGAGCTTTTTATTTGGCAGATTACAACCCCCGCCCTTAAGGGTTTTGGTACACACCCTTTGAAGTGTTATCTATTGACCCACCATTACAGACATAGGGGGGTTGGAGTGGGGAGATGAGTAAAGTGCTGTTATTCTAGGTCAGGGTGTTTTAAACTGCAGGTTGTAACCCATTGGTAGATTGTAAAATCAATTTAGGGTATCATAACCACAATTTTAGAAAAACGAAATGAAATAAAATAAAAGAGAGCACAGATGTATATAAACATGTCTATATCCCAGGGCACAATATAAAATATATTTTATACCATGGGTTACAGGCAAAAAGGTCAAGCCACTGGTCCACATGATAGTTAGTACAAGCCCTGAGTAAATCAGTAGGCAGGTTCTGGCGATGTTACTAAAAACAAATTGGTGGGATTTAGTGACTGACTGAATGTGGAAGTGAAAGACAAATGACGATTCAACATCTCTGGCTAAGTTAGTAGGTGAAGTGTGCAATGCCATTAAAACTTAGATTAAAAATGAAAAAAATATACATGTTGTGCGATTCTTTTGAGGGCTGGAATGGGGGTTAGGGGCAGGATGTCAGGGAACAGATAATACATTTTGTTGGGATATGTTACATTTGAGATTCCTGCAGGTCATCCAAGTGGAGATGGATCTGTGAAAATGTTTGCTATTCATTCGACCCAGAAAATCCCTCAAAATCAGGCAAATCAAGAGTTTCAAATATTTGCATTTCCTTTAAGATCACTTGTGAAACTGCCCAGGCCATCAAGGGTATGCCTGTACGAAAAGTCACCAAGTATCTGAAAGATGTCACTTCACAGAAACAGCATGCACCATTCCAACATAACAATGGGAGAGTTGGTAGTGCCCTGACCAAGTAGTGGTGCTGGACGCAGGAGGCAAATAGGAAATATAGTCTGAAGCACAAGGGAGAGGTCAGGGCTAATGATAAAATGTGGCAGTCATTATTATCCAGGTGATAGCTGGCACTTTAAATTGGATGAGACTTTTTCTAAGGAGCATGGGTACTGTACAAAAAGGATGAAATACGTGGGGAGGTCAACCTTTAATGAGCAAGTCACCGGAGCAGTAGAATGAAAATGAAGTAGAAGGAGAACTGAGTCTATTTGTCACAGAAATATTATATGTTGCAGAAATATCAGCACAAAGGAAACTAAACAGCAGTCTTTCAAACTGGCAGTTAAGAGGCATTAGGGACCTTAAAGAGAGAAATTACCATAGAGTTGAGAAATAGGATAGCAAACCAGATTTCAGCCAGTTGAGGAGTAGTCAATGGTAACTAATGACAAATGGTTTTCTGTTTATGGCATGAGTGGAAGAAAATGGATAGAGGGTTAACTATGGAGAGAATAGGGCGAAGAGCAGGGATTTTATAATTGGGACATAATATTTTTGGGTACAGTGAAGGATTAAGGTTGATGATAATAGCAAACCTATAGTGCCTACTATGTGCTAGCGATTATTCTAAGCACTTTACATAGATTAACTCAATTAAATCTTCACAACAGCATTGAGATAGGTAATATTATTATCCCTATTTTACAAATGGGGAAACTGAAGCACAGACGGGTTAAGTAAACAGCAAATCACACACAACCGATATTAGAGATAGGATTTGAATTCAGCTAGGGATACCAGAGTCTATGCTCTTTTTCATTTAGCTGGAAAGAGAAAGATGTAGGAAAACAGGAAATAAAGGCTATAATCCCCTACCCAGAAACTTTTGGGGCCAGATTATTTCAGAATTCAAAAATTTTCAGATTTTTCAGAAAGGTAGTACACATATGTTTGATTATACTCAAGCAGGATCTGGGGCTGTACTTTGAAACAACCACATTGATAATTGATATTTTTGTAGTAAATATGTGAGTAAATAAAGACGATATCACCTCACGTCAGTTTGGGTCAAATTCTGCTGCAATGTAGGTTGCCAAAAATTTCAATGTTCAGAGCTGGTTGAATTTTGGACTGTGTTTAAGGAACTGTGTTTCTGCAATAGCCAAGTGTGTCTTAGAAGGGGAGGAAGAAAAATGAATGACAGTGAAAGACTGGCCTTGGGAAGGGTTGAGAACATCTGTTCCTTTGTGAAAAGAGAAGACAGGCAAAAGCAAGATCAAGAAAGTTAGTCCCACCCTTCCCCTAAGTGACCTGAGGTGATCTGTGAAAATGGTTTGCTATTCACTTGACCCAGAAAATCTCTCAAAATCAGGCAAATCAAGAGTTTCAAATATTTGTGTTTCCTTTAAGAACACTCGTGAAACTGCCCAGGCCAACAAGGGTATGCATATACGAAAAGTCACTAAGTATCTGAAAGATGTCACTTCACAGAAAGAGCGTGTGCCATTCTGACATTACAATGGGGGAGTTGGTAGTGCCCAGGCCAAGCAGTGGGGCTGGACACAGGGTTGGTGGCCCAAAATGAGTGCTGAATTTTTGCTGCACATGTTTATAACTGCTGAGAGAAATGCCAAACTTAAGGGTGCAGATGTAGATTCTCTGGTCATTGAACATATCCAGGTGAATAAAGCACCTAAGATTTGCTACTGGCCTTATAGAGCTCATGGTCGGATTAACCCACACATGCACTCTCCCTGCCACATCAAGATGATCCTTACTGAAAAGGAACAAATTGTTCCTAAACCTGAAGAGGAGCAACCTAGAACAATTTGTTCCTTTTCAGTAAGGATTCAGTCAGTTTCTTTAGTGCTGATATTTCTGCAACATATGATATTTCTGTTGTACAGAAGGAAAAAAAGATATCTCAGATGAAACTGAGGAAACAAAAACTTATGGCATGGGAATAAATTCAGCATAAAAGAAATGCAATTAAGAGTTAAAAAAAAATAAAAGTTAGTTCCCAACTTCTCACTCCCAACTCCCACAAAGAAGCCCTATTCTGTGTTCTCATCAAAGGTCAGAAGTCAGACCTACCTCACTATCTTTCCCCTTAAGGCCTGTCCTTGCTTTCCCTTGAAAAGTTGGTGCATTTTACTCAGTCCCCAAGTAGCGTCTGCAGGTGATTCTGCCTCTCCCTGCCAGCTGTAAGTGAGACAGAGAATGGGAGCGAGATTGGGAGACAGAGGCTGCCACTGGAGAGATGCTTTATAGACCCCCCACTTCCCTTTTGCAACTAGCAATATTCCTTTCTTAGTTAATTCCTTAGCTACCCAGCAGGGGAAAAACAAACCTCCGAAAACTGTTAAAGCATTGAAGAGTGCTCAAGGGATAAGTGAAACAAAACTGAAAGATTTTGCCATGACCCCCGAGGAAGAGAGAATAGGAGGAGAGAGAGAGACTGAGTATGAAGAGGCCATGAATCAGACCGACGTGGAGGGGAAAGAAAGAATGGGAGTCCAACTGGGACCCATTGAAGACTGAGGAGTAAACCCCAGTGGTAGGCAGGCTTTCTTCCAGAAGCTCTGTAGCATCTATCATCACTGTCTTACCTTCCCAGCCACCACCAGATTCAGGCCACAAGGATCCCAGTTTTCTTTATTCAGCAGACATGGGGCCAGGGATCATTAACTCAATTGGATAGGAGAATAAAAGCATGAAAATATTCCTGGTGTTCCCAGCAGTGATCCTGGTCATCCGAATCCAGAAAAACATTGCTAAACA
Organism: Macaca fascicularis; assembly: GCF_037993035.2. Classification (NCBI taxonomy): domain Eukaryota; kingdom Metazoa; phylum Chordata; class Mammalia; order Primates; family Cercopithecidae; genus Macaca; species Macaca fascicularis. Next base: position 148,972,667 of record NC_088381.1, on the reverse strand, counting down.
TCGTGCTAGATGTCAAAATATTTCTAGTGGTGCTTGTGGTACATGTTAAGTTAAAGAACCTGGTATGACATTCTGGTTTGCAACTGATTTCTGGGGTGGTATTACAATGTCAGTTGTCTTAGGAGTTAAAAATGTTGGCCAGGTGCAGTGGCTCACACCTGTAATCTTAGCACTTTGAGAGGCCGAGGCAGGTGGATTGCCTGAGCTCAGGAGTTCAAGACCAGTCTGGGCAACATGATGAAACCCCATCTCTACTAAAATACAAAACATTAGCCAGGCGTGGCAGCATACGCCTGTAGTCCCAGCTACTCGGGAGGCTGAGGCTGGAGAATCACTTGAGCCTGGGAGGTGGAAGTTGCAGTGAGCCAAGATCACGCCACTGCACTCCACCCTGAATGACAGAGTGAGACTCTGTCTAAAAATAAAAATAAAAATTGGGAGTCTTCCCCGAAAATTTAATACTCATGTGAAATACATTCCAAACAATTGACTTCTGCAATGCAACCCTACAAGTTGGAGATTGCTTGTTTTTATATTGCTTTTGCCAAAGTTACTAAAATTATTGGTCTAATAGAAATCAAAAATAATATATTCTTTTGACTCAACAGCATGGCAGCATCTTCAAATCCAGAGCTTGATTTTAGAGTCAATATGACTTCACTGGGCATTTTATAGACCCGAAGAGAATGAGTTGGCAAGTCATCATGTCTGGCAAGGTTAATGGAAAAAAAAAAATCCACTTTTAGCTTTATAATTAAAGTAGCCCTGTATAGTTTAATTATCAATGTGAATTGCAGCACAGGTGAAATACTCATCAAACCTGCTAATGTCACAAAACTGAGAGAAATAGCAAATACGTTAGAAAACACACACTCATATTTTGATCCTCCACCTCCTCAATCTCCATCATCCAAAATGGGAACAATTTGGAGGATCATGTTGTATACAGAATGGAGGAAAAACCTGGAATGTTTAGTCTGGAAGAGAAAAGACTTGTTAGTGGTGAAGAGGAAGAAAGTCATTAAGTACAAATGGTTCCTTCTGATTTGGTCCATGAGGGCTCTGGTGAACACACCTAAGACTAATGGTCATAGATTGTCTCCAATATAAAAAAGAATAATGGAATTCTTCAAAAATGAGATAATAAGCTCTTTTTACCCTATGTATTCAAAAGATGAATATCATGAATCAGGTATAGGAGATTCTTACACTGGGTGCAAGGTTAAAGTACATGATATCCAAGTCTCCAAAAACTCTGTAAGTCCATGAAAATTATAATTACTACTGTCTCTTTCTTCTCCAAGCAATATGATATCCTCAAAATTAGACGCCAATGAGAAAATGCAAGTGGATGCTAAGACCCCTGTTGGTTTTACAATTGGGCAATCAAGTTTTAAGTGTTCTTGATGGAACCAGCCAACCTGAGACAGCCCATTTCCTTAGTCATGGAGATGTACTTTTGGAAACAAAAACCTGTAGTAGGCATAAATCAGTCCAAGCCAGTGACTTTCCAAGAGGGTATGATTACAAAAGAGACAAAAATTATCATAGCTCAGAAGGGGAAAAGAAAGCAGAACTCATTATCCTTATAAAATATGTCCTTTGATTCTTCCTTCTGCTCTATTGCACACACTGTTTCTTAGGCTGTCTAGTTGTCAGTGAGGTCAAGATAATGTAGTATATCACTCGTTTTCTTTATATTGGCTTTAGAGAGACAGCCAATATTAGCCATTCCAGTTTCTTTTTATAATAACTACTACTTAAGAAATTCAAGTTTCTCGATGTTGGAAATCATTTAATGTTCTCTAGTATGCAGCAGTAGCTTCTGCTTGATCTTTATAAGTAGTAGCTTCAAGATATTGCAGTATGATTATATAAGATGTTATAATGGAACTCTGTTTTTCTTCTTTGTAACACCCACCAAATGTAATTATTTGATCATTGTTGACTGTCTAAAGTGCAAATTCCATGAAAGTGTGGGCAACTTACCTGTTCTATTCAGCATTCCATTGCCAGCACCTAGCACAGTGTTAGCACTCAAACAATATTGATTTGAACAAAGAACTCTATCAGATGAATGATTGCCTGCCCCTCCAATACTCTTCTTATTTCCCACATAACACACACACTCTGACTTTTCTCAGGCAGTGTTTTAAAAGAATAGAAGCAACCAACATTTTTTTCACTCAAATTTCAGAAATAATTTTTTTGTCCCTTTATCTTGGATCAGGGCAAGGATTCTATTTTTTCTCTTTACATTACTTCATTAATTCTTGTTATTAACTATATCAAATGGGCACTGGGATGGTTCATAATGATGTAATAACAACTCATCTGGCATTCCAGCTCTCACTGTTGTACAGTGAGAATGCTTCCAACTTCCAAATGGGAGAATGAGCTTCCCAAGTAGGTAAATACCACCTCATGGGACAGTCCAGACAAACAGCCTCATCCAAAAAATTAAGTAAATATGAACAATCTCCTATCTCTTAAGTATCTTCTGATGCCTTTCCAGGCAACAGCTACCTGGGGACTGGGAGGTAGGCAGATTAGACACTAACCTGTCCTGTCCTGTAATTTTGCCAGAAGTCAGACATAACCTAGTTTCTAATCCAGGATAATCTCAGAATAGAACTATATTTGTCTGTATATTATTTACTTATGTCATAATTATCTCCATATTTCATTTGATCTTTGTGAACACCGTGACGTATTAGGCTTCCTAGAGAATAAAGCAGCAAGAGACTTCATACACCACTGCTAAATCTTGTATTTGCTCTGGGAGAAACAGATTTGGAGTGGAAGCTAGGTGAGAAGAAATTTTTGTTTCCTCTCCATCCCACCATCCGCACCCACCTCAGTCCACAGGGTCAATTTCTTTAAAATTTAAGGAGGAACTAGTGCAAAAGAGAGTCCTCCCTCCCCCACTACTATAGGAATTGCAAGTAATCTTAGGCAAGAGGAATAAATTCGTAGTGGTACCATTGCTTAAAGCCCAGGCTTTCCTGATTACCCGAACAGTGCTTCTTGCCATTGAGAACCAGATCTGAATGTGTGGGAGTTCTTCATCCACTTAGTAACTAGACTTCCTGTACACTGAGATGAAACCAATGTATCTCTTTGTGCTCCCTCTGCTGGTTAGCTGAAAGCTTAATGTGACAGAGCAAAGCGATTCAGAAAATTTTGCAATAAATCAATCATTGTCACTTTCTAGATCATAGACGAAAGTTTTAAAAAAATGAATACGAATCATGGAAACTGTGGCATCATATCGGATAATAGCTCATTTAAAGTTAATCCAAATCTGGGAGGAAAGAGGGAGGACCTAGAAGCAAAGGGCATCTAGATATTCCAACAAGCTGCTAGGTTTGTGTTGGGACTCTGGAATGTAATTGAAAGCTTGACAGGAGTAAGAATGATTGATCCCGTTACTGCTCATGCATTCATGTAAGATGATCACTTCAACAAAACACTCTACAGTGGCGATTTTGTAAAATGTATTATAATTATAAGGGAACAACATCTGTTTTGGGGACACAAGGTAGAAAAATTCTATCACAGTCATGCAGGGTCAACAAAAAACTGACGTTTAAAAACAGTTTCATAAAAAGATTCACAAAAACATATACAGTTCACCCTTGACAATGCAGGGGTTTAAGAGTGTTGACGACTATATAATCAAAAATTTGCATATAACTTTTGACTCCCCCAAAACTTAACTACCAATAGCCTACTGTTTTTTTTTTTTTCTTTTGTAGCAAGAAGGTGTGTTTGCTACCCTTTATTCTTTTTTTAAAAAACTTTTATTTTAAGTTCAGGGATACAAGTGTAGGTTTGTTGCACAGGTAAACTTGTGTCATGGGGGTTTATTGTACAGATTATTTTATCACCCAGGTATTAAGCCTAGTACCCATTAGTTGTTTTTCCTAATCCTCTCCCTCCTCCCATCTTCCAGCCTCTAAAAGGCCCTGATGTGTGCTGTTCCCCTCTATGTATCCATGTGTTCTCATCATTTAACTCCCACTTATAAATGAGAATATCTGGGATTTGGTTTTCTGTTCCTGTGTTGGTTTGCTGAGGATAATGGCCTCCATCTTCATCCATGTCCCTGCAAAGAACATGATCTCATTCTTTTTTATGGCTGCATAGTATTCCACAGTGTATATGTACCACATTTTCCTAATCCAGTCTATCATTGATGGACATTTAGGTTGACTCCACGTCTCAGCTATTCTGAATAGTACTGAAATAAACATATGCATGCATATGTATTTATAATAGAATGATTTATATTCCTGTGGGTATACATCCTGTAATGGGATTGCTGGGTCGAATGGTATTTCTGTCTTTAGGTCTTTGAGGAATCACCATGTTGTCTTTCATAATGGCTGAATTAATTCACACTCCCAACAGGGTAAAAGCATTTCTTTTAACTTTTAACAGTAGCCATTCTCACTGGCATGAGATGGTACCTCATTGTGGTTTTGATTTGCATTTCTCCAATAATCAGTGATGCTGTGCTTTTTTTTCATATGATTTTTGGCCACATGTATATCTTCATGTCCTTTGCCCAACTTTTAATGGGGTTGTTTATTTTTTCCTTGTAAATTTAAGTTCGTTATAGATGCTGGATATTAGGCCTTTGTCAGATGCAGTTTGCGAAATTTTTCTCCCATTCTGTAGGTTGCCTGCTTACTCTGTTGATAGTGTTTTTTATACTCTCAACAAAGTAAATAGAATCACTTTAGTTTAATTAGATTCTATTTGTCAATTTTTGCTTTTGTTGCAATTGCTTTTGGCATCTTTGTCATGAAATCTTTGCCTGTGCCTGCCTATGTCCTAAATGGTACTGGCTAGGTTGTCTTCCAAGGTTTTTATAGTTTTAGGTTTTACATTTAAGTCTTTAATCCATCTTGAGTTAATTTTTGTATATGGTGTAAGGAGAGGGTTCAGTTTCAATCTTCTGCATATGGCTAGCCAGGTACCTCAACACCATTTATTGAACAGGGAATCCTTTCCTCATTGCTTGCTTTTGTTTGGTTTGTCAAAGATCAAATAGTTGTATGTGTGTGGTCTTATTTCTAGGTTCTTTATTCTGTTCCATTGGTCTATGTATTGGTTCTTTTACCAGTATCAGGCTGTTTGGTTACTCTAGCCCTGTAGTATATTTGAAGTTGGGTAGTGTGATGCTTCCAGCTTTGTTCTTTTTGCTTAGGATTGCCTTGGCTATTTGGTCTCTTCTATGGTTTCATATAAATTTTTAAATAGTATTTTTACTAGTTCTGTGAAGAATGTCAAAGGTAGTTTAATGGGAATAGCATTGAATCTATAAGTGGCATTTTAAAATGATTACTAATAGCTTACTTCTGACTAGAGACCTTACTGATAACATAGTCAATGAAGACTTTTTTGCATATGTATTACAAACTGTATTTTTACAATAAAGTAAGCTAGAAAAAAGAAAACGTTATTAAGAAAATCATAAGGAAGAGAAACTATATTTACTATTCATTAAGTGGAAGTGAATCATCAAAAAGGTCCCCATCCTTGTCATCTTCAAGTTGAGTAGGCTAAGGAGGAAAAGGAAGAGGAGGGGTTGGTCTTGCTGACTCAGTGTGTCAGAGGTAGAAGAGATGGAGGATGTGCAAGGGGATGCAGAAGAGGCAGCATACTCAGTGTTGCTTTTATTGAAAAAATCCTCATATAAATGGACCTTTGAAGTTCAAATTTCTGTTGCTCAAGGGTCAACTGTATAAAATGGTAGAACATCACTTAACCTATTTTTTTAAACCCTGTTTTTATCTACATGGGAAAAGAGAAATGAAAAAATTAAGATTGATATGTGGATCATTCAGACTCAGAAGGGCCTAAAATATCCAGGTATTTGAGACATATGTTAAGCCCCTTAATTATAGACCAGTGCTCTGCAAAGTGGGGTGGCCATCATGATCCACTGGTGTGCAAAAAGAAAACACATTAACATTTATTTTCCTTTATCTCATATTTTTGCCTTTACATTATTTGCATGTTTTATAAATATGTATTTGATGTGATGATTAGTAGAGTAGTATAGTATAGAATTTATAAATAAATGTGTATATTAGGAATACCTGTTCAAAAACTTTACTGATAGGAGTATGCAATGAATTAAATCTGGAGATCACTAATCTAGATCTCTGGTTCAATTCTAAACATTACTGAGCAGAGTAGACATATACTCATAGTTAAATATTATTATTTTCCCTGGCATCAATCTGTGAAAAATATTTAGTGACTATGGATTGTGTGTCCAGAGCTATGCTAAGTACAGACAGGATTATAAGAAATGTCTAAGCCACAGGTATTGTGTGACACAATCTCTCTACCGTCCAGAGGAGTCCATCCCATTGTTGAACAGCTGTGATCTTTAGAACAGTTCTTCTTACTGAATCCAAATCTGATATTTGATAATCAAATTTGGGAGTACAATTTTTATTGGTCTAAGTTTTGCCTACTGGGACAACACTGGATCTCCTTTAAATAACTGAAGACAACTCAAATCGATATTTTATTTTTCTCTTCCCCAGAGCTCTACTTGGGCTCTTTTAACTCGTTTTAGTATAGCATGGGGTACTGTCTATCCTATTAGATGGCAGTCACCTGAATTTACTCTAGTTTATCAATTCCTCTTAAAATGTGATTTGACCTGTAAGGAACGCAATGAGACTATCATTTCTTTTGGTTCCCATCATTTCCCATGATTCTATGCTACTATTAATAAGTTAATATTAATATTTTTAGAAACCTCACCTGTCTCTTATCTCTTTTTATAGTTAACTACAGTTCTCAGATGTTTTTACCATGACCTCTGGACTAGGACTTTACAATCCAATAATTGTGCAATTTATGATTTAGAGTCAAATGTAGGGTTTATATTTATATCAGGTATCATCTTGCAATTCTGTTTTGCAGCACAGTCTGCTGAGATTATTTTTTAATCTTGCTGCATTCAGTAAGTATTTGTTAAGCACTCATTAAATGCTAATCCTTGTTTTGGGTTTGGGGGGGTCATATGAAAAATAAGTTGAAGTCTGTCCTCTTGAGTATCTCACATTCCAGTTGGGAAACTGGACATAAACCTCTCCATCATGCAACACAGTAAGATCTACAACAGTAGTATGTGTAAAGTGCAATGAAAATGCAAAGAAGAAAGAGATTTAAATAGCCACTATCTTTTTTTTTTTTTTTTTTTTTGAGACAGAGTCTCTCTGTCACCAGGCTGGAGTGCAGTGGTGTGATCTCGGCTCACTGCAACTTCTGCCTCCCAAGTTCAAGAGATTCTCCTGACTCAGCCTCCCAAGTGGCTGGGACTACTGTCATAAGCCACCATGCCCAGCTAATTTTTGCATTTTTAGTGGAGACGGGGTTTCGCCATGTTGGCCAGGATGGTTTCGATCTCTTGACCTTGTGATCCACCCGCCTCGGCCTCCCAAAGTGCTGGGATTACAGGCGTGAGCCACCGTGCCCAGCCCATTTTTATATTGATTTAGAAATTATGATTAACTTGCATATATATTTTTTAAAAATTATCAAAACAATTCTGGTAGATAAATGGGGCTAGCAAATAGTCCCCAATTTATAGGAGAACCAGAGGCTTAGAGCATTTAAGTGACCCAGCAAATGAAATGTACCTTTTATCCTTTTTAAGAAAACCAGAACAAAGTGATCCTATTTTTCTGGTCCCACATTTGTTTTCCAAAATTCTCCAGAAATTTCACCTAGTGCCCTCAGATATGTATGACTGAACCACTTTAGCATCAAGAGACATAATCCCTCCAGGCTTGTTGTTGTGAATTCATTTAAAGCAACTTTGCCACTGCTAGGTCAGCAGGTCTTGGTCTGCAGGACACCTTTGCAAGTTTGAAGTCTATGAACAGAACTTACCTAGGGCCCTCTATTATCACTTGTTGTTCTCTGGTAACTTTACAATGTCTTTTGGCAGTCAGCTTAGCCATCACTCTTCCTTTCCTCTTGACTGGGCTTTAAAATGTCTCCTTTATGTTGAATTTTATCTCCAATTCCCAGACTTTTTTCCCCTCTCTTCTCCAATATCTGACAATAAAATCTCGTAAGATTGGTTGCGCTAATAATAAAATGAAGCAAAATTCTTGGACATGTCACCATTAATTGCTTTCAAATTTTGCCGTTTCTTTACAAAAATTTGTTTCTTTATTTCCTCTTTCAAAACAAACCTGAGTTATTGAACATCTGGGCTGGAATTTCTGCTGAAGAAAAATATTCAGAGGCTCTTGAAGGGTGTCCAAGTTTTCAAGGCTTTTTTTTTTTTTTTTAAGTAGTAAAACCACTCGTCTGAAAGAAAGAATTCTTCCCCCCACTTAAGTGTTTTTTGTCATGTGCACTGGTGAACAACTTGCATTTAGGGTATGAGTTATATCTGAGGACAAAGAGTCATGGATTCTTTTGCACTATCTTCAGTAATTTAATTAGAAGAGTTTATAGGTCTTTTAATGTAGAATCATAACATCATATGAGAAAACACTGAAATCTGATGATTTTTAAAAGTCGTATATGGATTTGCACATTATTCTCAAGAGAGAAAAATCAGAACTTATTCAAGCTGTACTTTAATCATTCTCTTCATGAATGTCACTGTTAACTTGCACAAAACATTTAAACATTATCTGTTTCGGCCAGGCGCAGTGACTCTTGCCTGTAATCCCAGCACTTTGGGAGGCCGAGGTGGGTGGATCACCTGAGGTCTGGAGTTTGAGACCAGCCTGGCCAACATGGTGAAACCCCATCTCTACTAAAAATACGAACATTAGCCAGGAGTGGTGGGCACCTGTAATCCCAGCTACTGGGAAGGCTGAGGCAGGAGAATCACTTGAACCCAGGAGGCAGAGGTTGCAGTGAGCCAAGACTGTGCCATTGCACTCCAGCCTGGGCAACAAGAGTGGAACTCCATCTGAAAAAAAAAAAAATTATCTGTTTCAGCCTGTCTCTTAAGGAAAGCCACCACCAGTTTTGTGTTTCCAACATCAATGGATTTCAAAAATCAACATAGTAACAATCTCAAGTAACAGGGTTAAGTAACAGGTGTAGGTTCAGAGCTTTTTTTATTGGGCATATCTTATTTGCATTCTCTTCCACTCTGGACTCAACTGAGGAACCTACCACAGGGTATGGAATCTGGCTTTCCAAAGAGCCATCAAAGGGCCCAATGACAGAACTGGAAGTGCAGGGGAGTAACTTTGATCATGGGAAAAAGGATATGAGAAGATATGGGGACAGTACGTTGCTTCTTAGGAACTGCCCCAAGGCATGGATCCATACAGCCTGTCCACAGATACCTTGCTTGGATGTAGAGACCACTTGCCACATTACCTGCTGGGTTTCCAGGTTCCCTGGGAAGCAGTAGCCACTGCATTGCCCCTTAGCCCTTCCTACCTTTTCTTTCTCGTTACTCTCACATCAGCAAGTAATCTCTGCCTCACACTGTTTTCCAGGGAACTCTGGCTAAAATTACCTATTAACCAGTATATTAAATGTTCATTTCAATCCAGTATAGCTTTTGTGAACCTACTATATGAAAGACGCCATATTGGATACTATAAGGGAATTAAAGTTGAATAAAATTTAATCCTTGACTTTTGGCACTAATGGTCTAGAAGAGAAGCTAAAACCATTGCGTAGGCAGCGTAACTCTGGAAAACAATTCAGGAGAGTTGGGTTCTAGGTCTGGCTCCATTGGTCGCTGGCTGATATTTAATCTTGAGCAAGACATTTACTCTTTCTGGATCTCAGTTCCCTTAGCTGTAAAATACAGGGTTGTCTTAGGTAACCTCTAATGTATCTTCCACAACTAAAATCCTATGATTTTATAAATGTAGTCGAATAGAAGTAAGACTAAACTGCAATCCACATGCTGTGGGAACCCTGGACTTAAGGACTTGGGAGGCCTTTGGGAAGAATAAGGCATTTGATCTGAAACTTGAAAGATTTGTAAGATTTTGATAGGCAGAGAGCAGACGAGCATTTCAAGCAGAAAGAAAAGCACAAACAAAGGAGTGTAAAAGGAAGATTGCAAGGTGCATTCAGGAGAGCTGTGAATAGTCCAGTTTTGTTGAAGCAAGGCGTAAATTAAGTTGTCTAAATTAAAGAGGTTGGTAAATTAGAAATGGAAGATGTCGACTGCCATGTTAAAAATTTGAGCCTTAGCGGGTATTCATTGACCCAACATGTCTATGGAACACCTACTATCAGAGAGTGGGTGAGGTGCCGAGAACATAGAAATAAAGAAAATATAGTTGCTGCCCTCAAGAATCCTCAAGGGGCTTATCAGCAGTGGGCAGGGAAGTGGTAATCACAAGTGAAGCTAGTGTAAAAAATGCTGTAACAAATGAAACTGAAGTAGAGGGAAGGGAAGTGTGGGGCATTTCAAGGTGCAATTAACATAAATGAGGTAGAGGAGGAGTCAATGATAACAGAAGTAAGGACAATGGGAAAAAAAGAAGCAGAAGCAGTTTTGTTAACAGAAAGGTGAGTTCATTTTGGATGCTGAATTTGAGGTGCTCCCAGACAACCAGGCAGAAATGTCTAACTGGTAGAAAAATTACTGGCGTGTGGCTAGCTTGAGATGTTGGCGCAAGTGATATGAGTATATTCTGTGAGTGATTCATAGGTCTGGAGAGATGTGTCAAGAAAGAAAACAGACAGAAAAGAAGATCAAGGGGAGTAGTTTGGGGAAATGCCCACATTAAACAGTCAGAAAAAGTAGGAGGTGTGGAGCAAGAAGACAGAGTCAAACTATCAGAGATGTTCGATAACCAGCACAAAGGATGTCGAGGGATGAAAGAATTTCAAGGAAGATGAGAGCGGTGAATTAAATCAGAGGCTCCTCAAGCTTAGTGGACCAAATGCATCCAAATCAGTTGAGACATGTATTTAAAATACGGAATTTGTGTCTACATGGATCCTTAAGAAACTGTTAACAAGGATTGCCTTAGGAGAGGAAATGTAAGGAAGCTAAGGGGAAGTGACATGGTTTGGATCTGTGTCCCTGCCAAAATCTCAGGTCAAATTGTAATCTTCAGTGTTGGAGGTGGGGCCTGGTGGGAGGTGATTAGATTATGAGGGGCAGATATCCCCTGTAGTGCTTTTCTCATGATAGTGAGTGAGCTCTCATGAGATCTGGTCATTTAAAAGTGCGTGGCATTTCCCCACCCCCTTCCTCCACGCCTACTTCCCCTTCACCTTCCGCCATAATTGTAAGTTTCCTGAAGCTTCCCCAGAAGCCAAGTAGATGCCAGCATCATGCTTCCTGTACAGGTTGCATAACTCTGTGCCAAATAAACCTCTTTTCTTTATCAATTACCCAGTCTCAGGTATTTCTCTATAGCTTGTAAAAACAGACTTATACAGGAAGGGTGGATTTAAGTATTGTTTAAATTTTTACCTAATGCATGATTTATCTAACTGAATAAATACATTTAAATTAAACTTCAAATGGGAGTTTGGATTTTAATGCTGACAATAGGTCAAAAGCGACCTCTACCTCAGACCTAAAAGGTGAGAATTTTCAGGAAGGGGCCCAGGAAACAGCATTTTTAAGTTGTCCTGGCAATTTTAATCTGTTGTCAAATTTGAAGACTCCTAGAGTAGATAATTTCTAATGGAACTCCAAGTTCTTAGAATAAAGGTATTGTGGCTAAGTAGGAAAGGGAAGGGCGATATTTTCATATACAGAGATCATCCAGAAGACTTGAGAGAGCCTTATATCAATGGGATGGCAAGTTTTGGTAGAAGGCTGGAGGCAGCAGAAGTCAGTCTGAAAGGAATGAGGAATAAATAGATGATGAAGAAACAGTGGCAGTGAGGAATATAAGAAAGAAAGGAAGATGCTAGTATCTGAGGCATAGCAACATCAAGCAACAAGGTTAGCATTGACTACGTAAGCTAATTGAGGCACTAGTCTGCCAGCTACCAGAAGGGGGCAATAGAGAGCTTTCAGAGCTGCGTGACCTGATGGAGAAATCCCGGGTGAATCAAGCTGTCAATTAAAAGCATGGGATGCAATAAAAAGATTTTGTTTTTTAATTTTTTAAAAAGTGTGGGATGCAGCATAAGACTTGAATCAAGCTTAAAACATAATTAATGTAAGAAAATTGAACTAGGGTTGAAGTATAGAAATAAGCAAAGGATTCAGGGAGTCACCGGGAAGTAATCAAATTAGCCATGAGCCCTAAGTGCAGACATCAGGCAAGAGCCAGAGTGCTTTAGCAAATTGCCTCATGGGGAACCAATCTTCCAATGGAACTGGCATCTGGGAAGCACCAGGATTGCTTTGGCTGGCTTTTAAAAAAGCTTATAAATGCAGGAATGGTAAACTGCAATATTTGACAGAAGGAGATACAGAACACAATCCTTAGATTCAGGAAACTAAGAGAGGTATTACTGTTTCCTTTTTTTTCTTTGTTTCTAAGGATACAGGAGGCTTGAGATAATTTACATACAGAGGAGAACAAACCTGAGAAAAAGGAAAGGTAGATAGTGCATGAATGTTGGGAAAAATAGACTGATAATTGAATTTTCTTAAAAGATACTGAAAATTCTCAAGTGCTTTCTGAAGCAACTGTGTTCAGCAATAATGATTTTGTTTCTGCAATGTGGTGGACTTTGTGCAAGACATTGTGGAATAACTAATCAGAGGGACAAGCTTTACCATTTTCTCAGAGCTTATAATCTTGAAGATGATACAAATTAACATATAATTAAAATAGTGTGATAGAATGATAGAATGAGGCCAGGCACAGTGGCTTACGCCTGTAATCCCAGCACTTTGGGAGGCCAAGGCAGGCAGATCACCTGAGGTCAGGTGTTTGAGACTAGCCTGGCCAACATGTTGAAACCCCATCTCTACTAAAAATACAAAAAGTAGCCAGGAGTGATGGTGGACACCTGTAGTCTTAGCTACTTGGAAGGCTGAGGCTGGAAAATTGCTTGAACCCAGGAGGTGGAGGTTGCAGTGAGCCGAGACTGTGCCATTACATTTCAGCCTGGGCAACAAGAGCGAAATTCTGTCTCAAAAAAAAAAAAAAAAAAAAAAAAAAGAATGATAGAACGAGGACATATACAGTGAGTTAGCTATGTATAATAGCTAATTTTGAGATTGAGAAAAGTTAGAGAAAACCTCCTGGAGAAACCTATGTCTAATTTTAATGTAAAGTTAATAGTGTAGGATCTATCTCTATCTCTATCTCTCTCTCTATCTATATTTTTTACCACCTCTCTTCAATACCCAATATAGTCCCCAAGACAATAAATATCTGGACAATGAGTAATCTAGGAACTGAAAGATGAAGACTTCCTGGAAGTCTACATAATCCCCAAACCTTCCCACTATGACCACTGATAAATGTTAGATAAAACATAACAATTATTTCAAACGGATAGCTGAACTCTCTAGAAATCTAAGAACTCCCCAGATATTATGAAAGAACTGAAAACAGAGTAACAAGCTCTGTGAGTGCTCAAGAAGTAGAAAGATGATCATGGGGAAGGAATCGCCAGCCTCAGGACCCTGGGAGTGTGGATTTTAATGCTGACACTAGGTAAGAAGAGATGGCAGCACATGTGACAGGCAGAGTTGGAATTCAGATATTGCTACAAAATTAGGAATGTCAAAGTACTGTACACTTAGTGAAAATGTGAGTCAGCAAAGATCTTCCCATTGACCAAAGTTTGTATATCCCTTGTGTATACTCTGTGTTGTTGTTGTTGTTGTAGAGGCATATTTATTGACATGCAAAGATGTTTACAATATACAACTGGGGGAAGCAAGTTACACACATATTTACAGTATGATCTTGTTTTAGCTTCTTAGCCATCAGAAAACCTCAAAGAATATTACCCCATATTTTCACACATAGACAATTTCATTTCAGCTCAGATCAAGGATTATAATTCTCACCATGAGTCTTAGAAAACTCAGCCATAGCCTAAACGTTCTGGGTATGCTTTCTGGTCCATACCAATGACCAAGAATCACTATCTTGTAGACTGGTATAGCAGCCTCTTCCAGATTTGCTGTTTTGTATTGTGGAAGCTGCAATTCTGGGTCTAAATTTCTCCAATTATGTTTGTTCTGTCCTGTTAGCTGGTACAAATGCAGAAATGCCCAGTCTTTTCTACTAGTAAAAGATAAAGCCCTTTGGCCTTTCATAGGACACACAGGAGAATAAATCATAAATGAGAAAAAAATTAAGGCATGATTTTGCAAGGAGGAAAAAAGCAATTACCTTTTAAATTCAGGGTATAAAACAATGTACAGGATGATTTCAGCTCTTTGGGGAAGATAAAGTACAAATGGACAGAAAACGATACAAAGGACATCGAACAAGTTCCCCTTGCTGATGACTTCAGATCTCCATCTTACTCACTGAACAAAGTTTGGGGCACCTACTATTTCTGATACTGCCAGATAAAATCCATCTATTCATCTCAGACTTTTCTCCTGACCTCCAGCCAGATGCAGCCAAATGTCTAATGGACACATGCATGTGGAGGAAGTTAAGAATTGTTACACCTGGCATGGACATCGTCCATTGCAAAATTAAACTATTAAAACCAGTCTCTGAGCTTTGAAGGCCGTCACCTCAAAATGTCCTTCAGGAGGACTGTAAAGTAGTATGGTGAGATGGGTTCTGGTGTCAGATAAAACAGCTATGCCACCTGCCTGCTGTGGGAATCTAGGAAAAAGTATTTACCCTCTCTAATTCTCATTGGAGGGTACCCAGACTAATGAGTTCTAATAAAAATACAAGTACCTAGCTCACAGGATCACTGTGATAGAGGAAAAAAATAAACTTGCAAAATATGTGCCAACGCAGTATCTGACATAGAACAGGCACTCACAAAATGTTTCCACCCTTCTCTTTTGTGAGATGACTGACATAAATGAAACAGCCTGACAATTTAAGAGTTATAAATATAGAAGCAAAATTAAAATTGAACAAATAATACATTTTGTCTGAAATTCTGGGTCATTTCTGTGTTGTGGAATGAGTATCTGATACAGCTGGAATAGGAGAAAGACAGTAGTTTCTCTTACATTAAACAGCCTATAGTAACCCCTGCCTCCTTTATGTAGAGAGTGCACATTTGGCCATGAGTGTATATGTGCACACACACACACTCTCACACACACTCACTCTCTCTCTAGGTATTGTTAGTTATTTTTGTGTGTGTGTATGCCTTACTTCTATAACTAGAATACAAATTCAAGGATTTTTTTTTGCCATTTTAAGCTGCAGATGGATCTAAGCAGATACCAATGAACAAGTTAGCTTACTTACAATGAACTGGTTCACTATCTTAAATAAAATGTGAAAAATATGCCAATCTAGACAAGATAAAAATCAACAAACATTTTCAGCCCAAGATATGATTTCATCTGATATCCCCAAAATAATTTAGCTTAAACCTAGAGCTTCTCACAGGTAACTTTGTGTTAAAGATGCAATGTATAACTTGTACACTGTAATAACCAAACACGATACAAGGCTCTTTGGGAATGTACAGCCTGCTAGAGTTTGGAGATGGTTCAAAGTATTCTATCTCTGGTTCATTTTACATTGTTTCAATAATCCCTTTAACTTCCCTGAAAATGCCCATGAGCGTATTATAACTCAGGTGATCAACAACTACAATTGAGCCCTTTCTGATATGCTCCTTTATGTTAATAAATACGGCCACACCACTAACAAGATTGGTTTTTGCCTCTTTATGGTTAAAGATGAGTTTTGAGGCTGCCAATGCCTTCATATTGATCGTGTCTCTGGCTGCAGTTGGATTTTCAGGCATATTTAAAATTACTTTCAAAACAAGATTTCTGGCTTTGTACTTTCCCGAGGATGGCAAATGAAAAAGCTCTGAAAAGTCACTGGCAACAATGTAGTGATGGACGAAATCCATAGTCAGTTGCCCCAGTATCTTTAATTCGGATTGCTGTCCGGGTGAGTTCAAAGGAAATGACGTGGTGTCTTTACACATATGCTTAACATGTAATTCAATTTTGTGTTGTCTTTCATCCCCAGAAGGAGGATTCAGAGTAATTACTCATAAGAAAATTAGTAATTTTCTCATTTCTGTGGAGAGAAAACTGAGCAAGCTTTCAATAAGCATCATTATACCATTTCATTAATAAACTCTTGGACAAATGGGTGAATGTTATGGATACCCATTGCAATCTGTGCTCTTTTATGAACAAGAGGATCAGTAGTTGACTTAAGTAAGCTAACAAGTTTTTCAAATTCCTCAGGGTCCACATAGCATTCCATTTTGCAAGGGCAAGCAAATGGCTTAATCCCATTTACCTCCCTATCCTGATTTGGTGTCTAATCTCATCTATGGTCTGGATGCAAGGGTCAGAACAAAAAGGACACTCAGGGACAGGCTGTGAGCATGAGCAAGTGTTCCTACAAGGGCAGGCTGCTGCCACAGGCCAAGAATAGGAAATTTCTTCAGCTAAGCCCAGAACAATATATGAAGGAGGGCTTGCCTCAGATGCCTGGGATCTAATTCGAACACTGCTGGAGTTACAGCAGGGCTTTTGGGCCAGATAGTTACCTCAGAACAGTCCTTGGGCTATTTTTTTTTCATTAATTTCATCCACAGGCTGAGGTTTAACTATCCTGCTCACAGGTTTAGGATTAGGGTCGAAACTAGTACCATCTCCTTCCCAAAACCAGTTCCCAATGACATTCTCTTCCTCCTCTTCCTCAGCCCCAGACCTAGGTTTGCAACTGGCCCCAGCCACAGGCTCCAACTCCTCAGCACTGACCTGAGCACCAATTTCAGGTTTATCATTCTTAGCACTGGAATGATTACCAGCCTCTTCTGCATTTCAGAACCAGGAACTGATAGTGGCCTCTTCCTCAGCCCAGACTCAGGCATCAACACCAGCCCCATTTTCACAGGTGGAGCTGGTGGACTCATTCCTAGCCTTGGGACTGAAATCTCCAATGGCTTTGCCCAGAGCCTTAGGCTCTGACAGAGCTCCTTCCTTCATCTCAGCAACGACCTTGTTCTTAGACACTGCCTTCATCTCTGCCACTGCATCTGTCAGAGACCCTGGCTTGTGTTTTGCTTTGGCCCAGGTCTTGGCTACAGGCCTAACCACACCAGTAGCCTCCCTCTCTTCTCCAGCTTTAGCTTGTATAGCAGACTCTTTTCAGTTTTGGCCTGAGCTCTTGTCTTATTCTTAGTCCCAGTCATGGTTTGAAGCCCAGTTATATGGCCCTGTCCCATCTTGGCCTTGGTTCTCAATGTGTCCTAGGTTGATGTCTTAATACTCTTTCACTGGGTCAGGGAAAAACTTGGTAGCAAGAGTTCAAGTCAACTTTCAGTTCAGCAGTCACTATGTTCTCTTTCCAAACATGCAGCCTCTGTCAATGATACAGAGGGCAGAGGCACGTTTGGGCTAGGGAAGAGTGATTGTTCCCTAGTGCAGACCTGCTGAAGCTGATGGTCTTCCGACAATCCAAAGCCACCACAGCCCCCAGCGGAGATGGACCTTGGATCCAAATGAATAGTTTTTGTTCTCTTTCTTAGTTAACTTCCTAGTGAACAGCTACCTACAGATCTCTACAGGAACCTAGAAAGGAACAGACCTCATCACCACCTATGTCAGCCTGCTCATATAGCAGGGGTCCTCAGGAGATGCTATCCTTCCCACAAAAGAAGAGTCCTCTAGCTAGAGAAAAGTCACAGCCTTCACAGGCCCAGGGCCCAGGTCATCAGCCTCCCCATCCTCTCCTCTGGTTGCTCCTCACTTGGATTCCCACTGCTTTCCCCACAATCTGAATGGCAAAGAGGCATCCCGCCCTCCACGCCACTGCATCAAACTCAATATTCTATTTTTAAAAAAGCCTTCTTGAGAATCTGGAACCATGCACCTGCCCATAAACTTGCGTGTTTTGGTTGGCATTTAAACTACGGGATGGCTGAGACACCTCCCAAACCGAGATCGTATCATAAAATATATCCCTGAGCAGTGAAATACCTGATGTTGCTGTTGGAAACAAATGTGGAACTCCCCGTAAGCCATTTTCTCAATGATAAATGAGTTTATAATCCTAAATTATAAAATAAAATGTAACAATTCACCATGAAAGAGCCATTAAGATCTCACAATTATCAAACTGATACTCCCAAGAATTACAGGGAATAGAATGATTTCAAAGTGACTGTAAAATAAATTTGTTTAAAATAATTCAAGACGTAAAAGATATTATCAAAACCACAAAAAGGAACAGATATATGAAACAGAACAGACAACTGAAATATAACAGAAATGGATTAGACAGAAGAGTAGTTAACTGAAGAATAGTGGCCTGGAAATGTATGTAAAGCTAAGAAATTAGATAAAATGTAGCACAGAGAGATATCATATTAGAAAACACAAAAGAGAAGTTAAAAGGCAAGAATGAAAGATGGATGATCCAACTTACATCTAATAGGACTCACATGAGAAAAGAATAGAGAAAATGAGGACAGACAATATTATAGAGATAATGGCTAAGAACTTCTCATTCAAAATAGAACAATGAATTCAAAGCAGGGTAAATAAAAATTCATCAACATCTACACACATTACAGTAAAACTGTTAAACTTTAAGACAAAGAGACCTTAACAGCAAGTAAAAGTCAAAGATGAAAACATCAAGAGAAAGATAACTGAGCTGGTGGCAGATTTCTTAACAGCAAGAGAGGGTACAAAACAATAGAATTCTATCTTAATCCCTGAGTGGGGATAGAAGGAAAAAGTGGATAGTGGCAGAGCTTTAACCGTTTCTGTGACATTTTATTTATTTAAAAAATAAAAGAGAAAGCTAAGTTAAAGCCAATTGTTAACTTCTGGTTAATTCTGATGGTAACACATAGTTAACTGTATTGCTATTTTTGTGCTTTCATATGCATTAAGGATGGGAAAGGGTTAATTATAGAAATAAAAAGAGTGGAAATAAAGAACGTCCCCATAAAAAGGAATAGCTTGTGGAAGCAGTAAGAGCAGCAGAGTGAATGGCACATTCTAGGATGTAAAAATAGTTCGAAGTGGCTGAAATAAAATTCTAGAATATAAAAATGGTTCAAAGTGACTGAAATAATAGAAGTGACTGACATGGAGGGAAACTAGTAAAGGATCTGCCTGAAAAGAGAAGGAAGCAGGGCCAGATCACGGGGCCTTCATAAACCATGTGAAGAGTCTGAAATTTTCTGAAGAGTAATGGAAGCCAATAACGTATTTTACTCAAGACACCGAGACCCCATCCGCAGTACAGGCTGATCACCCTGACTGCTGTGTTTAGCAAGAACAAAATAAACTCCATTTCCATTCAGGTGGAAAAAAAATGTTAGTGGTGAGAACTCAGATGAAAACAAATGAAATGGAGACAGATTCAAGATATATTTAGACTAGTAATAATTAACAATGGATTTGATATTAGGGATGAGTGAGAAGAAAGTATCAAGAATAAACCTATGTGTCTGTTTGTCTTTAAATACTGATTTTATGTTTTTAGTTTTTCTCTTATTTTTAAATAGCGCATATTTTTGGAATATGGTATGCTGTTGTGATACATGTATACATTGTGTAATGATCAAATCAGAGTAATTTGCAAACCCATCACCTCAAATATTTATGATTTCTTTGTGGTGAGAACATACAACATCATCTCTTCTAGCTATTTGGAAATATACAATACATTGTTGTTAACATAGCCACCCTACTGTGCAATAGAACATCAGAATTTATTCCTCCTACCTAACTGTGACTTTATACCTGTTGACCAACCTCTCCTCATTTCTTCCTCCCCCTACCCTCTGCACAGCCTTTGGTAACCACTATTCTACTCTCTGCTTCTATGAGATCAATGTCATTAGACTCCACATATGCCTGATGCTTCTATGAGATCAATGTTGTTAGACTCCTCATATGCATGAGATCATGCAGCATTTGTCTTTCTGTGTCTGGCCAATTTCACTTAACATGATGTCCTCCAGGTTCATCCACGTTGTTGCAGATGACTGTGCTGTTTTGAGTATCTGGGTAACTGATGGATCCATTCACTGAGATGGGTATACAGATAGTTTTGGCCAAGAAGATAATAGTGTCACCTTTGGAAATGTTAAATGTAAGGAGTCTGTATGATATTTAAGTGGGCAAATGGATGATACAAGTTTAGTGCTCAGAAAAGAGACCCGGCTAAGAGATCCGAAATTAAAATTAATTAGAATCTCATTAGATGTATGAATGGGAGTAGGTGAAGCTGGAGAAGAGTGGCATGAGATAAGAACCTCAAAACCATCCAGCATCATTTAAATGACAGGTAGAGGAAGAAAGAGAAGCTGGTACAGAAAGGCAGATGTGCAAACAGAGAAGACGGAAAAGAAAATGGGTATGGCAGCCACAGAGATGCACCACTCAGATCTCCCTCCAGGAAACAGCTTTCTGTGTAACTGTCAGGAGGCAGTTAGTTGCAAGCCTCCATCTGCAGCACCTGCAGGAACTGTCACAGTGTTTTAACCAAGGCTCTACTATTCCTGGGAAGCCCACAGCCCAGGGCTGAGCAAGGTAGTGGTGCTAGAGCCTGGCATCTATGCCCAATGTGGGTTCCTCTAACAGGCAGTCTTTGCTCTGGAGCTCCCCATTGGTTTGGCCAAGACTTTGTCAGATCTGTGGCACAGTCTGGGGCTCTCCCTCTTTATCTTTCACAGATGTTATCTTTCAATGAACCACTTGCACTCGTAATTCTGTCTCAGCATCTGCTTCCCAGAATAACTGAACTGATACAGTTGGTACTGGAATTGGTCTGAGAAAGCAGGAGGTAAAATGGGAGCAGATCACTTCCTGAAAGCTGGTAATGAGGATCCCATTCTGGGTGGCACAGGGGGCACAGATAGTCTGTGGCACAAGGTGGCAGTCCAATTACTAAATCTTTAATCAATGATGGCTTGGAAGAAAGTTCTGTGAGAGAACTTTCCTGGCCTGTGCAATGTTCATGCTTTAGAAAAGTGCATGTGTCTGTGTGTGTGTGTTTGTGTGTGTGTGTGTGTGTTAGAGGGATGTTGAGGAGGAGGCAAGGAAGATGAAGGAAAACAATGAATACAAGGATGAAGGAATTAGCTGGATTTTTGTTAAGTCTGAAGCTACCACAGACAGTTAATGCTGAGATAAAGTTGCCAGCAACTGACAAACAATTGAACACTGTATGAGAAGGCCTATGTCTGGTCCAGGGGAATATTAGACAGAGCTGAAGACTAAACTCAGAACTTACAGTTCAGAGTTTACTTTTGTTTATATCTAAGAAAATGGACAAATAAGTTGTGATTTATTCATTGAATCGAATACTGTAGAAAGATTGCTTCGCCCATGTATCAGTTAACATGGAAATCTGGCAACTTGGAATAGGGCCTGAGCAGGACTTTGCAGCACCAGGCTGTGGTACAAGCAGCCCTGCCTCTTGGGCCATATGATCTAATAGACTCTATTGTGTTAGAAGAGTGAAAAGTGAAAAAAGAGGTAGTGTGGTGTGGAGTTTATGGCAAGCCTTCATAGAAGAATCAAAATACAGTACTTTGGCGTTCTAGAGTGAGGCCACACCATCTGCAGTGCAGAAAAGCACCTCTTGGGGTGCTACTGAGCCCTGTTTGAGACTGAATATTTGACCATGGAAACCAGTAACTATGCATTCTAAACTGCCGCTTGTGAGCTGAGCTCTGTGGAACACATTAAGTGAGAATGTCATGCAGACTCAGCAGCAATTTGTCTAGTGGAAAGTGGTACACCAGGGTTCAAACCTGAGCAGTACAACAGGGATCACATGGCCACTTTATGACACATTGAGCCATTTCTTCCTGGAAGGGCCTGTGAATTATTGTCATGGTAGTAAACATTTATTCTAGATAACTGTTTGCCTTTCTTACCTACAAAGTCCCAGGCAGCACTACTAGCTGGAGGATTTGAAAGTGAGCCACAGACATAGAATTCCATATAACCCAGCATCCGACCATGAGAGACACACTTCACAGAGGAGGAGACGAGTGAGCCTGTGACCATGGGATCCTCTGGTTTTATCACATACCACAGAATCCAGAGGCAGGTAGCTCTACAGAGCAATGCAATAGCCTACCAAAGGCACAACTGGAATGCCAATTTGTAGGCAATTGCCTACATCTTGGCATCTGCCATGGTGCGGTATCATCATGAAGGCTAGACACTGAATCACAAACCACTATATGGATGTTATCCCAATTAGGAAGAATATATGGGTCTAGGAACCATTGGGCAGAAGCAGGAGAGAGTCCACTTATCACATTCAATGATTCACTGAAAGAGTCTGTGTTTTCTCTTCCTATAATACTAGGCTCTGTGGAGAACTCAGGCTATGACTGCCACTTGGGCATTCAGGAATTCTTGTATACAGAGACCAGCAGGCTGAACGAGGAGTCAATATCTTCTTAGGAGTAACTGACCCTGGTCAGGAGGAAGAAGCAGGGCTGCTGTTACACAATGAGGACAGGGAGAAATATATTTGGAACTCAGATGATCCAGTTGGACATACTTGCTCAATTGTGACTATAGACAAATAAGTGCGATAACCTCAGCTTAAGAAAAGTGTGGTTACTATGGGTTCAGGCCCTCAAAAATGGAAGCTTTGATCATATCAGCAGATAAGTCATCAAGACCAGCAGAGGTGAAAGCTGAGGGGGAATTTAAAATGAACAGTGGAAGAGGGATGATAAGTACCAATTGTGATCCCAGACAGACCAACTGCAGCAATAGGGGTCAGACTGCTCCCTAAGTTACCTCTTTCAAGTTTCTCCTCAGGAAGACAGGCCCACTGGAACCCTGGATAATCTGTTCCCCAAATGTATGTGGAGAAGCAGATCTATATTGCACAAGGGGTGGGCTGTGGCTGTTGTGGAAGTGAGGGCTCCGTTTAAGAATGCACTTGCTGTTAAGCTGCAAGGAGTGCAGTTGGCACACCTAACCAGCTCCGTATCCTCCCCATTATGCAACAGCAGCCCAGCCTCCTGTGCTGCTCAGAAGACCTGATCTAAGGCACCAGGCAATCAAGGAGCTGATGTGGAGTAAACCAAGGGAAACAGTCAGCAGTGACAAAAGCCACTGAGCATTCAACTTAGGAAAGGATCTAAAATGTTCTTTGGATTTTGCAACAAAGGTTGTTAACATGACTTTGGCAAGACCTTTTTCAGTTGAGTAATGGGGGCAAAAGCCAGATTGCACCAAGCTAAATGGTGAATGGGGAGTAAAAAAATCAGAAGAGTTTGAACATTTAGCTGTGAAGGGAAGGATAAAGGCAGGGAAGGAGTGGTAGGTGGACGCAAATGTGAGAACTATGGAGTGAAATTTTTTTAGAGGAAAGATACTTGAGTGTGTTTAGATAGCTGTGAAAAAGCATCTGAGAGAGTAGGAGAGGGAGAAAAAAGTCAAAATAGGGTGAGGAAACCAAAAGAACATGGATGTAGGTGGAGGCACTCATCTTGTATTGCTATAAAAGTGGAGAAGAAAAGGATGGGTGTAGACGCTTTTAAATGAAATACTTCATTTGTGTTGCTTTGTTTTAATAGTCAAGTTCTTTCAGAATCCCTATATCATAAATTTGTTTTCTTCAAAATATGTGACAAACAATAACCTCCCATAGTCTTACTCTGCTGAATGGGGAAGATTGTCTCTGAATAAGGAGGAGCTCCATGAACATTTGAACAATGATGTCCTTGGTCTTCCTAACAGTTCCCTGAAATAGGACAGGACCATCTTATGGTTTTCCTTTGATAGATACAAAAGCTAAGACACAGAATGATTAAGTGCCTTGCTAAGATGCTTAGGACTTGTGGAAGGTCTCCTGACTTCCACTGTCCATTTCTATTTACTACTCTTACTGTGTAAGTAGTCCTTTCACATAGTCATGCAGTAATTTCCCTGAATTCAGTGGAAAACTGTCCTCTGCTCTTCACCACGACTTTTAGCTGACATAGCTTTATACCAGATAATTTTCCTCTCTATTTTGCTGCTGTTGATAGTGAAGATATTGGATACAATACAAAAAGAAAGCACAATCCGTCCCAGCCACCCTATTTTTTTGGTCATGAAATACATGCTTTCTGTAAAGTGCCAACTTTCTTATGAGTAAAAGGAATCCTTCATAAGTACATTAGACCTTCTATAATCACACAGAACTGAATCAGACAGAGCCTTAAAAGATTCTTTCATGCTTCGTAAAGCACATTTCAGAGCTTCTGGCTTTGTTGTTTTAGATTCCAGGGATTGAGGGTGGTTGTGAAATGGCAATGTGGTTATGCTACATAAGGCCAACCAAGCATTAAATATGGGCATCTGGAGGGTTTGGCAATACTAACAGGCTTTTCGGCCAAACCCTGACACGGAACAGATAAATCCTTACAGATTTTTGGGCTCTATTGGCACAGAGACCCTCTAGTTAGAATTTCAGTCCCTTTACCCTACTGGGAATGAATATACCTGGAAGAAGATAAGAACTCTTGGAAGTATTTAAAATGTCCCCTTTGAAAAGTAGACAAGTGTTGCTCTTCCTAATAAAGCTGCACAACCCTGATGCCAAACAGCTGTTGGATGGTCCCTGCGTGGAAGCTTGCCCTCCACAAATTGACATAATGCTCACACCGAGGGTTAAATCAGGTCGCATCTGACAGGCTCTCAGACATACTACCGGAGTAGTAATAGTAGCTAACCTGTGATCAAGGTGTATTCTGTTACATTCATGCTACCAGCATTAGCTCATGAGCTCCGTATAATCACTCAATGTGGGGAGAGCAGATTTTACAGATCTTACTAGTTTGTTTATTCTGTGAATTGTGTAAATAGAATGTCCCACACAGGGCGATTATAGGAGATAAGAATTAGACCACACCTCTTCTGCCTCCACATCTAAAGCAGGTTGGGGAAAAATAACTGAGAAGTAAGCTCTGGTAACCATAAGGTGAAGAATAATTTATGTCTCTCATTTAAACATTTTCCAATTCACAGCAAATTTTCTTCCTTGGCACGTTGGTTACATTTGTTAATGGAGATTAAGAAATAAGGTATAGAAGCCAATATTATTACAAGAAACATCGATAGAAATAGGATATTGTTAGAATTGTTCTTCAGCTTCCTTACAACAGAGAAAAGCCCTTTGAATGAATATTGACTCATAAAAGAGTTATGAATTATGGCTTCATGCATTGCTATTA
Organism: Macaca fascicularis; assembly: GCF_037993035.2. Lineage (NCBI taxonomy): Eukaryota > Metazoa > Chordata > Mammalia > Primates > Cercopithecidae > Macaca > Macaca fascicularis. The sequence continues at coordinate 148,947,374 of NC_088381.1, read as the reverse complement.
AGTCACCACTTTCTAGAAATGTTGCCTAAGATTGCCATGAGATCCAGAAGGGATAAATGCATAGTGTTCCTCTGCCAACTGGCTAGAAAGAGCCTCCTTCACAAGACGGGAACTCTTAAAAACCTTTCGACATGGGAAAGTAGTTTTGTAGCTCTAAGCCTCTGAGAATAAGTACACAGATTTTTTGATGTTCAGATTTTTGTATCTAAGGTATAAGATTTTGGAGCATGGAATGGGGCTGCTGTCTACATTGGTGTGTTGGAAATGAACCTGTCCAAAAATTGCTGCAAGCTTTAGCCAGGCCTGTTTACATCTGTTTTCCCTTTGGGTCACTTGTCTGATTGCCCATACTCTTTGTCACCCTACAATGTGGATGAAACTTGGAAACATTACGCTAAGTGAAAGAAGTCAGATACAAAGGTCACATGGTAGGATTCTGTTTACATAAACTATCCAGAATAGGTAAACCCATAGGCATGGAGAGCAGATTCCTGGTTTCCAGGGGCTAGGAGGAGTGGGGAATGGGGAATGATTGCTTAATCAGCATGAGCTCCCCTTTGAGATGATGAAAATATCTTGGAACTAGATACAGGTGATGACTGCACACCATTGTGAATGTGCTAAATGACACTGAATGGCAGGTATACTTGAAAATGGTTAATTTTATGTTGTGTGAATTTCACATCAACTGAGAGAGGAGGAGGGGAGGGAGAGGGAGAGAGAGAGAAAATAGACCAGATTTAGGAAGATAGCTATGGAGTAGTAGAAGGAGCTTTGCATTTAGAGTTAGGAGACATGAATTTGAATTCTGACTCTTTCACTTACCGGCTGTGACATAAAAGTAAAAAAAGATGACATTTCTGGGTCTCAGTTTCTGTATCTAACTGAGAGTCAAACACTTCCCAAGGAAGACCACTGTGAGCACTGAGATATTATATGTGAAGATATAGTATGGGTCTAGGCACAAAGTTGATACAAACACATAACTAAGCAAAAAAAAAACCCCACAGAACAATGATAGGTGTTTTTAAGGTAGTATAAAAAAAAACACAAAAACCCTTGTAATTTATGTTATAGCTAAAACTGTTAAAATGTAATAAAAATAACAGATTAATAACTCACAATAGATAAAAATCATGGCAATTTTCATAAATGCAAACACTGAAGAGCTAGGTGTTTTGTAATCATAGTTTATACCTCATTTATCTGGCTTCAAATTGTGAATTTAAATCTAAAAATTTGTGTTATGGAAATTTCTTCCCTCTAGTACTATGTATAGTAACCACATCAAGTTACTATATTTCATCATCTTAAGAGGCACATATTTTAAAACTTTAATGTCTCAGGAACCAGGAATCCATTGATTAAAAGTGTCGCTGGATCCCCCTAAGGAAGTGTAGTGGAAGAGTATACCACTACAAGCATTATTGGTTAATGTTCCCAATCGTTCCTAAAGGGGACCTGTGGCCATTTGCCAAAGTAACTGTCGACTGGTAAACAGAAATCCAAGACTTCTTAAAGATTATTGGATACAAGATTTGAGCTTATATTGATAGGACTATATCCCAGGATAAATTGCAGATATTAGTGTCAATTTGAAAGACTTAAAGGATGCAGAATGGTGGCTGCTTTATATCCTCATTCAATTTACCTGTCTGCCCCCTATAAGAAACAAAACCAACAAAAACCCTAAACAAATAGATTGAGGTGAATAACAATGGACTTTAACAAATTTAACCAATAGGTAGGTTCTATCATAGCTGCTGTGCCAGATATGTCTTCACTGGAACACATCAGCACACTTTCTAGCACTTTCTATGTGATTATCGATCTGGTGAATGTGTTCTCTTCTTGATGCCTATCAATAGGGAGAATCAAAGGTAGTAAACCTCTATCTAGGAACAATAGCAATACTGATTCACTGCTTTTCCCCATCGGGGGCTCCATTTCATAAGAGTTTGCGGGGACGGACAGTCTGGACATCACACACATCATCGTACTGGTCTGCTACCTGATGATATGCTATTTAGAGTTGGTGGGCAAAAAGTAGAAAGAAGCCTAGATATTCTAGTAAGAAATCTGAAGGTCAGGGGGTAGCAGATAAATCCCACAAAGATTCAGGGACCTCTTCCATTAGCAACATGCTTATTCTGGGGCATTCTAAAAAATCCCTTCTGGCCAGGTGTGGTGACTCATGCCTGTAATCCCACCACTTCGGGAGGCCAAGGCAGGTGGATCATTTGAAGTCAGGAGTTCAAGACCAGCCTGGCCACCTGTCTCTACTAAAAATACAAAAATTAACCGGGCAGTAGTGGCATGCACCTGTAATCTCAGCTACTTGGGAGGCTGAGGCAGGATAATTGCTTGACTATCTGGGAGGCAGAGGTCGCCATGAGCCAAGCTAATGCCAGCCAAAAAAAATGAACTACTGCTGCACTGCAGTCTGGGTGACAGAGTGAGACCCTGTCTCAAAAAAAAAAAAAAAAAAAAAGAAAAGAAAAGAAAAGAAAAGAAAATCCCTTCTAAGGAATAGGACACATAGGTGTATCTTGGCCTTTCTATCTTTTACAAAGAAGTACAGCACTTGCTGGGCATCTTGGCTTTTGGCAGCAGTGTAACCCATTTTCCCATTTATCAGATAACTCAGAAGGCTGCCGGTTTCAGGTAGGACCTACAAGAGTCTATAACAGACTCAGGCCGAAATACCAGCTTCCCTGCCATGTGGGCCACACAGCTCAGCCCAGCAGGTCTTACAACACTACAGATGTCCATCCTGAAGAAGGATGTTCTGTAGATTCGCCAGCAGGTCCCAAGAAGAGAATCAAAGCTCAGGCTCTTAAGCTTTTGGAGCAAGGATCTTCCTTCTGAAGGACAGAAATGCCCTTTATGTGAAAAATATTTCCTTGCATGCTAGTCTGTCCTAGTAGAGACTGAGATCTCTTCAATGAGACACCAAGTGACTCTGTGACTACAGCTGCCCATTGTGAATTGGGTATTGTCAGTTCTACTGAGTCATAAAATAAGGTGAGCACAGCAGCAATTAATTTTATTATAAAAATTTTACATTCTGGATCAAGAAAGTCTAGAAAGGGAAGGTAGATTCATGAATAGGTGGTCTAGACTCCCACTTCACTTATCTCTGCTGCAGTCTCACTGAAACTGGCTTCATGGAGAGCTCCATATGACCACTTGATGGAGTTCATAGGTTGGTGCCTGCTTTACAGATTGGCACAAGCTAATGCCAACCAAAAAAATGAACTACTGCTGCATTATGGCCCCACTCAAGGGTGGCCCTAAAGGATAGTGGTGAAAGGAAATCTTCACAGTCAGTCGATCTGTGAGCATTACAGCAATCATTCTCTTTGTATGAAGGGAGAAAGAACCGTGGCAAGGTTACTAGCTACAAAGAAGTAGCAAGTAACTTACCTGGTTGACCACTGGCCTACAAAGACTACTACTGGAAAATAGAGAATGAGAAAGTCTAGGAAACAAACATGGATGTATCTATGGGAGTGGGAACAAATTCTGTGTACCTTTGTGTCTCATGTTACTGCTCATCAGAGTATGCACTGATTACTCTCGTTTACGGTGAATCTCAACACCCAAGTAGACTAGATGACTCATTTTATAAATGCCATCTAGTTTTGGGGAAATGAACATGAATGAAGTGGCCATGGTGACAGGAATGGAAGCCAAGCATGGACCCAATGGCTTGGGCTCCTTTTCATCAAGTCTAATCAAAATACTTCTCCTGTAAATGACAAACCTTTCAGCAGTAGAGTCCAATGCTGCACGTTTGATAAGGCACATTAAAAGAGAACAGCCAGACATCTGGTGGCAGTGTGATTATACTGGACCCTTTCCACCCTGTAAGAAATAGTAATTCATTTAAAACATCATGGTTACTTTTGATTTGGCCTTCTCTGACTTCAATGCCTCCATCAGCACCACCATTCAAGGGTTTATAAAAGGCCTGATCTACCAGTATGAAAACGTGTACAGCATTGCCTCAACCAAGGGATGCATTTCATGGCAGAGAAGGTGCAACAAAGGGCATATGAACACTATATCCATTAGTCTCACTGTGTACCCTGTCATGAAGAACCAGACTGCCTATGAGAATGGTGGAATGAATTAAAGACTTAGCTAAGGTGCCATCTTGGGGACAAAGCCCTGCAGGATTGGGGATCTGACCTAAGAAAGGGTATGAGCTGAATCAATAGCCAACATATGCTATTGTGTTCTATGTAGCTAGGATACATGTGTCTGAAGACCCAGGGGCAATGGTAGAATTGGTTCATCTCACCATCGCCCCAGTAACCTGACATTCCAATTTTGATCTTCCTGTGTCTATTCCTGCCCAATTAAAGGTACTAGTTCCTAAGTAGAAAGATTACTTCTTCCAAGTAAAAAATACAGGGAGCTTAATACTATAATGACCACCTGGTCGTTTGGGCTCCTCATGCTAGCGGACAAATAGGTAAATAAAGGAGTTTCTCTTTTGAGGAATATTAAGACCTCTTTACCATGGGAAGCTAGGGCAGTTGCTACACATTAGGAAGAGGGAGGAGTGTGTCTAGAATGCAGGGAATTCACTGGGGCATCTCTTGGTTCTTTTGAGCCCACGGACAATGGTGAAGGAGAAAATACAGCAGCTATATAAGACAAGAACAAGGCAACTAAGCTTTCAGAACCCTTGGAGCTGAAGTCTGGGTCTTTCCATCAGGCAATCAACTCAACCAGTCAGAGTGCTGGGCAAGGGTGAGACAAATCTAGGATTGGAGTCAAAGAGATACGAGGACTATCAATGGCATCCTTAAGATCAGCTGCAGCAGGGCAAACTGGTTTATTTCACAAACCCTCTGGCATTATGTCTTTGCAAAGACTGCATCTTGAAGGAATCTCTATGGAAGATGGGGCTTGTATCCCCCTTTCTTGTAAAAAAAAAAAAAATAAGTAAGGACATCTCATTCTTACAAAATCAGAGGCCCTGTACTTTATTATGGGAGCCAGACATAATGAAAAGCTTGGGCAGATCTGAGTTGTGCAAAGGCTAACCGACCCTGGATACCTGTTATACATCATTTTAGATTCTCTCAGCATGCCTCTTATACTAGCCCTGCTGCAGCTACCAGTTCTGTATGAGCTCTGACTAGCTTCAGACAGGTACAACTCAACAGTACTGCATCTCAGCCCTGCACCACACACCTCTCATCTCCCACCTGGGGACTTTTTTTGTTAATATCAGGAAATTCTGTCATCACCCAGGCACAAGAAACCTGGAAGGTCAGTAGAATTAACTCCCTGACTCATGGAAGCCAGGAACTGATGGATAGATGTTTTATCTTTCCTCCTTCCCAAAGCAAGGGTCCTGAGATGCAAGTCATTTGAATTCTCAGGTGGTCTCAGGGGTTTTAGCAACCATTTGTTTCTAGCAGCAGCAAACTCTCCCTCTCTCCCCGCTTCACTTCCCCATCCTACCTTCCGTTCTTGGAATCATACTTCCCAACAAGAATTCTCACACGGGCTCTGCTTTCTGGAGAATTCAGGCTAAGATATCACTGACTCCTCTTTTTTACTCAAAGTCCACATAGTCTGTTAGAAAATCCTGTTGGGGCCGGGCGCGGTGGCTCAAGCCTGTAATCCCAGCACTTTGGGAGGCCGAGATGGGCGGATCACGAGGTCAGGAGATCGAGACCATCCTGGCTAACACGGTGAAACCCCGTCTCTACTAAGAAATACAAAAAATAGCCGGGCGAGGTGGCAGCGCCTGTAGTCCCAGCTACTCGGGAGGCTGAGGCCGGAGAATGGTGTGGAGCTTGCAGTGAGCTGAGATCCGGCCACTGCACTCCAGCCTGGGCTACAGAGCGAGACTCCGTCTCAAAAAAAAAAAAAAATCCTATTGGATTTACCTCCAAAATAAGCCCAGGAAATTTCTTACCATATTCCCCCAACTAAACTGGTTCAAGCCAGTATCATCTCTCACCCGATTAAGAAACATAGTAGCCAGGGTGATCCTACTAAAATGTAAGTCAGGTCAAGGCCAGGTGGGGTGGCTTACACTTGTAATCCCAGCATTTTGGGAGGCTGAGGCGGCCAGATCCCCTGAGGTAAGGAGTTCGAGACCAGTCTGACCAACGTGGTGAAGACCCATCTATACTAAAAATAGAAAAATTATCCAGGTATGGTGGCACATGCCTGTAATCCCATCTTCTAGGGAGGCTGAGGCAGGAGAATTGCTTGAACCTGGAGGTGCAGGTTGCAGAGAGTCCAGATCGCACCACTGCACTCCAGCCTGGGCAACAGAGCGAGACTCTGTCTCAAAAAAAAAAAAAAAAAAAAAAAAGTAAGTCAGGTCTTGCTTTTGTGTGTGTGTGGCTCAAAATCCTTAATAGCTTCGTATCTTACTCCAGATAAGAAGTGATCAATAAATATTTATTTAAAATATAAAAAAGGAAAGAAGGGAGAATATTTTACAATAAAATGCCACCTGTCTAGAGGTAGTATTTCTGGTCATCTCAAATCTGTGGACCATGTCCACAAACCCAGAAATAACTGCAAAGGGTGTTGAGACAGAAATACTGCCATCGTAAAACATCGTAAAAAAAGAGAATCTAGGGACGGGCATAAATGAGATACTTTCCATGAAAAAACTAAAGACTTTCTCATGGAAGAGTATCTCATTTATGCCCATCCTTAGATCCTCTTTATTCTCATGCACAAAGCCCTTCCCTAAAAGTAGCCTTCTAGTTTCTTGGCTTAAAAAAAGATTGAAATAACAAAATATAAAGTGACAGTACCTGGCAATAAGAGGAGACAATTTCAGTCTCCTCTCTGGAGTTGCATAATTATGAGAACACACAGGCATGGGTAAGATTAAGTTAATGCCTACAAAATATAAGCCAAAAGCTTCATGTATCATATAAATACAGAGATCATGTTTTCTGAAAGAAAAATCTGGACATAAGGAAGCTCTTTCCAGGTGCACGAGTAATGTAGGAAGTTTAGATTAAAATGATGATGAAATATTTGAATTTCTGGAACATTCTCATGGAAGTCTTTTCAATGGGGCTGTGCCATAAAAATCCAGGGTACATATACCTGTCACCTCATATAAGAGAACAATACTTATGTCTTAAAAATCACAAGTGCCTGTTTTGTAATTAAAAAATTGTTTTGAAAATTTCTGGAATACCCTAAATGTTCTTAAAGGTTCATACAGAAATGAAGTCAAGTAAGTAGGGTCTGACATCTAAATGGAACACTTTAAAACTCAACCTGTAATTTTGAACAAATGGGACCATTTTGCTCATTCTTCAAATTTTCAAATGCTATTTTTTAATTAATGTAATGAAAGGCAGAGAGTAATTAAGTATGTTGACCAGCTTCAGTAAAAATGGAAACAGAGTCAGTATGAAGAATTTAACATCATGTAGTAGGCATTAGAAACTTGAAAAAAATCTGTCAACTATTGACTTGAAAAAGTGGCAACATTCAGTGACTTCTGTGTGAAGAGCCTATCACAGGACAGGCTAAGTGTGAACCATAAAGAAAGTAATCACCATAATAATATGTTCAGAAGAAAAACCATCACATTCAAAGGTGTTGCAGGCTGAAAGAGTGAGGGTCGTGATCAACTCACTATTCCCCTGGAGGCTATATGGGTAAACAGCAAACTGTTCTCATAAATGCAGAATGTTGGCAAACCGACAAACTGCATCCGCCACCCAGAAGGGATGCTGAGGGCAGTCACACCCCAAGAGCAGTGTTTCTTGCAATTAGGCACATCTGAAGCCTGTTAGTAACAATATGAGCCTGTGATCAATTAAGCAGCCGACCAATCGTTACCTCCTCCTCCCTGCTCTTGCTACCCAATAAATACGAAGGGCTGTGGAAGCTCAGGGGCTGCCTTTGCTCACTAGAAGCAGGGATCTCTCTTCTTCCCCTGGACCCGTCCTTTAAAACAGTTTCTTTTGTCTTACGTTTTCATTTCTATGTTCCTTCCTTTGTTCAGTCTCATGATGACCGTCTCAAGTAGTAACAGTAGTAATGTGGTAATGACGGTCTCAAGTAGTAACAGTAGTAATGTGGTAATGACGGTCTCAAGTAGTAACAGTAGTAATGTGGTAATGACGGTCTCAAGTAGTAACAGTAGTAATGTGGTAATGATGGTCTCAAGTAGTAACAGTAGTAACTGTCGTGATGATGGTCTCAAGTAGTAACTAACTGTGCCAGCTTGCCATACAAAGGTCAGGCGATTTTCATTTATTGTTAAAATATATCTGTTAGGGTTGTTTGTAATAGAATAAAAAAATTGAGTCATAGTGAGTACACTTACAAAATGCCAAATTATTCCAAAGCAGAATTTCTTAACTTGTGAGGGGTCAAAGACACCTTTGAAGATCTAAGGAAAGTTATAGAGTCTCAGAAATGCACTGATGGGGCCAAATTTTCACATAACCACAGATTCCTAAGAGCACAACCATGAACTCCTAGGAGGTCCATGAACTTTTGTCTAATAAACCTTAGTCTGAAGGGTAACAAACACACTTTGTACAACCAGGAAACACTGAAATAATCAGATAGATCAATTCAACTTAAATTTCTCAGCTCTGGACAAAAAGCAACAACTACTCTAGTAAATTGACTGATAAATTTAGACAAAACTAATTCATTTAACAATATGTTTTATGCATTATGAATTTTCTATGCTTACTACTTCATCAGAGGTGATCTAAGAAAATAGACTTAGGGCCCAGGATAGCTAGTTTGCTTACACAGATGAAAATAACTGGACATTCTGGGTGTAGGCATCTGATATCATGTCTGAATGGGCTTGGCCTCATCAAAACTGACCTGATTGTTGAGGTTGGACTTTTAAACACACACAGTGTTGCCTCCCAAAAACATCTTCTCTGGCGTATTGTGCCTGGCATGTTGGGTCTTCAAGTCACCCCTTTGGGTCAAGATATGCAAATTCAAAAGGATGTTACCAGGAAGGCAGAAAAATGCTTCAGGAAGGTATGTAGAAGCTGCATGAAAAACAGTTACATAACAGAAAATAATTTGTAATTTTCTTGTTAAAAATTATTTGTGATTTTTTGGTAGGTACAAAACAAAACAAAAACAAACAAACAAACAAACAAAACAACTGGAGAGTTCAAAGGAAAGCCCTGCTTGTTCTGGAATGCTTCTAGGTGCCCCAGCTATCATAGGGAACTCTTCTCCTTTCCTCTGCCCTAGCAGTACTACATTTGGAAAGTTTAGGAAGCATTGGTAAAATTAATATTCCTTGAAGGTGGCTGTTCAGAGTAATGCCTTTAACATGGTTTTAGTAATGTAAGCGTAGGGCCACACAAGCAGTGAAAGAAGGGGAACTCCATCAGATGTCATTTCAGTATCTAAAAAACTAACATCCCAGATAATAAGGAAAAACATAAGGGCAGAATTCCATCTATCCTAACATAGCAATAAAACTCAAGGACTCCCCGTCTCTACTAAAAAATACAAAAAAACTAGCCGGGCGAGGTGGCGGGCGCCTGTAGTCCCAGCTACTCGGGAGGCTGAGGCAGGAGAATGATGTAAACCCAGGAGGCGGAGCTTGCAGTGAGCTGAGATCCGGCCACTGCACTCCAGCCTGGGCGACAGAGCAAGACTCTGTCTCAAAAAAAAAAAAAAAAAAAAAAAAAAAAAGAAAAAAAAACTCAAGGACTTTTTGGAATAGAATCATAAAAGGGTGTGAGTGATCCAATGGAATGATACTAAAGTACCTTGAGGGCCATTCACTTATTCATTCGTTCATTCATTCCTCTATTAGACAAATATTTTTTGACTACCTATTAAATACCAACCTCTTTCTGGGCACTTGGAGTTCATAAACCGAACAAAATAGACTAATGACAATAAAACAAAATAAAAAGCTTCCTTTTTACTCTTAGGGGGAAATACATAAAGACTCTTGTGGCAAAAGACATACATAAAAAATAAAAGTAAATTATGTAGTATATTAGAAGGTGACAAGTGCTATGGGATAATTTTGGTTTGAAAGCAGGAGTGTTCTATTTTAAATAAAGTGATTAGGAAAGGCTTAATTGAGAAGATAACAATTAAACAAAAACTTGAAGGAGGTGAGGAAATTAGCCATGCAGATGTCTGGGAAAACAATGTTCCAGCCAGAGGGAGGAATCAAATATGAGAAGCCTGACACGTGTTAGACCAGCAAAGAGGGTGAAATGAAAGCGGAATTACCGAGGGAGAGCAGTAAGAAATAGCATCAGAAAAATAAAGAAGATCTGGATCAAGTAGGGCCTTTGGGGCCACGGTAAGGATTTCGTTTTTTACTTTGAGATAACCAGGAGAGTTCCGAGTAGCGGCAGGACATGACCTGATGTACGTTTTTACAGATCTGTCTGGTTGCTGTGTGAAGAATAGACTGTTGAGAACAAAAGTGAAAGCAGATCAGCTAAGAGGCTCCTGCTGTAAGCCAGAAGGAAAGGCATTTCAGGCGTCTTCAGAGAGCCAAAGAGTTGCAAATCTTAACTGAACGAGTGAAGGAGCTTTGCTACTATCTATGCGGGGCTTGCAGATTTTGAGGTGGTACTGAGAGACCAACCCTCTTTTTTTTTTTTTTTTTTTTTGTTTGAGACAGACCCTCACTCTTTCACCTAGGCTGGAGTGCAGTGGCGCAATCTTGGCTCACTGCAACCACGGCCTCCTGGGTTCAAGCGATGTTCCTCCTTCAGCCTCCCGAGTAGCTGGGACTACAGGCGCCTGCCACCACGCCCGGCTAAATTTCAGATTTTTAGTAGAGACGGGGTTTCACCATGTTAGCCCGGATGGTCTCGATCTCCTGACCTCATGATCTGCCTGCCTCAGTCTCCCAAAGTGCTGAGATTACAGGCGTGAGCCACTGTGCCCGGCTGAGACCAACCCTCTTTTAAGTGGGTTGCTACAATTATCTACAATCACACCTACGACAATGAAACACAAGGCTGAGCATGTCCCACGGGCCTCTGGACTTCATGGTCTAATAGGAAGATCTATTGATATTAGTAATTTAGCCCCCAAATTGGGACACCTTTGAGAGTGAAAGGAATGCTATTAACTACACTTGAATGACAGATGTAATGGGGTTCAAGACATTCTATCCCCAAATGTGACACGTTGGCATTTGAGAAAACAGCAGAAGCAGAAGGTCTCTCTCACTTTTTCCTGCCCTTCTCCCCTGAATCAGGTGGTAAAACAATTCTCTGGTCTTCCCCTAAAGTAGGAAGACCCTCATTTCAGAGGGGCTCTCCCTACACCAGGAGAAAAGGATGAAGACACAGAGACACCAAGATGAAATTGAACAAATAAGACTTGCTAAGATCCACCCCACCGACCACAGTTTATTACCATTTGATCATATCCTTTTGTCCTACAATCTGTACGACTGTCCATAAAAATACATAGTTTTCTCTGTTCCTTTGGGTCTTTATTACTGACGGCTCCCATGTCATGTAAAACTTAATTGTTTACCGTTTTTTTCTTGTCAATCTGTTTTTTGTTGTTGTTGTAGGGTCTCAGCCATGCACCATGTGATGGGTAAAGAAAAGATATTTTGTGCCCTACAGGTGTAAGAGGAGGGTCCGTTTGGATAGGGCAACCCTAACTGTATGGCACCTGGAAACCAGTGGATGTTTCCATAAGGAACTTGGAGTTCATTAGGGGATGAAGATTAATTTATTAAATTAATAAACATGTTTTAGTATGGTAAAATTTAGAGTTAACAATAGAAATGAGAATCCAAATCAGACCCATAGTTTTAATGTGTTTGTGTTGAGTTTAAGAATAATCAATATACATTTGGTATTTTGAGTATTTGTATTAACAGAAGCTGTTGACCTAGTTGGGATATCTAATAGATTGGTCTTGCTCTTCCAATTTAAAATGTATAATTGAGTAATTTATTTTGACTTGTGATTTAAGTTGAAAAGGAAATTAGAGATTTTAATAAGTTTACCTGTACAGTGCTCACTAGGAGGTGATAACTTTTCTATAATTTTGCATGTATTACTGGGGAAAAATGTGTTTCAACGGAAAGCTCTGTATTGACTAGAGCACACCTTTCCAAGTTTCTCAGTCTGATTCTATGGGAATTATTTTACAACTTTCTAGATTGTACATAATTGTAGCAATACAAAACAATTTTGTCTACAGATTGTAAATTCTGTCCCGTATGGAAGAGCTTCTGTGAACTTCCCTCCCTGACTGGGGAAGAAGCTAGTTTGGCCTCCATCTGCATAGTCACTCTGATATTCCTAATCTATAAATATGTCTAGTTTGTGGGTTATCCTTTAAACCAGTTGTAATATCTTACAAGGTTCTTCATTATGGTGGGTTAAAGCATCCCCCCAAAATTCATATCTGCCTGGAACCACAGAATGTGACTTTACTTGGAAATATGATCTTCGTAGATGTAATGAGTTAAGTTGAGGCCATAGTGAATGAGGGTGGGCCTAAAACCAATAATTCGAATGATGCAGGGAATGCCATGGATTGCCAGCAGTAACCAGCCCCTAGGAAGAACCAGAAAGGATTTGTCCCAGGAGTCTTCAGAGGAAGCATGTGCCCTGCCTCATCAAGGTATTCCTTGATTCAACTTTAAGCTTCCAGAACTGTGAGAGAGTAAATTTCTGTTGTGTTAAGCCACCCAGTTTGTGGAACTTTGTTATGGCAACCTTAGGCAACTCATATACACTCATCAGTGAGTTAATTAAAATCTTTAACATGTGTTCATTTTATAGGTGTATGAGAGTTAGAATTTTACCTTTCTTTGAAAATTATCCATTGACAGTATTAACTCATTCATACCACCCAGGAATCTGGTGAGTCAGGGACTATTGTTACCTTTTTTTTATAGATGGAGAAACTGAGGCCCAGAGGAACTAAGCAATGTTCCCAAAAGCATATTTAGGAAATAGCAGACCAAGGCATTCAACCCAGAGCATCTCACTTTAGAGCTTGGCTGTCTAAAAATGTAGGATTCCTGGTACTTGTGAAGTTTAATATAACAGATGCTTTCAAATTTTCTAAGGATTGGGAAAGTTTCATCAAGCATTCAAGTACTTTAAAATAAAATACATTAAATTTGTTTCCATTTATGTATTGTTTTATTAAACTATATGGGAAATCAGTTATTAAAATATTATTAAATGATGAAATACTTCTCAGAGTAATTGTTATGATTAGATTTCCAAATAAAATAATAAATACATAGAAAACTCAATAAAGAACTAGGTTTTACATTTATTTCTTTAACAAACCAAATATTAATTTATGAAGCCAGCTACCCCCATTAACTGTTTTTTGTGTGTGTGTGCATAGAAACTACTCCCAAGGACATCAGAATTCACCTCGACCTGTACTGAGTTATGAAGGGAGTAGTAACAAATTTTATTGTCCATTAATATATTCATCCCAAGTGAATAAATCAAACCCCTTCAGCTTTCAGGTCAGAATTCTTCAAAGCTCTTGGAACACCATGTCTCCACCTTCTACCTGCTCCCCTGAAACTTCTTACACTCAACTCCTACTAGTTCTTCAGGAGGTAGCTCAAAGCCTTCCCTGAACCCCAGTTTCAGTAAGTATCCCTCATCCCTACTAAGAGTACACTCAAGCACACTTACACAATTATAACTCTGTGTACAATTATAACTCTGTGTTTATGTAATTATTTGATTAATATGGAGCTCCCATACTATGCAGGAATGTAAGATCCCTGCAGACAGGGACATGTTGGTGGTGTACTCCATGAAATCCAGAGTGTGACACAGTGTCTGCGACATAGTCAGTCCTTAGTAAAGATTTAGAGAATGAAGGAAATGATGAGCAATGTAGAGTGCATATGGCCCCTCTTCGGTGGGGAATTCCCCATCGTGTGGAATATTAGAAGGACCCAGTCCTGCGTCTCCTACTTCAGACACCAAAAGTAGGCGGGTGATCTCCTTCCTCTTCCTACCTACAGCAGCTATGGCTCGCCAGTCAATCAAGTGCTCCCATACAGGATACCACTCTCGGGTAGGATATTTAAAGAGACAGGGACGGTTGGGAAATTATTGACGGCAGCACGTAGACAGTCTGACAGCTACAAAACTGGAGATGTCCAGTGGCTGTGGTTTCTATATTGCCCATGGAATTGTCCTAAACAGATGATTCACTGTAGCTCCAGCTCCTTGCCCACCGTAGGCCTTGGCCTATTTCCAAAGCCTAGTCCTACAGTAATTCTGTAAATCACATGTTGTTCTTTCAAAAAAAGTTTTTTTCTTCCTTAACCTAAACAGAATGGGTTTTCTATTACTTATCATCAGAAACCTTGGCTGATTAAAATATATATATATATATATCTGTCTATATATACACATATAGGTATATAGATATATTCCTTCTCTATATATATTCTCTCTCATGTATATATATGATGGACAAATTTTATGGTCTATTGTTATGTTCATCTCAAGTGAATAAATCAAACCCCTTTAACATTCAGGTCAGAATTCTTCACTCCTCTTAGAACACTGTTTCATATGTATGGGAGAGGAGAGAGAGAATGGAAGAGAATAATTCACAGAGCCTGGATATATGAACTGAAGTCACCTTATATGTGTGGGGCTGTGTTTGGGGAGCATGTGAGTGTGGAAGCAGAGGGCTTCTCTTTAGGTTGGAAACAATTGTTATTCAGATTACAACCACTGATTGTGACTAAAACCATTGTGAAATATACAAAACATCCACATTTCCTTAAGTGTGGAACAAAGATGACTTGGAGATACATGAGATTATTTTAGGTGGAGTGCCCACCTGGCATTAAATAACAGTGAATCACACAGTGAGAGAGGAATTCCTTTTTTTATTGTCTTTCCATCCTTTTGATACTACCAAGGACACCATGCCAGATTGTTATCTCTTTAATACTTACTAACACTTATTTTGCTTCCTTGTTAACAAAGACAAGGCAGCTGTAAGCTCAGTGTATTCACAGACAATAGTCTGTAGCTAGAATTTAATTATATTTTTGTTTTTGCTGTCTTTAGTTTTCTGGTTACCTTTTATTTGTACCAAGTCATGCTAATTTTCCACTTGTAACCTTTCTAAATAAATTTCAGTTAGAGAAGTGAGTCAACTTAAAAATACTGAGTAAATAACAGCACAGATGGAACACAGGGTACAAATGCCAAAGATGATGAATGATTGTCTTCAGTTTAGTAAACATTGGGAGAGTCCATCAATTAGAGCCACAGATGCAGAATGCAAATGAGTAAAAACAGAACCTGAAAACAACAGCTCCTTCAGAAACATATCTGAAGGCACACAAACGGATAAACCCAAGACCACAGATGGCAGTGGGGTTGGAGAAGGCAGATGTGGCAATTACTGTTATAATGAAACTGAAAGCAAGTAGGTTAAAAGAACATAGTAAGGCATGTCAGCACTTTCTTGAGGAAGAATCCACACAAATACATAGAATGGTCCAGAATGATTGTCAAATCCTTTCTACCTCCTTATTCAGAGAAGGAAGGATCTTCTCATGCACAGGGGCAACAAATGGCAACTTTCTGAGTAAGAGAGGGTGATGGGTCAATCTTGTTATCCTTGCTTTTGACATAATATGATCTATAATTATATGCCAACATTTATATTTTTACTTTTATTCTCTTGCTTCATTTAAGTGTCCTTAAATCAGTAATTTCAATTGAAGAGAGTTATTTTTTTCGAACTACCTACACATCAAAGATTCTAGAATGTTCCACTGGCAGTGGGGGAAGTAGGCATTCCAGCTCTCCCTCACCTTCCGCTCAGGTAAAGCATCATACCCTTCTGGAGGGGAGGAGTGAGGAAAAGATACAGCATCACTTCTTCAGTGAGGGCCACAGTCCGTAACTGTCTCCCCTCCATCCATCAGAGCACGGGGCTGGAATATGGATAGTAGGGCAAGAGAGCTGTTCACTTTTCGGAACAATAATCTATGAGTAGAAGATAAGGTTTAGAAAGAGTTGTTCTCAGCACCATGATAATTTGTAAAACGTCTAAGAAGTGGTTATACAGCATCTTGATGAAGGTTGCAGAAGTAATGCAAATAACTCTATAAGAACAAAATACCTTACATTTTAAACCAGTGTAAGCTCTTCAAAAACTTTAAAAAGAGGTACACTCTGAATAATATAAAACTTGTGAGAGAACATGTCTCAGTGGTAGATTCTGTATAATTTAAGTAGATTCCAAAAAGAGGTCACCATCCAGAATGGCTTTTTAATGACAAAAACTTAGTTTATTTCAGCCGGGAATACCTTCTATAACTTAAATCTTTCTTGTCTAGAAAGATCTAGACAAAGATCTAGACAAAGATCTAGCTCTTTCTTGTCTAGAAAGATCTAGACAAAGATCTAGACAAAGATCTAGATCTTTCTTGTCTAGAAAGACTAATTAGTCTTTCTTGTCCTCCTTCCCTCTCTTCCACTCTCTCTTTCTTCCTTCCCTTCTTCTTTCCTTTCCCTGCTAACTTCCTGCTTTCTGAGTTCTTTTATCTGATGAATAGCCCCTGAGGTTATCAGTGGGTTTATTGAATGTGACTTGTTTTCAGACTTTTTTCTCCAAAGCCTATGACCATCAAGGGAAAACTGGTATGGTGAGACACACTTTTCATCTGAGAGTGGTGGCTTAAGGGTGCAGGCTCCATAGTTGATGATATGATATTTTAAATCCTGACTTTACCACTTACAAGCTGTGCAACATTGAGCAAATTACTTCATTTTATTTTTGTGTCTCAATGTCCTCATTTATAAAATGAGGATAATAGCATCACCTACTTAATTGGATTTGGTGAGGATTCATTGGGTGACTTCATGCAAAGTGCTGAGAACAGGACCCGCCCCCCCCATAAGTAGACACAATATAATTGCTAGCTTTACACGTTTTACTTCTCTTATATGCTTTTCTTCAACAGAAGAGTTCTACCACACCCAAAAGATTTAAAAATCATTTTTCTACTGTTGCAGATGGTTGTAGCCATTGTTCAAAGGAGACTACCATATTGTTTTACCCATACTTTTCATCAAGTTTCTCTTTTCCATCTCAGAATTACTTTATTCTTCAGAACATACTACCTCCCTCTCCATTATTCTCAAGGTCAGATCCTCCTTGCCACTGTCTTTATCCAATTACTTCTTGTGATTCAGTGCCTTCCCTCAGACTATTTTCATCAGCAACATGTCGTCACCTAGAAAGCACCTAGTTGAACCTTCTCTGTTACTCAGAAGGAAATTTGACTGCTTCCAAATCAGTCATCTTACACAATTTCACGGTTAGGAAAGAAGGACTGAAGAGAATGCTGGTTTCCTGACTCCTGTTCCATTGCTCATTCTCTATTACCCGTTCTTTCTCAACTTTTGGTGGAATTTTAAACAGGATGTCTACTAGTTCCTTTTCACTGTCAGAGCCACATCTCTCTTCAATGAATTTCTGCCACTGTTAAAGAAGTCTCTGAAGAAGTGATGTCTTTGGATTTCTTTCTCTCCAACACACAGTGGACATTCAGAGACCTGGCATATTCATTTGTTCATTTATTCACATAAGCTTTTTTTGTGTGTGTGTCTGAGTAGTTCCAGGGTTTCAGGAATTCAGGGTTGAATGACAGTGTCCCTATGTTAGAGAAGCTTGTGTCCTGCTTGGGTGGGCATGCAAATAAATAACAAGTTACAAGAAAGCAGACAATGTCTAAGGACTAGGGTTAGGTTCGTGCACAGAACGCTTTTGGGAAGTGGGTATAGCTCACGCAGCCTAAAGGTCATGGGTCAGGAGAAGCTTCCTGCAGGGTTGATCCAGAATCTGGATCTGGGAGTAGGCATTTGCCAGGTGAAGAAATGGGGAAAATGTACTTTAGGCAGAGGGGACAGAATGTAGGAAGAAAGGCAAGGGCAGCTGTAACAGCAGGGACCTTTGGGGCAGCGCCAGAAGTTCTTCTCAGCAGGAGGGGGAAGTTAGAGAAATTAGGAGCAATGAGATTGGAAAGACTTGACTAGGTCTTGAAAGATCTGGTAGGCTGCACAAAAGAGTTTTATTCTAGAGGTGACAAGCAACCCGTGTACAGGTGTAGTCAAGAGGCTATTAAACCTTTTACACATTTTATTCTGTGATGGCAGCATGGAGAATGACTACCACACTGTTTGGAGGTTATTGAACTAATTAATTCAGGTGAGCTGAGAAACTATGATATCTCAGAGCACAGAAATACATCTCTGTGCTAAAATATTCATCTACTGTTAAATAGTCTTCATGAGCTAAATTCTTGAGAAAATCTAGAGGTGCAGCTTTCTCATTTCTTTTCATCTATCAACATTTTCTTTAATAACCTGCACTTCCTTACCTTAACTGGATTTAACCAGCCTAGGTTGTTTTACTATGCTTGCTTTCTGTTCTATTTATAACCAATCAAGAGAGACTTTATTCCCTTGGATTTGTCTACAGTTTCAATGATTACTGATTTAAATTGCTGTTAAGAAACAGGTTGTGTGTGCATAATCTTATTTAACATCAGATTTCTAATTTGGTAACATTTAACATGCAGATAAATGCACTATACTTTTATGAAATTTCATTTCTTTATACCTGTATCATGCCCATCACAAAGCAGGGTTCTGGACGCACTAGTTCACTGGCAGTTCACATTTGAGTAAGTAACTTATAGATACTGTATAGACAGTTCATTTTAAAAAGGGCCCCTGATTAAACTTTTTTCAACAATTTAATGAATCAGCAGAACTGCTAAGATAATCTCCCATCTAGAGAAACAAAAAGGAGAAATACACATTTTTGCAATTTTTATTACCTAAGATAAGATCAAAAAGGTCAGTTCCTGAAATGCCATTATCCTTATTAATTCAAATGAGACAGATTCAACCAGGGTTAGGCAAAGTACCCAATAGCAGCATGTTGGAAAGAACAGCTCTCACTGTCATTGTACATCAAAGTTTTGTAACCTTTTCCTGTGTTAGGAATGAGGATGTCAACAATGATACCTTCCCAAGTGTGGGCGATTAAGTTTTTAGCGCGCACACACACATCTACACACACACACACACACACACACACACACACACACACACACACACAACTTCGGGCTGTTCTTGAGCTGCTTTTGTGCACTTCGGGCCACCTTCGCAGGTGCCCTTGGTCTCTGGGTCCGCCCCTGATCTCTCCCGGGTACTCACAGAGTCTGCGTACTGGGCGGTAAGCTGGGGATGCGTTGAATATCCTTGCAGGTGACTCTGAAGTCCTCCTCCTGTTGACACTCGCAGGGTGGAGACGAACACCCCTTTCCGCCCAGGTCCCTGGGCAGGACGAGCAGCAGCACCAGCTGCAGCAAGTCGGCCGGCCTCATTTTCCACGGGACCCGGGGCTATTTCTCCATCCTGCGAAATCGCCTCATTCTCAGCTCTCTGCACCTCGGGTTACCCCAGGCCAAAGGAGACCCGGCAGCGGGAGGTGGAAAGAGGGAGGGCTCCAAGGGGCTGTGACCTCACCACTGTAGAGGAGGCTGGAGAAGGGGGAAAAGAGGCACTTGAGTTCTCCGCTTCCCTAGGCAACCTCGACCCAAACAAGCCTGCTTGCTTCATTTTCCTTGGCTGGACCCACGCAGTCCGCTCCGTCTGTTCCCTGACACCCAACACCAGTCCTGGCTGTCCCCTCTGTTTTCCAGCCCGCACCCACCCCGCGCCCCTCCCATTAGTTCTCTCCAAAGCCTAGTTTAGATTCCCCCTCCTTTCCTCGTCTTTAAATCCAAGGAGCCACCTTCCCTCGCGAGTAGCCTTCTAGACACCCTGTCTGCCTGGGACCCACTCGCACGCACTCCTTATCCAGAGAAAGTCCCCGCGGAGTGGACTGTCCCCGGGCGGACCAATGTCCTGCCGAACTTCAGCTCCTCCTGGCCACAGACACCTCTGCTGAGAGTCAGAGACGGGCACGCAGCCCTGGCCAGCCCGCGGTGCGGCCGAAGCCGTCGCCCTGCACCCCTAGAGGATTCTCGCAGCTCCCCAACTCCAGCTGCCACTCTCATGCTGGAGTTAGCGGGCAGCGGCCGCCTCACATTGGAGCCCGCGGCTCCGTGAGGCAGTTCAGTAACTGGACTTTGGGGCCATCTGCTGGGAAGAATCGGGAATGGCAGAAATAGTTCCAGGTTCCCTGAATGGGTCCAGTATGGAAATTCGGGTCGACCTGGGAATTTTATTGAGCCGTATTCCCCCTGGAAGATGGGAAGAAAAATAATACTTATGTGGCATACTCAGTATTCTTCGCACAGCAGCCAAAAAGATCATTACAAACATAAATCAGATTGTGCCTATTTCCTTCTTAAACGTCTTCAATCACTTATTCCTCTTGGGATAAAAGGAATGTCACTTCCTTCTATACTGCATAATTCCTTTTACATGAACTTGGTTAGGACAGGAAGGAAAAAGCTGTGGTTATGGAAATCAGAATAAAAGTCAAGAAAGATTGACTAGAAAAAGACAGAAGGGAACACACAGGGTTTCCATATCTTAATTAGGCTGGAGGTTAAGTGGATGTATACGTTTATCAAAACTCATTAAACTGTATCAGAATAAAGGTTAAGAAAGATTGACTAGAAAAATACAGGAGGGAACACACATGGTTTCCATATCCTAATTAGGCTGGAGGTTAAGTGGATGTATACATTTATCAAAATTCATTAAACTGTACACTTAAAATACGTGTATTCCAAATTTTACGGAAGCTTTATTCATAACCACTAAACAAACCAAATATCTCATGACTAGATAATGGATAAAGAAACTCTGATACCTCCAATTGGAATACTATTCTGCAATAAAAATGAATGAACTGCTGATACAACATGCACAAATCTTTTTTTTCTCTTTCTTTTCCCCTCCCTCCCTCCCTCCCTCCCTCCCTCCCTCCCTCCCTCCCTCCCTCCCTCCCTTCCTTCCTTCCTTCCTTCCTTCCTTCCTTCCTTCCTTCCTTCCTTCCTTCCTTCCTTCCTTCCTTCCTTCCTTCCTTCTGACAGAGTCTTGCTCTGTCGCCCAGGCTGGAGTGCAGTGGCGTGATCTCTGTTCACTGCAACCTCTGCTTCCTGGGTTCAAGCGATTCTCCTGCCTCAGCCTCCTGGGATTACAGGTATGCGTCACCACGCCCGGCTAATTTTTTTGTAATTTTAGTAGAGACGGGGTTTCACTTTGTTAGCCAGGATGGTCTCCATCTCCCGACCTCGTGATCCGCCCGCCTCGGCCTCCCAAAGTGCTGGGATTACAGGCTTGAGCCACCGCACCTGGCCTTTTTTTTTTTTTTTTTTTTTTTTAATCACCATGGTATTGTTATGGAATGAATCTTAAATGCATAATGTTAAGTGAAAGAAGCCAAACTCAAAATATTATGTATTTATATGTAATTATTCCTATTAATGATTCATTTATATAACATTCTCAAAAAGGCAAAACTATGGGAACAGGAAAAAGATCAGTGGTTGCAAAGGCCTGGGGTACGGCTGACTACAAATGAACACCAGATAATTGTATGGGTAATAAAATTGTTTTAAATCTTGCTTGTGGTGATGGTTCCATGGTAGTTTGTTAGTGTGGTGAATCATAGTGATTGATTTTTGAATGTTAAACCCACCTTGTATTACAGGGATAAATCTCACTTGATCATGATCGATTTATCTTTTTTTTTTTTTAAAAGAGCCTCGCCCTGTCGCCCAGGCTGGAGTGCAACAGCATGATCTTGGCTTAACTGCCGCCTCTGCCTCCCGGACTCAAGCGGTTCTCCTGCCTCAGCCTCCCGAGTAGCTGGGACTACAGGCGCCCGCCACCGCTTACGGCTAATTTTTTGAATCTTTAGTAGAGACAGGATTTCGCCATATTGGCCAGGGTGGTCTCGAACTCCTGACCTCGTGATCCGCCCGCCTCAGCCTCCCAAAGTGCCGGGACTACAGGCGTGAGCCACCATGCCCGGCCCTATCATCTTTTCAATATACTCTTTCATTGGATTTGCTAAAATTCTGTTTAAAAGTTTTACACAGAGGTTCACGAGGGATAGTTGTCTGTTATTCTCTTTTCTGTAACTTCTTTGTCAAATTTTGGTATGAGTGCAATGAATTCTTCCATCACAGAATAAGTTGGGAAATATTCCTTCCTCTTTAAATTTCTATAGGAGTTTGTGTAGAACTGATATTATTCATATTATTCCTTTCTTACTTGTTTGGTAGAATTCACCAGTATAGCTGTTGGAACCTTGCATTTTCCTTACTGGAAGGTTTTTAACTACAAATCCAATTTCTAAACATAGATTTAGGGCTATTCAAGTCATATAATTCTTCTTGAGGTAGCCTGGGCAGTTTGTGTCATATAATGAATTTGTCTATTTCATCTAAATTGTTGAATTTATTGGCATAAGTTTGTTCATAATATTCTCTTATCATCTTATATTTTTATAATCTATTCTAATGTCAACTCTGTCATACCTGATATTGATCATTTGTACCTTCTTTTTTCTCCTAAGTACTTTGTGCAGAGGTTTATCAATTTGATTCATATTCTTAAAGAAGCAAATTTTTGTTTCGTACATTGTCTATTATTTTTTCACGTTCTATTTTATTGATATATGCTTTATATATGATGATCTTTATTATTTTATTACTCTGCTTACTTGGGGTTTAATTTGCTCTTCTTTTCTTTACTTCTTAAGGTGAGGTTTCTTAAGACTGAGGTCACTGATTTGAGGCCATTTTTCTTGTATAATATTGTATGTGTGTAGTGCTGTAGACTTTCCCTATACTACTTTAGAGACATACCACGGGCTTTGATATCTTCTAATTTCATTTTTACTCAGTTTAAAATACTTTTTAATTTTTCTTTTAGATTTCTTCCTTGATTCCTTAGAAGCATGTTATTTAGTTTCCAAATACTTGATGAATTCTCAGATATTCTGTTATTAATTTCTAAATTAATTCTATTATACACAGGGAAAATCATTTGTATTACTTGAACACTTTTAAATTTAGTGAGACTCATTTTATGATTCAGAATATGGTCAATCTTGGTAAAATGTTCAGTGTGTACTTGAAAAAAAATGTGTGATCAGCATTTGTGGAGTTGTGTGTTCTACAAATGTCATTAGGTCAAGTTGTTGACAATATTGTTTAAGTCTTTTGTATTTTTGCTAATTTTAAAGTCTACTTGTTTTATTAATTGTTGAGATATGGGTACTGAAATTTTTTTACTACAATTGGGGATTTGTTTTTCCCCCCCCTTATTGCATTTCTATAAGGTTTTTCTTCATGCAATTTGAAGTTCATGTATTTTGAAGTTCTATTATTAGGTAAATACGTGTTTAGGACTATTATTTTCTTGTTCCCTTCATTGTTATTAAATGGCCTTCTTTATACCTTGTGACATCCTTTGCTCTTCAGTCTACTTTTCTGTTATTGGTAGAGCCAATCTAGCTTTCTTTTGATCAGTGTTATCATGGTATGCTTTTTTCATACTTTAACCTCTTTGAGTTTTTATATTTAATGTGCAGTTCTTATAAACAGCATAGAGTTGAGTCTTGCTTTCAGTCTCACCATCTCTGCCTTTCATTTGGATTGTATAGATCATTTACATTTAATGTCATTATTCACATTAGGTTTAAGTGGATAATCTTGCTATTAGTTTTCTATTTTCTCCATTGTTATTTGATCCAATTCTCCTTTTATTTTAAATGCATGTTTGGATTAATTAAGGAATTTTTACGATTCCATTTTATCCAATCTTAGGTATAACTCTTGTTATTATACTCATTGCTTTAAGGTTTATAGCATGTATGTTTAAGTTATCATAGTCTACATTCAGTTGATATTATGCCAATTTATACATGGTTTAAAAGAACCCTTCAGCACTATACTTGTTGAATGCTTGTTTATACTCCATTTCTCCTCTCCTGCCTAACTTTTATGCTTCTGTTGCCATACATCGTACTCATACATAGGTTATAAATCCCATAATACAGTGTTATTATCTTTTAAAGGGATTCAAATAATAAGACCGTTACCCTTTCTGGTCTTTATCATTCCTTAGTATTGATCCATATTTTCCAATGCTGTCACTTTCCTTTTGCTTGAATGATATTCATTAATTTTTTTGTCATACATATCTGCTGGTTATAAATTATTTCAGCTTTTCTGTGTCTGAAAAAGTATTAATTTTGTCTTCTTTTTTAAAAAGGATATCATTTCTGGGTATAGAATCATAGATTGGCATTATTTTTAACTTTCACTACTTTAAAAACATTGATTCATTTTCTTGTTGCTTGCATTGTTTACAAGGACAAATCTCATATCAAAGTTTTCTTTGCTCCTTTATAATCTGCTTTTTTTTTTTTTTCTTACTCAGGCTGCTTTTCAGATTTTGTCACTGGTTGACAGCAATTTGACTGTAATGTGCCTTGATGTACTTTTCTTCAAGTTTCCTGTGCTTGGGGTATTTTGAGATTCTTGGATTTGTGTGTTTATGGTTTTCGTCAAACTTGGAAAAGTTTTAGCCATTGTTTCTCCATTTCTGCATATATGCCTTTTTCCCCTCATCACTTTCCTCTCCTTTGAGCATTCCAATTATTGCACTTATTAGGCTAACTGAAATTGTCTCACAAAGACAATATTGATGCTTTTCTCAGTAAAAAATTATTTTTCTTTTTGTCTTTGATTATGGATAGTTTCTTTTGCTATATCTTAAAATTCAGTATTCTTTTTTGTCCTCCCATAATATTTACTTTGCCACTAATCCCATCCCATGTATTTTTTATTTCATAAATTGGATTTCTGTCTCCAGAAGTTCAGTTTGTGGCTTTTTTCATATTTTCCATGTCTCTTTGTATAATACTTTTTGACTATCTAAAACACAATAATTGCCTTGATATCTATATTAGTTTTCTAGGGCTGCTGTAACAAAGTACCACAAACTTGATGGCTTAAAACAAGATAAATTAATTTGTTCACAGTTCTGGAGGCTAGAAGTCTAAAGTTAAGGTATTGGTGTGGCATACTTCCTCTGAGAGTCCTGTGGGTGGATGTTTCCTTGACTGTTCCTAGCTTCTAGTGGTTGCCGGGAATCCTTGACATCCTTTGGATTATATCACTGCAATCTCTCCTCTGTCATCATCAGGCATTCTCTTTGTGTGTCTCTGTGTTCAAATTTCCCTCTTCCTTATAAGGACATCAGTCATTGTATTTGGGTCCATGCTAATCCATTATAACCCCAACTTAATTTAAATATCGTTAAAGATGTTATTCCCAAATAAGGTCACATTCACAGATACTGGGCATTAGAATTTCAAGATATCTTTCTAGGGTACAAAACTCAATGTACAACCGTGTCCTTGTTTGATAATTTGAATATATATATATATACACACACACACAAATATATATATAAAAATATATATATATTTGTCAATTCTGGGTCAGTTTAGATTGGTTGATTTTTCTCCTGAAAATGGGTTGCATTTTTCTGTTTCTTTACATGCCTGATAATTTTTGTTTGGATGGCAGATATTGTAAATATTACCCGTTTTGGGCGCTGGAATTTTTACATTCATGTAAATATTCTTGAGATTTGTTGTCAGATATAAATTACTTTGAAAGAATGTGGGATTTGTGGACCTCGGTTTTGAGCTTTATTAGGTGGGACTAGCAAAACATATAATTTAGGGCTAATTATTCTCATTCCCTAGGCAAGACCCTTCTGATTACACAGTGTTCCATGAATTATGAGGTATTTCAAATCTGGCTGGTGGGAAGAGTCACTATTCCTGGTCCCCTGTGAGCAACAGACAATTTTACCTCCAATCTTGCTAGTTGCTTTTTTCTCCAGCCTCATTTTTTTCACGTGTGTGTAAGGATTAGTGCTCTGCTAAATCTTCCATGGAGACCCTTTATAATTTTCTCTCTACAAAGCTCTCTACATCCTGTAGTTTGTCCTGCAAACTCTACCTACCTGCATCTTCCCAAACTCTCAGCTTTGTCTCCCCAGTATAAAGAACCCACTGGGCTCTGCCTGGGTTCCCTCTCCTTGCACCATGACCTGGAAACTCTCTCAAGGCAGTAAGTTATGGCAATCATAAGCCTTGCTTTATTTGTTTCCTGTCTTTCAGGGATCATGGTCCTTCTTGGTATGATAACCACTGCCTTGAAAAGCATTGTTTCATATATCTCGCCTGTTTTTTTGGTATAATTCTGGTGGGAGGGTAAATCTGGTCTCTGTTACTCCACTTTTGCTGGAAACAAAAGTGGTACGCTGAAATCTATAATATTTTACATCAAGATTTAGACAGCATGTAATTGGCTTAGTGGCAATTATAATGTAGGCAAAAACTCTTATGCCTACAGTTTCAGTTCAGCAAATTGGAACATGCCTTAGGGCTAACCATGTTCTCATAGTCTGCTCAACAAATTGCTCAGCAAATTGCTATGACAATTAATAAGACAATTTTCTTTCTTTAGCATAACCTTTAAAATGGGGCAAATAAACACATGAGACGAGATGATGATCAATCTTTGTGATCAGGTTAAAGAGAAAAGTGCACTCAGGTCCCTTAAACACACACACAAAATCCTTTCAAATGTAATGAATGAGAATGGCTATAGAACACTACTTTTTCCTTCTCATAGAGGAATTATTAGCATGGTTCAAATATTAGAAAGTGGTGTTAGGCAATTTATGTCTCTGTGTGTTTTATCTTTTTTCAAAAAGTACCCATTAAAGTGAAGCATTCTATTAGCTCCATTCCAGAACCTCTTTATTGATTAGCTATATTGCTTAACTACAGAAATGTTTTGCAATTTTGGTTTAGTACATTACTAGTGGCTCACTTTGACCTAATGCATATAAATTGCTGTGTTTTATATCTGTGATGCTCTTGGCAGTGATAATTATCTATGATTAGTAGGTGTGTGGCTGAAAAGAACTTCATGGGATCAACAGAGCTTCAGCACAATGAATGGCTAAAGATGATTCTTTGAGCAGTACGCAATATTATCCTCGCAATATCTTGTTTTTTATCTTGACTCTTCTTAGACTTGAAGGTAACTTGCAAACTTGATATAGAAAGAGTCAACAATTTATGATTGTTTTCTGTCTATGTAAAGAGAATGAATTTCACCACTGACTTGACTGAGAGAGAATTTTGAGTAGTTCCATTTAGTCCCACGTAATCAAGATTTGGGGGATTTCCCTTTTACTTACCTATGACATCATACTTGGTGTCTTCTGTCTTACGACTTATAACTGTGCAGTGATACTACAAGGGAGCTTGACCATCTGTGTTTGCTAGAGGGAACAAAGCAAAATCCAATGATGTAGGTGGTCATCACTTGTGCTGGACAGTCACCAAGAACAATGCAGGCTACTTTTGAAGTAACATCCTCCTCTGATGCCTATGGGCAAAACAGGTAGGTTCAAGCTGTAAATAGCACTTGCTTGAGTGGAGGCTGGGCACTCTGTCAACATAGGCTTTCTCCCTACACCTGCAGGTCTGCCTCCCCAAGCTCCTATTCCTCCCTTTCCAGGACCCCCTTCTTCTCTGTTCTCACATTCCCAGTCAGGAATCTCTTTTCTTTTGCGGGGAATCTCTTTTCTTTTGTCCATGGTATTTCTTTCCAAATCATTTGTTTATAGCATGACTCCTTTGTGACAGCAGGGTTGGCTTCATGGGTTTGTGACCTGTGCAATCACTCAGGGCCCTGTATTCAGCAAGGCCCAGTGCTTAGTTTAATGCTGTGTTGTTGCCATTTTGACATTTTAATCAGTTTTGCAAAAAGGCTTAACATACTCATTTTTCACAGAGTCCTACAACAAATTACACAGCCTGTCCTATCTGAGAATGTTTGTGTTTAATACTCATAAGCCAGGAAGAAAATGAAGTATTCTCTTCTTTTTCTTCCTCAATTCCTCTCCCTTTCTGCTTTCTGTGGTCACATCCCATTTCTAAGGCCATAAGTGCGGAACAACGTAGCTGACAGAAATGGAGATAAGGGGAGAGCCATGGTGAAAAAAAATATAAACATTTGAGGAAACTTTTGGTATTTCAAATATAGTTTTGTGTCACATGGACATAGTGTGCTGTTGTATTAGTCCATTCTCACATTGCTATAAAGAACCACCCGAGACTGTGTAATTTATGAAGAAAAGAGGTTTAATTGACTCATAGTTCCATAGGCTGTACACAAAGCATGGTTAGGGAGGCCTCAGGAAACTTCCAATCATGGTGCTTCGAAGGGTGAAGAGGAAGCAAGCACCTTTTTCACATGGTAGAGTGGGAGAAAGGGAGAGTGAAGGGGGAAGTGCTACACACTTTCAAACAACAGTTCTTGTGATAACTCACTCATTATTATGAGAACAGCAAGGGGGAAATCCACTGCTGTGATCCAATCACCTCCCACCAGGTCCCACCCCCAACATTAGGGATTGCAATTCCATGTGATATTTGGGTGGGGACACGGAACCAAATCATATCAGCTGTTGTTGTTTCATAGTTGTATAAATTTGGAAGTTATTGGTGAAATACAACTTCTGTCCCTTCTCCTTGAAACAGCACTACCTCTGTCTGCCACCCACAGCTTCTTACATAACAGCTGTCTTCCCTTCTCTACATTTATTCATTCTAGATGAGTTGGGTTAGGATGCTCAGGTCAATGACTAGCCCCATTCCAGAACCCTTTTATTGACTAGCTCATCTAGGCATTTAATATTTTGTATGGTTCAAAAGTGTTTCTGATGAAACTGCTCAAGAAACTATATCTAGAATTAGCATCTTGGATCTTACAGGCTGGTGATCTCATTAATGTAACCTTAGTCAAGGCTCTTTAGATTTCAATCAACAGAATGAACCTTAGGCTTCAAAACGGAAATCATCATGAGGCAACAAGGTATTAATACATTCTTTGTTCTAGAACAAAATAATAGAGTACCAATATTCATGGAACTAACATTTTTAGGATGTCATAGTATTTGTCAGCTTACATATAAGGGCAGCTTACATTCAATAATGCTTACCATGAATTAGACACTAGGCTTAGTGCTTTACACACATTAATTTATTTTATCCCCCAAACAACGACAAACGAAGTACTATTTTTATTGTCCACATTTAGAAGAGGAAGAAATGAAGACACAGAGTGATTAAGTGACTTGTGTGAAGTAACATTGCTGATAGGTACTATAATGGACTTGGATCCAAGTGGTTTGGGTCCAGAATCGGTGCATTTAACCACCTCCAGTTGCCTCTAGTGTATCGTGAAAAAACAAGTACAGGAAATACAAGCAGGAATTACAAGGCTTGAATCCAGGAACTTGGAAGTTGTCAGGAACCGGGGCTGTATTCTCTTGGGCTTATTTCCTCGTAGTTGTGTAGTTTATTTCCTCTCACTGCTTTACTCACTTCTCTTTGTCTCTGCAGGTTAGCATTATCAGCTGCTTCTTGAACACAGGTGAAGATGGTCACCTCTCTGTGGCAGCCTCAGCTCTTACCTGCACATCAAGACTATTCTAGCAACAAATTGGGAGCTTGAGTCCCCATTTTCAATTCTCAAAGGATAAAGAGCCCAATTGGCCCAAATGGTCTCAGGTGTCTGTCTACTGTTTGTCTAATCAGCCACGGTGAGACAGGTAGGGGCTTTGTATAATATAAACAAGGCCATGGGGGCCCAACACTGTGGGTAGAATCATTTCCAGTTAAGGGGTGATGTGGGTGAGGCATATCAAAAATATCTCCCGCAGCTACCTCAATCCAGGTATTATGTAATGAGAAGATCATTGATGACACTAATCCTGAATAGGTACAATTTTGGGGAAGACATGTTGAAACCTGAACCCCCAATGTTACTGTTTTTGAAAATGGGGCCTTTAAGGAGGTAGTTAAGGTTAAATTAGGCTATAGTATGAAGTTCTAATTCAATATAACAGGTGTTGTTATAAGAAGAGAGAGAAGCCGGGCGCGGTGGCTCAAGCCTGTAATCCCAGCACTTTGGGAGGCCGAGACGGGCGGATCACGAGGTCAGGAGATCGAGACCATCCTGGCTAACATGGTGAAACCCCGTCTCTACTAAAAAATACAAAAAACTAGCCGGGCGAGGTGGCGGGCGCTTGTAGTCCCAGCTACTTGGGAGGCTGAGGCAGGAGAATGGCGTAAACCCGGGAGGCGGAGCTTGCAGTGAGCTGAGGTCCAGCCACTGCACTCCAGCCTGGGTGACAGAGCGAGACTCCGTCTCAAAAAAAAAAAAAAAAAAAAAAGAAGAGAGAGAAACCATGTATGTGCTCATACAGGGAAAAGCCTATTTGAGGATGCAGAGAAAAAATGGAAGCCAAAGACAGAGACCTTAGGAGAACCTGAACTTGCTGACACCTTGATCTTGGACTTGCAGCCTTCAGAACTGTGAGAAACAAATTTTTGTTGTTTAAGTCACCCATTCTGTGGTATTTAATCAAATCCCTAGTAAACGAATACATAATGTAACCTCCGTGTGCCCCTACTTATAATACATGGTTTGCAAAGCGTACTGCAAATGATACTTGTATTAGTTCATTTTCACCCTGCTATGAAGAACTATCTGTGACTGGGTAATTTATAAGGGAAAGTGGTTTAATTGACTCACAGTTCTGCATGGCTGGGGAAGCCTCAGGAAACTTACAATCATGGCAGAAGGGGTAGCAAACACATCCTTCTTCACATGACGGCAGGGGAGAGAAGTGGGCAAAAGCCTCTTATAAAACCATCAGCTCTCCTGAGAACTCACTCACTATTATGAGAACAGCATGGGGGAACTGCCCCATGATCTAATCATCCCTCACAAGATTCCTCCCCCGACATGTGGGGATTACAATTCAAGATGAGATTTGGGTGGGGACACACAGCCAGACCGTATCAATACTCTTTGTAGGTTTCTCCAAATCTAAGCTCAGATGATTCTGCTTGATTATGGTATTGTGTTTGTATAATGTGTGTTGGCCATATTGATTAAAAGTAATACATATCTTTGAGAGTTATGAGACAATTTCAGGTAAAATCTATTTTGTTGGCTTTAACTCATTTTGTCTATTTTGTTAAGACACAAAAAACGAAGATTCAGTGATGTGACTTAACTACTTTTTTTTTTTTTTGAGATGGAGTCTCGTTCTGTCACCAAGGCTGGAGTGCAGTGGCACGATCTCAGCTCATTGCAACCTCTGCCTCCCGGGTTCAAATGATTCTCCTGCGTCAGCCTCCTGAGTAGCTGGGATTACAGGTGCCCACCACCAAACCCGGTTAATTTTTGTATTTTTAGTAGCGACGAAGTTTCGCCATGCTGGCTAGGCTAGTCTCGAACTCCTGACCTCACGTGATCTGCTCACCTTGGCATCCCAAAGTGCTGGGATTACAGGCTTGAGTCAGCGCCCCCGCCCTGACTTCACTACATTTTTTTGGGATGCCATATCTGTTGACCAAGAGCACACCATAGCTGACAAACAGCTGCTATGAATTTGATAACATATTTAAGCATTTCTTGATCAAAATGAACTAAAACAAAACAAAACAAAACAAAAACTGATTTTTTAACCCTTTGGTGCCAGTTGTGTCCTGTGATGTTTATTTGGTTAATATCACTTTGAAAAATAAAGCCTCTATAAAAGAATCCAATTCTCTAAATATCGTTGAACCAGGGAGGAAAAGCTGTGGACTATCAGTTTTTATTAATGTAGCTCAGGATTACATTAGCTCTTTTGGTAGACATTTCTCCTGCGGTTGATCTGATTATCACTTCTTCAGAAAGTTTCTCTTTTATGTCTTTCCATAGAAACCTATGCAGTATTCTATTACACAGAGATTTGTAGTCATTTATTAGTCTTTTTCTCTCACAAGGCTCTGAGCAATTTGAAAGCAAGGTCTATGTTTATTTATTTTCACTGCACCTTCAGTGTATAAAACAATGTCTGGATCCTGGAAATATCCAGCATACATTTACTGAATTATATGAATGAATAGAATTGTTTTAAAAGTTAAAATGTTAACAAATAAACAGTTATTATTATGCCTCTGCATGCGTATGCGGCAATTTTATGGCTGTTCTGAATTATCTTAAACTCTGTCCGGTGGAGTGTATTCTTGAGGAACAATTTCAAATAAGCAGCTTGAAATTGCAAATGCATAGGAGGTCTTTAGAAGAATTATTTTATGTTCAAACCAATATGAGATAGTTTTATGTCTCAGTGTTGGATAGACAAAAATATTCGAATAATTCGACTCTATCAAATTTATGTGCTAATTATTTATGACTCTGCCTGTTGCGGGGGAGGGGTAAGGAGGGACGGAAGGAGAGAAAGGTGGAGAGAGAAAAAGAGACAGAGAGGGGGATATGAACGGAGAAGGGCAAGTGAGGAAAGGGTGAGAAGAAAGATGAAAATTTAAAAAAAGGTTAGGTCTCTTTGAAGGGCTAATAGAGGAGACCAACTGGTAAATGGAGTATAGAGCACAGAATTATTACATTAAGGAACGCTTGTTATTAAACATTATCTAGCTCTTCTTCACGTAGCCAGGAAAGCTTTCACACATCAGGTAATACTTGAGTTTAGCCTCAAAGAAGGAAGGGGAAGTGGTCTTTTTGGCGGAGAAGAAGGGCAATTTACATGACTAATTTGTTACTTCTTAGTTTTTCCAAAGTTCAGTTTTTTTATTGAAGTTTTCATTCTCTTCGTGACTGAAACCAACTCCCCTGAGTGGAAAACATTTCTTTTATGTTCTAGAGTGAGGGGATGACACCTAGACTGAAGTAGCAGCAGTAATGAGCTGACAGCCTCATATCTACTTTCGGTGTGCCGGGAATGAGCCATAGGATCTTAGGCAAGTCCCTTCTTCTTTCCAGGCCAAACAGGTTGGACTACATAATCTTCTCTGTTCCCGTCCGGTTCTAAGAATTTGTGAGTCTTTGGAACAATATACTGGACGCTGGTATTAAGGAGATTTTTACATTTCAGTGCTAGAAATTGTTCTTCCCTGTCCTCCCACCGCTCCCTTGCCCTTTTTCTACCACTTCCCCATCTTACCGTAGTCCTCGGGGACTCCTTTTGTTCCCCAGGGAGTAAAATTACAGTCAAGGTTAAGGAAGCATTTTTATTCACTTTCTATCTGGAGTTTGCCTCCTACAAAGGAGGCTCGTCCTTTAAAAAAAAAATACAGCAGGGCAAGAGGGCGCGGCCGAGGGATCAGGCTTCTTTTCCGGGAAAGTTACCCGAAGGCCAGCTGTATGTCATCCTGGGATTTGTAGTTCCTTTTCCGGATCCTCTCCCTTGGTAACTCCTTGATGGTGAGGCCGAGATGGACTACAACTCCCAGAGGGCCAAGCGGCGGCAGCGGGGTCTTGTACTCTCGCTGTGGCTGGGCGGCT
The DNA here is from genome assembly GCF_037993035.2 of Macaca fascicularis. Lineage (NCBI taxonomy): Eukaryota > Metazoa > Chordata > Mammalia > Primates > Cercopithecidae > Macaca > Macaca fascicularis. The sequence continues at coordinate 148,913,917 of NC_088381.1, read as the reverse complement.
AGTTCAAGTTGCCATAGCTGCGAGTCTGGGGAGAGCAGAGTCGGTTGAGTCGCTGCGTTTGGTCAGTTGCACCTTCTGGGTCACTGGTAGCCGCGGGAGCCGGGTGGGGCCTAGGCGATGATCCGGCATTAAGGAGCTGGGGTCATCCTCCGTCTCAGGTACCTGCGCCCACCTCCCCCTTGCCCTTTTTCGACCACTTCCCCGTCTTACTGTAGACGTTTTAGTCCCGCTTCCCCTCGTCCCAGGGGTGGGGACCTCGGAGCGGCGCGGGATCTGGGGTGGAGTCGTGGATGGGTGGAGTGTGTGAGGTGAGGGGAGACGGCGCGCCTGTCATCCCGAGGCCTCCCTCCCTCGGCAGGGGTGTCCGCGGTCAGGTCCTGGCCAGGTTATCCAGCGAATCTGGACTGCATTGTCCTTCCTTTGGGAGTAGCTTGCTCTACCGCTAGCATCTGTGAAGCTTTAAGGGACAGGAGATTGGACTCATTCGGTAGGTCCTTCAGAGAACCGTCTGACATTTGCTTGCCTGTCCTGCTATGGAACTTAATTTTTTTTTTTTTTTTTAAATACCTGTTTTGTAGTCACAAAAAGCTTGCTACTCTCGGGAACGCTGTATTAGTGAGCTCTTTTTCCCGTGCCATCATGGGAATTGCCCCAGCCTTAGCTGTTAGCTGTGCCTTAATTGAATTATTTCGTAAAAAAATACCTGACATTCAATCCCAGCTGCATCTTTTATTGGTTTGATGGAGCCAATCTGTTATGTAGGCGTCTGGTAAAACTCTGCCATTAATTGCAGCATTGATTTGAGTATTATGTAAAGTATCTAGCACAGTGCCTGGCACCCTGCAAGTGCTCAGCATTTGTTTTTTATTTTTATTAATTATGCAGATTAGTGTTGTCTAATACAAATACGGTGTGAGCCACACAGGTGAATTTAAATTTTTAGTACCAACATTAAAAAAGTAAAAAGAAACTGGTGAAATTAATTTTAATAGTTTATTTAGCACAATATAGAAAAATGTTTTCAATGGAGTAATATAAAACTTATTGGGAGTTTTACTTTTTTTTTTTTTTTTTGAGACGTGATCTGGCTCTGTTGCCCAGGCTAGACTGTAGTGGCGCGGTATGGGCCCACCGCAACCTCCATCTCCTGGGTTCAAGCGATTCTCCTATCTCAGCCTGCGGAGTAGCTGGCCACCATGCCTGTCTATACGTTAAAAAAAAATACTTTAAGTCTTCAAAATCTGGTGTGTATTTTCCGTGTATAGCATATGTCAGTTTGACCTGGCTGGAGCTAGAGCTCAGTTGCCATGTGTCTAGTGACTACTGTACTGGACAGCACAGAGATAAGGTTTAAACTTCGGCAGTTTCACATTGGCATACATAAATTTGGTTGTGCCTATGACTCATGGGTTATGGTGGCTGTTTTGTTAGAAGAATGAAGTGTGCAGTGTACGTATGTTCTCTCAGCATATCTTGTCTGCCATTGCATAACCTGAGTGTCTTTGAACTGTTTCTTGACAGTTTTATTTTGATTAGCTTTTTCAGAATACCTTTTTTTTTTCTTCCTTGAAATGGTTTATAGATGTATTCCCAGATCTACCTTTTATGTAGACAACTCCCAGTTCTCTGGATCACTTCCTGTGGATTCTTAGAGATTGCTTCGAAAGCAGTCACAAATAATTGAAAACATTTCTATCCATAGCTCTTTCCTACAACCAAAGGCATTTTACTTTTATTTATTTAATTGTAGCTTAGTATGGGAAGAACTGGACAGCTTATAAAATATTTCCTTTAGGAGTGTTAGACTGGCTTAGAAGTACCATTGGGTCACCACACTCAGAAGTAACAAGTTAACTGTATTACCTGACTTAGTTACCAACTTTTAGACATGCTCATGGCGTGGTACTTTTGGCTAGACTTGGGCTGCGGTTCACACTGGAGCATGAACTCTCTGGCAAGCCCCAGGGATGACCAGGCATGGATGGGAGTCGCCAGTAACAATATGTTGACTGGGCACTTGGATGTGAAGAATTGTAGTGAGGTCACTTGGGCTTTTGAATGATTCTAGGAGCATTTTCTCTGTTCTGCGTTATGCCATAGTCTGTACATAGGGACCTAATTTTCATCTTTCATTATTTAAAAATGTTTAAAGTTGTAGGTATGTCTTACCCCTTGTTTTGTTTATTTGTAGGTGGTTTGGGGAAAGTCTAGGGGCAACCAAAGATCATCTGCTTGACTAGGCCCTTTGCCCTGAACCTCATGAAGAAATGATAGGAGGCAGACATATGTGCCTAAAAAGAGCGTTGAGCTCAGAGAAGAGCAACTCGGAGCTTTGGGGGTGTGCTTTGTAAGTATGCTTTCTCCCTGAATTTCGGAGATAACACATGTTTTTGCATATTTATGGTGGAAAAGACTATGCCAACAAATAGAGTTTTGGAAACAAGAAGCCCCTTTCTAATATATAGTATAAAAATAAAGTATAGAATGGTTGTGTATACAATGTTACAAACATTCAGATGAACAAACTAGTTAAGTTGAGATGTCCTTAACCTTAATAAAAGCAACAGTGATGCAGCTGTTTCTATTAAACAAGAAAATGAGAACCTATTTTGTCTCAGGCACTCTGTCAGGCACCTTTTACAGGCATTATATAATTCCTTTATCATGCTTTTACAAAGGAGGCAGTTGAGTCGCAGGTTATTTGATTTGTGTGGGATTCTGGAGCCAAAAGAGTGGTCATTGTTTCCAGGTCTTCTGACTCCAAATTTCAGTCCCACCCACTGCCAAGGGGCTTCATTGCTGTTTATAAGTGCCCTCTAATAGAGTTTGATTCATATTCAACATTTTTGGGTTAAGTGTACCATATATGGCATAGTGTGTAGTTGATTCATCTCTTTCAATGTTCAAAAAGTTGTATTATCTTTCTTAGTTTTTTTTTTTTTTTTAAATATAGTGGTCCTTATATTATTATTGAGGTAAGAGATCATTATAATTTGTGATTTCCATAAATAAATTCAACATGAATTTATAATTGATAATTAAGGGTGTAATGTTAAAAGTTTAAATTTACAACATAGATATAAAAATTCTGGACCTTTCTTTGGATTTCATATTGTGCTTCAATAAAAGGTTCTGAAACATAGAGGGGAGACACACTGTGGGCTTGCAATACTAACACTGTGTGGTGGGGCGTGGTGGTTCACACCTGTAATCCCAGCACTTTGGGAGGCTGAGGCGGGCAGATCATGAGGTTAGGAGATCGAGACCATCCTGGCTAACACGATGAAACCCTGTCTCTACTAAAAATACAAAAGAATTAGCTGGGCGTGGTGGCGGGCACCTGTAGTCCCAGCTACTTGGGAGGCTGAGGCAGGAGAATGGCGTGAACCCGGGAGGCAGAGCTTTGTGCGCCACTGCACTCTAGCCTGGGCAACAGAGCGAGACTCTGTCTCAAAAAAAAAAAAAAAAAAAAAAAAGAATACTAACACTGTGTATAAGATCAATGGTGTACAAACTTTATAGGATTAGGCCAGGTGCATTGACTCATGCCTGTAATCCCTACACTTTGGGAGGCCAAGGCAGGAGGATCACTTGAGCCTAGGAATTTGAGAATACCCTGGGCAACATAGCAAGACCCCTTCTCTACAAAAAAAAAAAAAAAAAAAAAATTAGCCAAGCATGGTGGCATGCGCCTTTGGTCCCTACTACTCAGGAGGCTGAGGTGGAATGATTACTCGAGCCCAGCAGGTTGAGGCTGCAGTGAGCTGTGATTATACTACTACACTCCAGCCTGGGTGACAGAGTAAGATGCTGTCTCAAAAAAAAAAAAAATTAGGATTAAATAATTTTAGAGCTGGATGGGGGGCCTATTAGGATAATTTGGTCCAGAAATTTTGGAAATAATATAAAAATAATCTAGATTTATTAGATTATTAAAAACTATATTAGCATGTATATTATAGAATACACTATCCATGTAATGTCTCTGGGTTGAATCTGATATGAAGTAGTTTCAATACATTCATACTGTCATATAGTGTGTTTTTCTTTTTTGTAACAACATAGTGTTACAGGTCAGCACTTAGGATTCAACCTTGTCTCTTTTAACAGATACATAGTATCCCAGTGATTAGATACATTTAATGTATTCTTATCCAGTGGATTTATATTTTTTTCTTACTCTTTTACAAGTATAAAAAAATTCATTCACTCTATTGCCCAGGGTGGAGTGAATGAATGTGCTCATGGATGAATGGATGAGTGAATTAAAATTTCTGAAGAATTTCTACAGTGAAATTCTTATGCATATGTCTATATGTAAAATATATCTATATAAACATCTTCTTTTATCTTCCTAGGATAATAGTCATAGAAATAGATTTTCTGGGTCAACATCTATGTATATTACGGATTGATTGATTGAGACAGGGTCTCACTCTGTCACCCAGGCTGAAGTGCAGTGGTGCGATCTTGGCTCACTGCAGCTTCTACCTCCCAGGCTTGAGAAATCCTCTCACGTCAGCCTCCCGAGTAGTTAGGACTACAGGTGTGCACTACCACACCTGGCTAATTTTGTTTTATTTTTTTGTAGAGACAAGGTCTCACTATGTTGCCCAGGTGCATCTCGAACTCTTGGGCTCAGGCAGTCCTCCTACCTTGGCCTCCCAAAATACTGTGATTACAGGCATGAGCCACTGCGCCTGGCCTGTATTTTTTATTTTTACTTGTATTGCCAGGTTTTTCTCCAGAAAAGCTAATGTAGCTTTTTTTTTTTTTAAATTTTTAATTTTTGTGGGTACATAGTAGATATACATGTTAATATAGTTTTTTATAGTTAATACTCTTACAACAAGGTATAACTTTGCTAACCCTGTGAGAGGTTTTTTTCATCTGTATAAAACAGATAGACAAGAATATCATTTTATTATTTTAATTTGCAATTATTTAGTGAAATAACAAGTAGCATTTGTTAAGGTCATTTGATTTCTGTGAATTGTCTGTTTATATATCTTTTGAGTCTTTTACAACCGGACTGTTCTTTTTCTTGTGTTTTTGAAAGAGCTGATTAACCCTTTGGTTCCCATATAACGCAACTATTTTTGTGAGTTTTTCTTTTAGTTTTTAAATCTTGTTTCTGGTATCTTGTTGTCACTAATTATGAATGACCCGAAGAGGCTTATCAGGCCTTTATCAGATATGTACACCTCTCGGAAATTTCTATAATGCTGGTGCTTGGAGTATTTGGGAGACGGGAATATTTGTGGTTACATGAATCCATTTAATTCATTCTGATAAAGACCTTCCCTCCTTCCTCCCTTCCTCCCTTCCTCCCTTCCTCCCTTCCTCCCTTCCTCCCTTCCTCCCTTCCTCCCTTCCTTCCTTCCTTCCTTCGACTCCAGCACTCATGCTGGAGTGCAGTGGTGTGATCTTGGCTCACTGCAGCCTCGACCTCCTGGGTTCGAGTGATCCTCCCACCTTGGCCTGTCAAAGTGTTGTGATTGCAGGCATGAGCCACTGTGCCTGGCTTGATAAACATTTAGAAATCTACTCTGCCGACAGGGTTTGCTATGAAACAGGTGCTTGTGAATGGATGAATAAGTGCTTGTGAATGAATGTGCTCATGGATGAATGGATGAGCTTTAATTCTCTGCTTCCAGGCACGGGTCCATTTGATTCTGCCTCCTGCTTTGAGGTGCTGGACCAGGGTGGACTCCTGATGAAATCAGAGCAAAAATACAGCCTGGAACTGAGCCTGCTAGGTTTTGGTTGTGGAATAGAGATGTCTGTGTGGAAGAAAGCTTTCTACTTTTTTGAGTTTGGGCAAGTTAACTTTTGGAAGCTGTTTCCTTACCTGTGATATTGGTTACAGCTATGTTTACTCTACAGGGCTGTTGTTGGGGTTAAATTAGTTAATACAAGTAAAGTGCTTAGAACAGGGCCTGGCACAGAAACGGGCCATTTAATTGTTGAGTTATTAATATTATTGCTTCTACCATGATGACCGCCACCACCACTACCATCATTATTGTATTCTTTAAAAATGATTAATTTCTGTTTTACTTAAGCTAGCTCATGTGTGTTCTGTTTTTTTGGGGGGACTCACAGCCTTAATTACAACAATAAGTACTTTATTCTTTTTTTTTTTTTTTTTTTTTTGTAGACAGAGTCTCACTGTGTCACCCAGACTGGAGTACAGTGGTGCAATCTCGGCTCACTGCAACCTCTACTTTCTGGGTTCAAACAATTCTCCTGCCTCAGCCTCCCAAATGGCAGGGATTATAGGTGCTCAGCACCACACCCAGCTAATTTGTGTAGTTTTAGTAGAGACGGGGTTTCACCATGCTGGCCAGGCTGGTCTCGAACTCCTAACTTCAAGTGATCCACCCACCTCGGCCTCCCAAAGTGCTGGGATTACAGGCATGAGCCACTGTGCCCACCCAAGCCCTTTGTTCTTATCAGCTTATTTTGCTTTTAGGGAAGAGTACCTTTACTCACTGGTACACCTGTTTTTTTGTTTTTGTTTTTTTGCCTTTTCGCCACTGCCATTTACATGTAACAAGTGTATTGATTTAAAAGTTGAGTTTTGGAAATAGTCTTCTTGCCTGGATTTGAATCCTGGCTCTGCCACTTAAGTTACTTTGCTTCTTTAAGCCTTAGTTCTCTTTTCTATAAAATGGGGATGATAATAATAGTGTTATGAGGATTAAATGAGAGAGCATACGTAAAGCACTTAGTACAGAAATTAGTCCATAGAAAACCATAAATCAATAGCTATTATTATTTAAATAAAGTTGAACATTATTATGCCTTTGTATAAATATAAGCAAGTAATATATCATAGTCTCATAATTTTACAGAAAAGCAAACTAAAACAAATTTTCTTTTCTGTCTTGGTTTATATATGTTTCCAGTTGTGCGGTCTCCTAGTTATTTAGAAGGTTGCTTTAAGGTGTGGTTTGAATCCAGGCTTTTCTAGCTGCTTAACTACTGGGAGCCTTAGTAGTTCTTCATTTGCCAAAAAGGGACTACTTTGTTCATTTAAGAAGTAAATATTGAATGTGCCAAACACTAAGACACTATTCTGGAGCCTGGGAATAGATAAACAAGAGCTAGTATGTGCCCTTGGGGAGGTTAGAAATCCTCTTTGTAAGGTTGGCCTGAGGTTAAGCCAAGCTTTGCAGAGATACTTGACTGTATGCAAAGTACCTTTCATACCGAGGTGCTCAGGAAATGGTGATTCTCGCGTTTGTACCTCTGATGTTCTGATTTCCAGCTATGTGCGCCAATCGTTAAATCCAGTATGTTTCTACTTTATCGATGTTTTAAAAAACATTTCCGGGCCGGGCGCGGTGGCTCACGCCTGTAATCCCAGCACTTTGGGAGGCCGAGGCGGGCGGATCACAAGGTCAGGAGATCGAGACCACGGTGAAACCCCGTCTCTACTAAAAATACAAAAAATTAGCCGGGCGCGGTTGTGGGCGCCTGTAGTCCCAGCTACTCGGGAGGCTGAGGCAGGAGAATGGCGTGAACCCGGGAGGCGGAGCTTGCAGTGAGCCGAGATCGCGCCACTGCACTCCAGCCTGGGCTGGGCGACAGAGCGAGACTCCGTCTCAAAAAAACAAAAAACAAAAAACAAAAAACATTTCCTATCGATACCTTTAATTTTAAGGTCTGCTCAATAAACTTTTGCTAAAGGATGGTCTTTGAGTTCTTAGGCAAGAAATCATGATCTTCTTCCTGACCCTTAAAATTGGCTGTGCCAAAGTTTGCTGAACCATCTGGTACTGCAAAGCAGTTTCAGGATGAAGGCCATTATTTGTGTAACTTATTAAGACAGGAGGCTTGAAAGCTGGGAATTAACTGCAGAGGGTAGGGAAAGTATGTCACAGTGTTTGCAGGAAAGAAGTGTAGCAAACTATCAGCCGGTGGTTGCACAGGACTCTCAACAATAAGTGCCTTGCTGGCATGGATCCTAATGGTAGATAGGGCTTGTCTGAAGTCTGCCATCTTATTTCTTGTATATTGGACCTGCCTGGCATCAGAACCTCAACTATTTTGCAACCTGAGGCTTATTTCCCACACATAAATATTCCTTTCTAGCTACTAATCTCTTTCTTTCTTCACATATCCAGACTTCCTAAAAGAATGATTTATACACAGTGCTTCTGCTTTTTCACCTCCTGTTTTCTCCACAACCTGGCATCATCCTCACCCAAGCTGTTTTACTGAGACTGCTTTTGATACAGTCACTAGCACTTCCAAAGGATACTTTCTATTCCTTTTCCTACTTGGCATATTTGTTGCATTCATCTCTCAGTTAGAGTTCAGTCAGCATTTGCCCCTAAACAGGCGAGACAGATGTCCCACAGTAATTTTAACAGGGAAAGTTTAACATACAGCAGCAGTTGGTAAACCATATCCCATGGGCTAAATTTAGCCTACCACAGGTCGAATCAAGCGACCCCATTCATTTATAATTGTCTGTGCTTTTGTGCTACAGCTGGCAGAGGCTAATAGTTGTGGCAGAGAAAAAAAGTTTGCTGACTCCTGATATAATTAACTATAAGGGGATTATCAGTAAAAGGACAGAGATGACTCTAAAGAATCCCCTGGGCTGAGAGAGAGTGCCCAAAGGAGGTATAAATGGGAGGGGGCTCTCTTCAAGGCTGGGATTCAAGCCTTGTTGGAGAAGGTGTGGCTATAGCCCCCAAATGGTGGAGAGACTTGCTGAGTTACTGGGCCATAGCTGATCCGCAGTTGCTGGACAAGGAGGGGACACTGTTCCTAATTAAAGGCGGAGTGATGCTGGAAAGCAGGGAACCGCACCACAAATGATGGGCAGGAAACACCTCTCCAGGATGCTGGTAGGGTGAAGCAGAGGGATTGACTGTGAGGGTGTCTGTCAGATTCACTAAGAATCTGAGTAGGGGTTGGGTTACTGAAACTTGATGGGAAGCTGCCCAATGCAGGTACTGCTGACACTTGATGGAGTTGGGTACCACTGGATATCACTCACACAGGATGCTGAAATGAAAATGCAACAAATGGGAAACGTGGAACCAGAAAGAGAAGCCCCTTCCTCCTGCAGTGTCCTTTTAAAAAATCATTATTATGATGATTATTATTTTTGGTTTCAATAGCTTTAAGGCAGGGGTCCCCAACCTTTTTGGCACCAGAGGCACTTTTCATGGAGGACAATTTTTTTACGGACTGGGAGGCAGAGAGAAGGATGGTTTTGGGATGATTCAAGTGCATTACATTCATTGTGCGCTTTATTTCTGTTATTATTACACTGTAATATATAATGAAATAATTATGCTACTCACCATGGAGTCATTGGGAGCCCTGAGCTTTTTTTTCCTGCAACTAGACAGTCCCATCTAGGGGTGATGGGAGATAGTGACACCCAAAGTGTGTTGCTTATGTCCATTCTACTCTGTAGTCTCATTTTGGTTGCTGTCACTGCAGAAAACCCTGCTTCACAAAGATAGGATGTTGGCAATGGAAGCAGGCTTTTTGGTGCACAAGGCAATCTCAGGATATTTTGCCTTGACTTAAATCCAGAACATACAGAGGTTTGAAGTTGTCTCATACTTTTAAGGCCAGAGTCATTTGCAGTCTCAAGAGGTTGATCCTCTTCTAGCATGGAGAAAGTTGATTCACCTGGTTTATTTACAAGTGGGTCATGGAACCATTTCTTCCCAATTTGGGGATCTTTGGTGGTTGAGAAGTATGTTGGTCTGCTCTCATGCTGCTACAAAGAAATACCCGAGACTGGGTAATTTATAAAGGAAAGAGGTTTAATTGACCTACAGTTCTGCATGGCTGCAGAGGCCTCAGGAAACCTACAGTCATGGTGGAAGAGAAGCAAACACGTCCTTCTTCCCATGGCATCAGGAGAGAGAAATGCCAGGCAAAGGAGGAAAAGCCCCTTATAAAACCATCAGATCTTGTGAGAACTCACTACTATCATGAGAACAGCATGGTGGGTAACTGCCCCCATGAGTCAATTACCTCCCACCAGTCTCTCCCACGACACATGAGTATTACGAGAACTACAATTCAAGATGAGATTTGGGTGGGGACACAGCCAGACCATATCAGGAAGTAATGCTCAAACTCCTTTGAAAGCTGAGATAGATGATCATACACCAGCTGGGAGAAAGGAGGCCCTGGCTCAGTCTCTTTCAAAATCTCTGCTAATATTTGAAACATGTCAAAACTCCCAGTGTTCACTGGTTGCCCCCATAAATCTAGTTTGGTTTTGAATGCATCCACTTTATCTGCTGACTTGAACACAGTTGTCGTTTTCCCATGAAGGGACAGATTGAGTTTGTGGAGCAGGTTGAATTTGAATATGTTACACAAATAAACAAGTTTTGCAACCCATTTGTCACTGAAATGTGCTGCCAGTAGTGACTATTTCTAAAAGAGCTCTCTGGAGCGGCTCTTGTAACTCAAAATCTCTGGCCAGTGACCTACCATTAGAAAGCCATCTCACTTCTGTGTATAAGAGATGACGTGTGTACTCCGCATCTATCTCCTCACAGAGCTGCAAGAACAGACATGAGTTAAGGGCATGTACTTTAATGTGACTGATAATTTTAATCACATCCTGCAAAACGTTGTTAAGTTCAGGTGACATTTTTCAGCTACCCAGCGTTTCTCCATGGATGACAAAGTGCATAGACTCATATTCGGAAGCACCCTCTTTGACTTGAGTAGTGAAACCAGCAAGCCATCCAGTCATGGCAGCTGCTCTGTCTGTGCACATACCGACACAAAATGACCAATTTGGTTTTCTTGATATGTAGTCATTCAAAGACTTTAGTAGTTCTGCAGCTGTGGTGTTGGTTGGCAACAAAAGTACACATATGGTATCCTCATGCACATCCTCCTGAAAAATATATCGCATAAAAGCAAGCATTGGTGCCTTATTGTCAACATTGATAGGCTCATCAACCTGGATTACATACCACAATGACTCATTAATCCTCTTTAACAATTGTACCTCAGTATCCTCTGTTATTCATCAATTCATCTAGTTATAGTGCTAACCAAAAGAGGAACATGTGCTACCTGTTGAACTGCAGTCTATCCTAAAAGTTCATGACAAATGTCCTTAGCAGCAAGCAGGTCAACTCTTCACCAACAGCGAAGGACTTCTTAGGTCTAGCAATGTGGTTAGCCGCTAAGAATGATGCTCACAGTGCACATTCATTTGATGAAGTGGTGACCTTCAATAATTGCTTCTGTTCTTCGTGTTCATGTTTTTTTCCTTTGAAAAACTCCAAAGGCTTGTCTTTTAATGCAGGGTGCATTGTCTCCATGTGGTGAAGCAGTTTTGAAGGTTTTATAGCTTTATTGCATAGCTGGTCACCACATATACAAAGCAGGCTTGGAGAAGGTGAAACACCTGTTGCAATGAACTCTTACTTTAAGTAGGACTCTTGGTAATTTTTTTAAATGTAGTTTTCTTTTTTGTTGGCACTTTTAGCATCTTCTGCTGTCCCGTCATTGGATCTTTCCCCCTTTTCAAAGAAGCTCTCCAGTGATGTTTGGTTTTTACTCATTTTGGCTAGGGTTAGCTTGTGGGCTTACCAAAACAGTGACTGAGACAAGCACATAGTGCAGGCAAGAGGTATGGACAGAAGTGGTAAATAAAAGAATGGGCAGGCCATGTGTAGACTGAAGTAAGTATCAGATTCTGACTTAAAGCCTGCCGCCAGATGCAGCTTGTCACTTGCTACTCACTGATAGGGTTTGGATATGAGTCTGCAAGCCATCGATTTACTAAGGTCTCTGTGCAGTCAAACCTCTCTGCTAATGGTAATCTGTATTTGCAGCCGCTCCCTAGGAATAGAATCACCACCTCAGCTCCACCTTGGGTCATCAGACATTAGATTCTCATAAGGAACACACAACCTAGATCCCTCGCCTGCACAGTTCATAGTAGAGCTTGTGCTCCTAGGACAATCTAATGCCACTGCTGATCTGACAGCAAGTGGAGCTCAGGTGGTAACACAAGTGAAGGGGGGCGGCTGTAAATACGGATGAAGCTTTGCTCACCCACCCACTGCTCACCTGCTGCTGTGCATCCCGGTTCCTAACAGGCCATGGACTGGTAGTGGTCCTTGGCTCATGGCTGGAGACCCCTGCTTTAGGGTGCAAGTGGTTTTTGGTTACATGGATGAATTGTATAGTGGTGAAGTCTGGGATTTTAGGCACCTAAAGTAGTGTACATTGTACCCAATGAGTAGCTTTTCATCTCTCAACCCCCTCTCACACTGCCCCCTTCTGAGTCTCCAGTGTCCACCCTACCACTCTGTATGTCTTTGTGTACCCATAGCTTAGCTCCCACTTATAAGTGAGAACATGAAATATTTGGTTTCTGATTTCTGTGTTACTTAGAATAATAGCCTCCGGTTCTAACCAAGTTGCTGCAAAATACATTATTTTGTTCTTCTTTATGGCTGAGTAGTATTCCCATGGTATACATATGTACCACATTTTCTTTATGCATTCATCAGTTGATGGGCATTTAGGTTGATTCCATATCTTTGCAATTGTGAATTGTGCTGTGATAAACATAGATGTGCAGCTGTCTTTTTGACATAGTGACTTACTTTCCTTTGGGTAGATACCCTGTAGTGGGATTCCTGAATCAAATGATAGATCTACTTTCAGTTCTTTGAGAAATCTGTGTACTGTTTTCCGTAGCGGTTGTACTGATTTACATTTCCAGCAGTAGTGTATAAACATTCTTTTTTCATTACATCGATACCAATATCTGTTGTTTTTTGACTTTTTAATAATGGCCATTCTGCTGGAATAAGGTTGTCTTATTGTGGTTTTCATTTGGATTTCTCTGATTATGATACTGGTCTTTTTTTTTCATATTTGTTGGCCATTTGTATATCTTCTTTTGAGAAATGTCTATTTATGTCATTTGCCCACTTTTTAAGAAGATTACTTTTCCCCCCAATATGTTTGAGTTCCTTGTAGATTCTGGATATTAGTCCTTTGTTGGATACATAATTTGCAAGTATTTTTTCCCATCCTGCAGGTTATTTACTCTGATGATTATTTCTTCTGCTGTGCACAAACTTTTTAGTTTTATTAGGTCCCATTTGTTTATTTTTGTTTTTGTTGCATTTGTGGTCTTAGTCATAAATTTGTTGCCTAGGCCAATGTCCAGAAGAGTTTTTCCTAGGTTTTCTTCTTAAGTTTTTATAAGTTTAGGTCTTAAATTTAAATCTTGAATCCATCTTGAGTTAATTTTGTATATGGAGAGAGACAGGAATCTACCTTCTTTCTCAGGAACACCTATGATTCTTAGGTTTGGCCATTTTACATAATTCCATATTTCTTGGAGATTTTCTTCGTATCTTTTCATTCTTCTTTCTTTATTTTTGTCTGATTGATTTACTTAGAAAGCCTTGTTTTCAAGCTCTGAAATTCTTTCTTCTTGGTCTAGTCTAGTGTTAAGAGTTTTTGCTGCATTTTGTAGTTCCCTAAATGTGCTTTTCACTTCCAAAAGTTCTCATTTTTTTTTTCTTTGAAATGTCTGTCTCTTTAGAAAATTTTTCATTCATATCCTGAATTGTTTCATTGATTTCTTTATGTTGGTTTTCACCTTTCCCTTTTATCTTCTTGAATAACTTAATAATCAACCTTTTGAATTTTTTATCTAGTATTTCAAAAATTTCACCTTGGTTTGGATGCATTGCTGGAGAGTTAGTGTGATCTTTTGGGAGTGTTATGGAACTCTCTTTTTTCATATTGCCAGAATGATTTTTCTAGTTTCCTTCTTATTTGGGTAGACTGTTTCTTCTAATTATTTTTGAATTTGTTTTTGATTGGATAGGGATTTTAAAGAACTTTCTTCTCCCCCCTGCCCTGCCTTGAGGATATGACTTTAATGTTTATAGTTGATTGTCACCTAGTTTTGGCTTTGGGTACTTTCAATGCCAAAGAATCTGTATGAGTTTCCTGGTTATAGAAAATCTTTGTGTGATGGCTTTCTCTGGTGCTGGTTATAGTAGCAATGTGCTGGGTGTGTGAACAGGTTTACTCTCTCCTGTGGGGCTGGAGTGAGAAATCTTATGATGCTTACCTCATTCCTCAGTGGTATGCACTTAATTTTTTTTTTTTTCTATTGTTTTATTTACTGGGTTGAACAGTTCAGGCTACAGGCCAGTAGGAGGTACCCATGGTAAAAAACAGCTACAACTAAAGCAGTTGGGTAAATGCGGTATCCCAGTGGTGGGCAGAGGTCACAGCCTTGACAGAGATGGCTGGGGAAGCTCTCAGTGAAATGCACTGAGGTCTTTTTGTGGGTAAGGGAGGGAGCCACCACAGCCTCCCTTCTGGGCCACCAGGAAAGTGATCCATCTCCTAGTCACACTCTGCATGAAGTGGTCTGACTATTCCCATTAGACAGGCACCTCTTTTCATCTGTGTAGAGGGGGATCGTGACTCTGGCTCTCTTGCAAGTCTGAACCTGGAGGGCACTCCTCTTGTGGGGATGCAGCCACCCTGAAGTGTTATGGAAAGGCTGTCTACAGATGCACCCATGCCATGCTCCTGTGGGAGGAGCCCCAGCTGTGTCTGCAGTGCTGAGTGAGGGGGAGAAAAGTCCCCTTCTCCAAGATCCTTCATGAGCACCAAGGCTGCCTGACAATTGGGGTAGAGCCGCATACTTCCCCTACTGAGCCCAGCACTGCACCTGTGCCTCTGCTGAAAGAAACTTCCCACAAGTGGAAAGTTCAGGGACTCAGAGCCTGCAGTCTGGTTTCTTTTGTCCGACGGAGTGTCTGCCCTCTTAATGTGGTACGCTCCCCCTTACCCTAGGAGTAGCAGTTTCTCAGGGCCAGACTGCTGTGAATCTTGCTGCTGCTCTGGGTCTAGCCACCTCGTGGGGTTGCCACACTCTAGGCTGGTGCTGGAGAATGTCTACAAGGGATCCACTGCTGTGAACTATCCTCCAGTTTCCCAACAGTGAGTACTAGCATGGCTCTGATGGGGGTGAGAGGAGAATGACACACTCTGTGAGATTTCCTTGGTTATAAATAGCCTTAGTGTGTTGGCTTTCTCAAATGCCAGCTGTAGTTGCAATGTACTGGGCCTGTGGACAGACTCAGGGCCTCCTGGTTAACCAGGGTGATGCAGGCAATGGTGGTAGCTGAGGTCATGCATAACGTTTTCTCTTCCTGAGCGCTATGATGTCCCTGTAGATATTGTAATGGGCTGTGCTGGTTTGCTTCCAGCCTGTAGGTGGTGCTTGCAAAAGAGCACCAGTTGCAGTATTAGTGGTGGGAATTGTGCTTGCCTTCTGTTACCCAGGGGAGGTACTCTGGTGTCTCAGGCAATGGGTGGGGCCATGAAGCATGCAAAAGTCTCTGTCGTGTTAGGCTACCAGAGTAGGTGGATGGGCAAAGCTAGTCGGAGCTGGGTCAGGCAAGTCCACAGTCTGGCTCCCCACATTTGAGTGCAAACAGTGGCCCCAATGGGGATTAGAGGACAGTTCCCTGGTCACAGGGGTAATGTTCCAGGGAGGAACACAGCTACCTCTGCTGTACCGAAGAATCCACAAGGGGAAGGATGGGGTAGCAGGTGGCAGTAAGCCCCACTCAGCTCCCATGAACTTGGCAAGGCAGGTCTCATACCCACGGTGTTGTGCTAGCAGTAGCTAGGTGGCTTCCAGGCAGCCCTCAAAACTGTCCCAAGCCATAAGTGTTCCCAACTGACACAGAAACCAGCTTTTAGGTTGTGCACCTCCTGGTCAGCCCGTGAAGTAGAGGCTCCCAGGTCCTGTGCCTGCAGCTCTAGCACACTTTCTGCCCACTCCTTGGTTCTGACCAAGGGCGTTTGTCCCCACTAAAGATTATATCACACGTCTCAGTTGGGAGCTTCTCTCAACCTGTGACCACTGTCTCAGTTAACCAGCAGACTTCAGGTGAGATCCCTTGTGAGGTAGGATCACGAATGGCTTCCCTCTGTCCCTGCTTGGGTCTGGGAGTAAACATGGTTCGATGCTGCTCCTTTTCATAAAACCTCACTGCTCCTTAAGTCAGCACCAGCACTGGGTAGGGTTAAGGTGTTCTCCTGTGGCCTGGATTGCTTGGCTCCCCAGTGGGAGAGTGTATCATGGAGGCAGTCTCTCCCCACTCATGCTCTGGCAACTACCAGTTTTCCTCCTGGTTTATCGTGTAGATTACTGCCCACTGCTTCTTTCAAAGGGTTTGTGGTTTCTTTCAGTGTTTTTAAGTTCCTATGTTGCTTCTTGGAAGAAAATTTGTAGCATGACTTTCTGCACACAATTTTGTTTTTCCAAGTGGGAGAGGCATGCCAACGATGCCTCCATTGCACCGTCTTGGATTTAAAAACAACAACAACAACCAAAAAACAACCCTTCCAACACTTTCTATGACAAAGTTTAACATTATGCTAGCTACAAAGGAGAAATATTTAAAGGCCTCAGCTCTATTTGTGAAGAGCAGACAATGAAGGATGGATTTGGAGTTGAAAGGCAATTCAATGATTACTGGGAAATTGTAAGTTTTTTTTTCTTGCTGTTTTGAAACCCTTCTTTTCATAACTTCTGTTATATAGTTTCCCCTAGTTTTCCACCTACTTTTCATGTTTCTTCTCAATCTCATTTGCCACCTCCTCTGTCTGCCTTTTGTATATTGGAGTTCTTCTGGGGTTTTCTTTGGTTCTACTTCCTTTCTCACCGTGCATTTTTTTCTTGGTGATCTTATCCACCCCTATACTGATGACTATCAAATATTTCCTTAGACTCACATATCCAGTTGCTTATTAGACATCTTTAGTTTGGTATTTCCTCCCTGAAACACAAATTGATCCTCTCCTTATAATTGAAGCTTAGACAAGTTCAATTTAGAACATATGTTCTCCTAAAAGCTCTTTCTTTTCATTGATTTCTTTGCTCAGTTTACTAGTTCAGGATCCATCCAGCTACCAAAACCTGGAACTTGTGATTCATCTTTTACTCTTTTACCTTGCCCTCAGAGTTCATTCATCCCTGCTACACTTCATTTCCGCTGCCACTGGCTTAGGTGCCCACCATTCATTACCTAATAGATTGCAACAGCCTCCCAGCTGTTCTGCTGTTGATGTGCTTATTACCGTGTTACTCTCCACTCAGGATTCTTCAGTTTTTTTTCTTTAGTTATAGTAGTGGCTTTCAAATGTTTTTATTTTCTTTTGAAAATAGTAGAATCATTGAAAAAAACCCATGAAACCATAGCATGAAAATCAGATGAGGGCAGAACTTCCCTGGTAGAAGGATGCAAGAGCTGAGCTTATTTGGATCCTGTCTACTTTTCTCTGAGACAGTTTTTAATTGAATTCTATTTCGTTGTCTCATACACCTGTCAAACTTATGTGCATCCTTCAAGATGAGTGGAAAAATCCTAACCTGACTCCCCAAGGATTTTGTTGTATTACTTAACTCACCATTTACAATACACTTAAAAGTCTTTCTCTCCTGTCAAAGACTATGACTTATTTATTTACTTTCATCTTTCATTTCTAAATGTAGTGACAACTCATTAAATGATGAAAAATCAATTTAAGTATCTGATTCTGTTTCCTAATGTATTATGTTCACTAACATAACAGAACTGACTGGTGGACTGGACAGTTTTTGATTTTGATCTTTTATAAATTTGCCAAAAGGCTTTGAGCAGATGAAGTTACAGAAGAGCACCGATGTAAAGAAGACAGGTACAATTGTTAACTGTTTCTACATGGTAATGTCTGCTGGCTTGTTAACTTTTTCACTTGAAGGATGAGGCAAAGCTCTCAAGTCCTACAGCTATTGAAACTCTATTAGTCCATTTTCACACTGCTTTAAAGATACGACATGAGACTGGGTAATTTATAAACGAAGAGGTTTAATTGACTTACAGTTCCGCATGACTGGGGAGACCTCAGGAAACTTACAATCATGGCGTAAGGTGAAGGGGAAGCAAGCTTGGACCTTCTCATATGGTGGCAGGAGAGAGAAGAGTGAGGAGTGAAGAGGGAAGAGCCCCTTATAAAACCATCAGATCTTGTGAGAACTCACCATCATGAGAGCAGCATGGAGGAAACTGCCTCCATGATCCTGTCACCTCCCATCAGGTCTCTCACTAAATGCATGGGGATTATGGGGATTACAATTTAAGATGAGATTTGGGTGGGGACACAAAGCCTAACCATATCAGAAACAGTGAGAAATACATTCTAAAATTTGAACTTTGTTAATGATTAAGCGTAAAATACACTCTCAATTTTCCCTTACCCCCTACATATCAACACAATTACCTTGAACATCTTCTTTGAGGACGATTACCTTGGACAGGGACAGCTGAGGTACTTGGAGGCCACAGAAGCAATCACCTACTTAACATGCACTAGTCAGTCTTTGTGAAATATCACCCCTGATGCTGGGTGCTTATCTTTTATGGAACAGCTTGCAAATCTTAATTGTTTTAAATTGGCTCAGAGGCAAAGAGATTTGGGAATCAATAAATTACAACTCTCATACATACAAATATGCATCATTATAATGAAGACAATCTGATGGCTCTTTAGGTCAAATAACAAAAGAGGTGGACTTGAGTTTGTAAAGGCTCATTGTCAATCCTCTTATTACAAGGGTTGAATGCAGTTTTACTCTCTTTAGTTGCAGTATTCAAGTTTGCATATGGGCATTTGTTTTAGATGGATAGATCCTCAGTGGGAGTGAATTGATGAGGATTCGTTATTTGCTCTGGTGGCTGTATTTTTTCTTTATAAGGTTCATTAAGACAGAAGCAACAATATTTATGCCTTTAAATACTGATTTGTTGGGAGCAGCTAAATAAGCTATTCTAAGAATTGTAATATCAGACCCAGAGCTTGCTCTAAGATTCCAGACTTTCTCCCAAGGTCAGCCGTCTTAGTCTTCTCTAGAGATTTGGAAAAAGCTCACGTCTGAAAAGTAGACAGCACAAATGTTGTTGCTTTCTTATTAATAAGAAATTTTGTTGCACCAGCAGCTGGTAGTAATCTGCAGAAGAGTGTTTACTGTTTTTTCTCCAGTTGAAAGAAATACCTTTCTCAGCTTTAACCAGAATTTAGGTATTTCTGTTTCTTTAAATTGTTATTCAAGAGTTTGGTCATTCTTCAAATTTAGCAGTTCTTCCTTTTCTTTCATCAGTGTGTGATGCTGAAATTTCTTATGATAATGAGGGTAAATTTCTTATCTAATTGAACTTTTTTTCTTTTAAATCTTTAAAGGCAATGATGAAGATTTTCCTTGAGCATACATAAATGTTTTTTTCTACTAGTCTTAATAATTCTTCTTTGGGCTTCAAATTATAATAGTGATTAAATATAACTTGTGGACCATTTTTAATTTGTTTTCCAAAGTAGAATTTGATTGCACAGGTGATGTTGCTACACATTAGGATATTTTTATATCCTCCAATTTTTACGTTCATTCTAGTATTTTAGAATGTTTCTTTAAGTGAGTCATCTTTGAATCTAGTGACTGCACTTCAGTAAAACTACAAAGAGAAAATAATATAAATTAAAAGAAATTTTCTTTTAATTCATAAACTCATGATAAATGTTTCCTTTGGTCAGTGAATGCTCTTCAGTATGAAATAGTAGAGATTGGCCCTGTGATCGGCTCATTTCTTCAGCTCATCAGTTGGTGAGAACTAGTGGCATGGCCCTACCTAGGTAGATGCCAGGGGACTAGGAAATAAGGTCAAGAAGTTGCCAGGGAGGAAAAGGACACAGTTACCAAGAAAATGGAAGTTCTGAATATAGAGCTTTTATTTAATTAAATTTTCTGGGTTGACAGCCTGTTAATCTGCTGTCAGCCTATTAATCTGCTATCTCTGTAGAGATCTTTAAATTTGTTTAATTTGTTTTTGTTTCTTTTAAGCACACATTATAGTTTTCTCTCTGATTATACATTAGTGCAAATCACTGTAGAAAATTCATGAAATGTAGGTTTTTTTTTTTTTTTTTGAGATGGAATCTCGCTCTGTCGCCCATGCTGGAGTGCAGCAGTGCAATCTCGGCTCACTGCAACCTCTGCCTCCTGGGTTCAAGTGATTCTTCTGTCTCAGCCTTCTGAGTAGCTGGGATTACAGCTGCATGCCTCCATGCCTGGCTAATTTTTGTATTTTAGTAGAGATGGAGTTTCACTGTGTTGTCCAGGCTGGTCTTGAACTCCTGAGCTCAGGCAATCCGCCTGCCTTGGCCTCCCAAAGTGCTAAGATTACAGGCATGAGCTACTGTGCCCGGCCGGAATGTTTTTGAAAAAGCAAATCAGCTATAAACTCTGGATAGTAAATCTATTTTTGTTCCGTTTCTCCCTACTCCCCCTTTATCTCTGCCCTTCCCCACACCTCTAAATTTATATATTGGTTGTCCTAGCTTATTTTTTGTTGTTTATAAGAGAATACCTGAAACTGGTATAAAGAAAAGGGCTTTATTTCTTTCAGTTACGGAGGCTGAGAAGTCCAAAGTTGAGGGGCTGCATCTGGTGAGAACCTTCTTACTGGTGAGGACTGTCTGCAGAGGCCTGAGGCAGCATAGGGTATCACCTGGTGAGGGGGCCAAGCGTACTTATTTGGTCTCTCTTCTTAAAAAACCACCAGTGCCCACTAATCCATTACTCCGTGTATAGATTAATCCATTCATAAGGGAGGAGCCTTCATGACCCAATCACCTTTTGAAGGTCTTACCTCTCAATACTGCCTCATTGGGGATTAGATTTCAACGTGAATTTTGGAGGGGACATTCAAACCATAGAACTGGTCATTTATATACACATACAGATAACATATAACATTTATTATGAAATTGGAATTCATGCCTTTATCCCGTGCTTTGTCATTAAATGTTCTTCAGAAACAAATTTTTTAATGTCTGTTCATTGTATACCTTAGTTTTACCATTCTTGTATTTTGAAATTTGAGAATTTGAGTTGTTTTTATTTTGCCTCTATTACAGTAAATATTTTTGTATATAAATTTCTATATGTATTCTAAATCATTTTATTAGGAGAAATTTTTGGAAGTGTAATTACCAGGGCAAAGTTATAAGCTCTTCTTGATACTTATTACCTGCTGACATCCAGGCAAGTTATTCAAATTTGCATGTTCCCATTAGGAAAGTGTAGAAGTGCTCCTTCCCCTACAACCTCGCTAACCATAGACGTTACCATTTAACAGAAAACAATTACATAGTCTAGAAAAGCATCTTATTGTTTAAATTATATTTCTTAGATTATTAGGTTAAATGTCTTTTCATGGCCCTGAATATTTGTTTCCTTATGTGACCACTCTCAATATGTTTTTATTGACATGAAATGAAATAATAGGCAAACTTTAATTGAGGAAAATATTTTCAGAGGCCTGGTCAGTTTTCATTAATGCCAGTTATATTACTATTTACCATTCTTTTATAAAATTAGTTTTTAATTATAGTGTAAAATAATACACTGTTAATGACGAAAGAAGAGTGTATAATTGACGCTTATTGCTTTGTACTTTTCTTTTTGAGTCAGTTATATTAAGGGGCTCTCAGGATTTTCTTGGCCTCCCATGTATTCTGCTGTAGGTTCTGATTATGTGGTGTGAGCCTCTTGCCAACTTCAGCGGCCACTCCATTCTCATCTGCTTCTCCCTCCATCAGTCCTGTGTCTGGGGTGTAGTGGTGTTGGCTGATGATAGATTGGTGACTCTTGGTAAGGATGGACTTCTGCCACTATAGCTGCCTTCTGTGTTGTGGCATGAAGGGTTAGTTAGGTGCTCTGTTAGTTAGCTGTGGGAATCATGTTTGACCTTGTGTTGTCAGTAATAGTGGAAGAAAATGCCAGATTTTTATCAACAATGAAAATAATCTAACTTCTATTTTTTATTATAATGAGATTTTAAAATTTTACTTAGTTTAACATTTATGAAGCGTATGTAATTAAAGCCCTTAGATAGTTGCTGAATGTTTCATATGCTTAAAAAGAGCCATGCAAATTTCTCAGATATATCTCATCTTAAATCTTGATGTCTCTGCAGGAGTTCCATCAGATGCAGGAGTTTGAACATCTTTTATTGCTTACAGTAACTTAACTTTATAGCTGAAGACTTTGTGTGTGTGCTAGTGAAACTCATGCCGGAACGTGTGATTCTGTCTTAGTAAAAGTATGTAATCCTAGTGGGGGTAAGTGAGAGATCATTTTTTTTTTCTTGTATTATATGACGATTGGAGATAATTTATGTTTATGTTGTTCTTAATTTTATTTTATACCAGTCAGATTTTCTGCTTTAGAGTTAAATTCAGATGCCCCCGTATCTTTACTTGTTAATATTTATCAATTCAGTGCAGTGTGTTTTTTATAAAAAAAGACTTTGAGGTACCCATGCCTGTGGGAATAGTATAAAAACAGCCTGGAGAGTTATACATGAAATCATGCTGGTGATTATCCCTGGGAAAATGGGGCAGGAGTAGTACTGGGTGAAGGAGGGGTGGCTGGAAGGTACTAAGACTTTATTTACAGTGTTCTAAATATTTTACTAAAAACTCTCAAAGGTACATCTGTCAGAATGATAATATTTATTAGTTCTTGGTGGTAGATACATGCATATTTACTTTATTAGTCTGTACTGTTTTATATCTTAAATATTATCCCCAAATTTCAGTTATAATTATTTTTAGTCATCTTGAAACTTAAATTGTCTACATAGTAGAAGCGTCTGACGTGCCATTTATATCTGGTGAAGTTGTCTTCAGATAACTGATTATTATTAAAATTTTGATAGTCTTAGAAATATCACGTCTCAAAAACAGTTATTTTGTTTCTTGTTCTCATTAACAACTGTTATAGTAAGCACATTGGCTTTTTCAATATTAACTTTTTATTCTGCCTGATTTCTTATCTTCAGTGATTTATTAACTTCAATCTAGTTTCCACAATTATGACTTGTTAAAATGAAAATTGTTATGCTTTAAGCTATAGAATTTTGATATGAAAGAGACAGATGCCAGACATAATTATTATTTTCTCTTATATAAGGGCTAAAAGGAATAAGGAAACAAAAATCCCTTTATCTGGGACCCATGGATTGATTTGTTTCAGGGCTTTATTAAATGTATTAGTATAGATATGTCACTTAGTTTTTTTCCTGGTGCCTAGTTAAGATTTTTATATTATTACTTGATAGTTCCCTTTTTTCTTGATATTTTTATGCTAACATTAAATGAAAGGGAGTTGAGGAGACTATAGACACATGTAGGCTCTGGCCTGCACCTGCAGTCTTTAGCACTTTTTGTTAATTGTTAAGATTGTTAACTCTTCGGATAAACGGACAGCAGAGCACAGTGGGAAGAACATAGTATTGAGGACAGAGAAAGCCAGCTGAATCTTGGTTTTGCATTCTACTTATAATTACTGTAGGGAGTTGCATGTTATTTTATATCTTTTAGCAGTAGCATATCCTCTATAAATTGGGAGTTAATAGTATTCGCTTTAATAAGTTGTTATGAGAATTAAATTGGGTTGCCTTATGTAAGCATCTGCACAGTAACTGGCAGAATAGCAAGTTCTTACAAAATGTTGATCTTTTCCTGCCTTCACTAATGGAAAACGCTTGATGGGAAGTACTGTAACTTAGAGTAAAAGATGTTAGGTTATGTGGCATAGATTTATGAGATGCATACAAGTCATTTCCTAAGTTTAAAAGGTGAACATTATATGTAAGATGTCTTTTCTTCTAAAGAAAATACTTTTTTCCTTTGGACTTAAGCATTGTGAGCCAGAAAAAGCAAAGCCAAACAGTTGCTTCAGTCTTAATTTCTTGTTCATGTTTCCTTATGGTGGGAGGGACTGACATCATGGGTACTATACCTTTGTACTTACATGTAAGAGAAGACAGGCAAGAACCAGAGAAGACAAATGCAGAAGGAAGTTAAGAGCTCTGGGCTGAGGAGAAGCATGGGTGTTCCGACAGGATGTTCTCTAACCCTGTCTTAGCTAGTGTGAAGAAGCTGGATATTTCGCTGATTCTTTTTTTTTTGATACAGCAGTAACAGACTATATTTCATTTTAAAAAACCTAAGCTTATGGCAAGGTTTCTTCCTTGTTTATTTGTTTAGTTATATTTCATCTAATGTTTTAAAAACACAATTGCTTTCATTAAATGCTTTAGGACATGTACACGTTTAGCAAATTCTCTTTATTTTCTCCTTAAATGTATGATCAGTGTACTTCCAGATGCATTCAGAATAAAGATCCTGGAAGTCTAAGATACTCTATTATTCAAGAAATGTTTCCCCAGGAGACTGAGGCAGGAGAATTGCTTGAACCCGGGAGGCAGAGGTTGCAGTGAGCCAAGATCGTGCCACTGCACTCCAGCTTGGGTGACAGAGTAAGATCCATCTGAAAAAACAAAACAAAAAAAAGAAATGTTTTTATCACACTGTATTTAATCAGCCAGCAAAATGGCCATGTAGATTTTAGAAAGATTCTAGCAATTAATGTTAAAGTAACATTAACCCACCATTAAGTAGAAAATGAAATTATTGGGATACTCAATACACTTTCACTTTTTATCAGTTGAGTTTCTCTGATGCTTCTTTGTTCTGAACTTATTTAGTTTCTTCAACTTCTATTAAAAGGTTTCCTGAAACTTTTGAGGTTCCCTTGCATGAAATAATTTTTTTTTAATGCATTAAATAGAAAACTGAGGTAAGGATGGAAGAAAAGCATGTTTAGAGAATTATCTACTGATGCCTATACTCAGGATGTCCGGCTTTCTATTTTGGTGGAGATGTTGAAGATGCCACCTTCTCACATATCTGTTATTGTAGAATTTGGACCTGTATTACAGCATTTGTTTAATTCTACCGTATTTTAAATCAAGGTGCATGAGATTTGTCAGTGTACACTGAATGAGACCGTCTTGTGATAGGTCTTGCTATGTTCTTATAGTAGAATGGACATTAGGCAAATATTAAGATACCTGCCGGTCCTAACTTTAGAGACTATCTGTGTTTTTCTCATCTACCTTACGGTGTTGTTGGTAGGATTAAGTGAGGTACTAATAATTTGGAAGCATTGCATGAATCCAGGGGATTATTATCACTGGACTTGTAAACATGACCAAAATCGTATCTGAGGAATTGCTCCCTTAAAGCAGAGAAAACGAAGGAGGGAGAATTACATGGGGAAGTGACTTCTTGTGTTTTTAAGCTATGTATGTAGAAATTACAGTGTACAAAATAACTAATGGGTTGAACATAGACAAGAGATCAAAAGTAAACAGTTATATTGGTCTTTTATTTCTATGCTTTTTCCTGTTTCATTAACCTTGACCTATATTTATTTAAAAGGATTTGTGTACATCAATGGCAGAATCATCCAGCGAATCAGATCACTTTCGCTATCGTGACCGATTGAGTCCATGGGCTGCCAGATCAACTCACAGGGGAACTCGAAGTCTTCCTACAGTAGAAGTTACCGAGAAGGTCAACACTATAACAAGTACCTTACAGGTTAGTTTAACAATGGTTGCATTTAATAGTATTTAAATAGTTTGAGCTGCTTAATAGTTTCAGTCAGTGGATTAGTTTTCTTGCTGCTGTAACAAATTACTGCAAAGCTGATGTCTTAAAACAACACAAATTATTAAAGTTTTGTATGTCAGAAGTCAACACTGGTCTCATTGGGTCTCGGAGTGTTGGTCGGGATGTGTTCCTCTCTGGAGGCTCTAAGGGAAAAATCTATTGCTTTGCCTTCTCTGGTTTCTAGAGGATGCTCACGTTTTTTTTTTTTTTTTTTTTTTTTTTTTTGAGACGGAGTCTTGCTCTGTAGCCCAGGCTGGAGTGCAGTGGCCGGATCTCAGCTCACTGCAAGCTCCGCCTCCCGGGTTCACGCCATTCTCCGCCCTCAGCCTCCCGAGTAGCTGGGACTACAGGCGCCCGCCACCTCGCCCGGCTATTTTTTGTATTTCTTAGTAGAGACGGGGTTTCACCGTGTTAGCCAGGATGGTCTTGATCTCCTGACCTCGTGATCTGCCCATCTCGGCCTCCCAAAGTGCTGGGATTACAGGCTTGAGCCACCGCGCCCGGCCTTGCTCACGTTTCTTGTCTTGTGGCTGCCTTCTCTCATCTTCAAAGCCAGCAGGGAAGGGTTGGAAGGGTCAAGCCCTTCTCACATCCTATGACTTTACTTCTCCTGCCTCCCTTTTCCTCTTTTACGGATGTTTATGATTTCATTGGGTCCACCCCACAATCCCAGGAGAACCTCTCCATCTAAAAGTCTTCAATGTAATCACATTTGCAAAATCCCTTTTGCCGTGTAAGGTATACATACACAGGTTGCAGGGATTAGGACTTGGATATCTTTGAGGGCCATTATTCTGCCTATGACAGTTGGTAAAGATATTTGAAATATGTGATAGGTGATGGAGAGTGTTTTAGGATAAAGCAGTATTTCTAAATAAAATATTGTGGGAGTGAAACCAGTAGAAATGATGATAGTTTAGCTTCTCATGGGCATGTGCCTTTAGAGAAATTGCTCATTTTGGTGAGGTAGATTATTTGTGGATGAAAATAAAAAGATGCCATTTTGATGTAGAGACTAATTTTTGCCAGCATTTGGAGGTTTGAGTTAAGGCATTTTGCTGCTTTTTCTTAGAAAGGGCTTTAGAAAAGAGGTGGGGGAAGGGTAACATAGCTATATGGGAAAAAAGAAAACTCAGAATGTATTTCCTACTCATTAATCCCTTACCTTTGCCTTAGTCTGGCTAAGCATGGATTTTGGCTTTTAATTGCTTTGGATTAGTATGCTTAGATAAGAAGAAGATAATTTTTGGTGGCGAAGCCATGCTTTGATTTGAAAACCAGAAGACCTATCCTTTTTAAACTTATTTAAAGTAACATCATGGGCTGGGCTGGGCATGGTGGCTCATGCCTGTAATCCTAGCACTTTTGGAGGCTGAGGTAGGAAGATCACTTGAGCCAGGAGTTTGAGACCAGCTTTGGCAACATACTTAGACTCTGTCTAAACACAAATTAAGAAAAAAAAAAAATTAGCTGGGCATAGTGCTGTGTACCTGTAGTCCCAGCTAATCAGGAAGTTGAGGCAGTAGAATTCCTTGAGTCCAGGAAGCTGAGGCTGCAGTGAACCATGATCATGCCACTTTGCTCCAGCCTGGGTGGCAGAGCAAGACCCTTTCTGATCAATAAGTAAGTAAAGTAAAGTAAAGTAAGTAAAATGTAAGTAAAGTAAGATAACAATGCAATTTTGCAGTATGAATTCTTGTACTTTCCCAACAATGAGACACATTAATAGGTATATATTTTTGAAGGAAATATCTTGATTAATCTCCCAGGTAAAATCTAGCATATTTAGATGAGAACCGTTTCTATTGTGATGAAAATTAAATTTGTTATTTTTCTTCTCATCAAGTTCTGAGGTAAAAGAATAGTTGAAATAACATTGATCTTAATGATTTTCTTCTCTCGCATATAGTCTACTAGATTTGCTGTTTCGGGATTCCTTTTCTATAAAGAGAGTGTGAATTGGTTGAGGGGCACAAATTGAAAATTGTGATTCTAAGAATTAATGGTTTGTTGCCAACTTACTAGGGAACCTTGAATAATGATTTACATTATGTGTTGCAGATATTACACAAGTAAATTGCAGTCGGATTTGAGTTTCTCTCAGTGGTGTTAAGATTTACTTAATATGTATGAAGTACATTGATATTCAACTTAGCCATGATAAAATTTATACATTTTACAAACTGTTGACTTAGTTGATTGACATACTACTAAGATCGATTAGGAAAAAAAGTATTTGGAATAATTAATTCAGTCAATTTTCTTTCTCAGGATACCAGTCGGAACCTGCGACAAGTGGACCAGATGCTTGGACGATACCGAGAATACAGTAATGGACAGGCGGGTGCGATAGAACATGTGAGAAACTACATATGTTTGCATTTTCTTCTACCCAACATTTTGGGAATGAAGTGTTTTGGGGAATGGGGATGTGAGCTAAAGGAAATAACCATTGTGAAGCGCTTTAGATTTTAAACTAATTTATTGTTTTATAGTTTAAATTTAGGTTAGCTTGTCAGATGGATTGCTAACTAGCTTATATAAATTAGATTCTATTGAATTTGAAAGCTTTACATCAGAGCGAGAGAGAGGAATTCAAGACCTGAATTTAATGGAGACTTGGTAAACTTGGGCCGTGGAGAAACCCCTCATTCAGAGTTAAGAATTTCAAGAATGGTTTATTTTCAAGTAATAAGTGTTCATTGTTAAAACAAAAAATGAAATATTCCTCTCTCAAAGCCCCTTTTTAATTTTTTAAAATTGCAGTGCTTTAATGGAACAAATGGTTTTTTGGTTTCATGGATGAATTGTATAGTGATGAAGTCTGGGATTTTAGTGTACCTGTCAGCCACAGAGTGTGCATTGTACCCAATAGTTTTTCATCCTTTACCCTGCTCCCAGCCTTCTCCCTTCTGAGTCTTCAGTGTCCATTATACCACTCTGTATCCCTTTGTATACGCATAGCTTAGCTCTCATTTATAAGTGAGAAAAGTGGTATTTTGTTTTTCATTCCTTAGTTACTTCACTTAGGATAATGGCCTCCAATTCTATCCAGCCTCCCTTTGAGCCCCACTCAAAAAAGAGGTAACAATTTTGAGATCTTCATGTTTCCAAACATTTTCTATGTATTTACAAGCATATGTACGATTTGCTTTAAAAATGGAATCTTATTAAATATAATGTTATACAACGTTTTAAAATTTAATAATGCATATCACTTTCCATGTAAGTTTGTGTAGCACTACTTGATTGTTTTGAATGGTTATACAGTATTCCATAGTATGAATGTATCTAGTTTTTCTTCTTATTATAAACATATAGCAATGACCATTATTGTACACACCCATGTATATGTCTTTGTAATCCTGTAGGATTGCTAGAAGTAGAATTGCAGGGTTAAAGGATATATGCATTTAAAAATTTGCTGGATATTTCAAAATTGCCCTTTCAAAACTTACTTTACATGGGGATGTAAGAAAGAAATGTACTCCAGAGTTCTGGAATAAAGTTAATAATGTATTTTTAATTAATGTGTTGCTAATTCTATCTTCTACCTTTCTTTCCTTTGGAATTGCTTACTTCTATCCTGTAAACTCTTGGAAAACCAATTAAATTTATTCCTTCATGTTTCCAATGATGGGTATATATACAATGTAATGAAAACACTAAAATCACATTGTATGTGTAGCTATCATTGGAAACATGAAGGAATAATGATTGTTTTATACATACCTGTGTTGTATTGAATTGTCACGTAACTCCGAAGTTGTGATTGATGACTTGTTTTTTTTTTTGTTTGTTTTTTTGTTTTTTTTTTTTTTTTACAAAGTAAAGGTATAGTCATCATTAATCACTTGTAATTGCAAGCTAATTGGGTGTAGGGAAACATATCTTCCCTCATGAGGGTTTCTACTATTTTTATTTAGAAAATGAGTTCGGACATCCTTGTATTTACAGCATTTTTATGATTTATGATGTACTTGACTAATGGAGCTCTATAGACTTTGTTATATTTGAGTAGCTCATGAAATGTTTCAGATTCATTACCTTATTAATAATGGGAATTGAGTCTTTGCTTTTTAATTTATTAGTTAAAAATTGAAAACATTCTTGTTAACCATTAGCAGAGTATAGTCCTCCTTTGTAAAGTTGAGTATTAGATCCCTACTTAGGGTATCAAATTTCCTTTGAATTGGGCAGTTGGGAAGTTAAATTATGTATACCCAATTTTAGGTATGATATATTCATAGCAGTAAATACTGTAATGTTAAGAAAGCAATTTTCAGTGAGGGACCCATTGTCATCAAGTCTCTTTGGTAGGCCTAGAGTTGAATAATGCTGAACTTTCTGAGGGAATAGTTTTTTTTTGTTTTTTTTTTTTGAGATGGAGTCTCGCTCTGTCACCAGGTTGGAATGCAGTGGCGTGATCTCAGCTCACTGCAACCTCCGCCTCCCAGGTTTAAGCGATTCTCCTGCCTCAGCCTCCTGAGTAGCTGGGACTACAGGTGCATGCCACCATGCCCAGTTAATTTTTCTAGTTTTAGTAGAGATGGGGTTTCACCACGTTGGTTGGGATGGTCTTGATCTCCTGACCTCGTGATCCGCCTGCTTCAGCCTCCCAAAGTGCTGGGATTACAGGCTTGAGCCACCGCATCCTGCCCGGGAGTGGTTTTATAAATGGGAAGTAAATAAACTCAACAAATATTTCCATTTGAGTTGTAAATACATTTTTAGGGGATGACAAACTCTTTTAAATACCTTCTCCTGATTAAAGCATTCTATTTCATCATTCTGTTTATTTTTTACTTTTATTGTCATTGCCTTTAATCATAATGATAAAAATTGTCATTTACTGAACAACCAAATCTGCCTCAGGCACTGTTCTAATTGTTTTACATAGATTATCTTATTTCATCCACAAAATAAAACATGTAAGAAAGTTATCTGATGGGATGTGAAAGATGCAGACAGGAGTGGGGGCAGAAGTGAAAGTAGTACAGCAGAGGAAAGCAAAGGAAGCTTTTCTTTGGTCCTTCTGAATCACAATATTTCTATTTTTAAATTTTTATTTATTTACTTATTTTGAGACAGAGTCTGACTATGTTATCCAGGCTGGAGTGCAGAGGTGCAATCACAGTTCACTGTAACCTTGAACTACTGGGCTTAAGCAATCCTCCCACCTCAGCCTCCTGAGTAGCTGGGACTCCAGTTGTGTACCACCACACCTGGCTACTTTTTACTTTTTAATCTTTTAGTAGGGATGGGATCTTACCATGTTGGCCAGGCTGGTCTTGAACTCCTGGGCCCAAGTGATCCTTCTGCCTTGGCCTCCCAAAGTGCTGGGATTACAGGCGTGAGCTACCATCCCGGCCTGAATTATAATGTTTTTAATGATCACTTCTGTTTTTTGGAGTACCCATTGTTGCCCAGATGATCTCCTTTCATAGATTTAGGTTGCAATGTAGTCAATCCTTTTGAGTTTTATATGCATTCTTTTTCAGTTCATTAACCTTGAGTTACATTTTGTTTCTAATCAGAGTTTTTCCAAATAGAGACATCAAAAGGCTTTCGGAGATCTCTGTGACAATTTAAAAACTTATTATTTTATTTTCATGGTAATGTAAAAGCATCTACAGTTATTTTTCAATTCATTTATATATCAGTTTCCAAAATAATTGATTTCCTACATCTTCTTATGGTGACCAATGACTTTTTTACCCCTTGAGTATCATTATTAACTTATAATTTATGCATATTTAAAGTGTTTTCATCCATTGCAGTTAATGTTTTTATTTATGCTCAAATTGTTTTATCTTTGGCTAGAGGAAGCCTACTACATGCTTAAATCTGAAAAAGCATGTCTTGATAATTTGGATAAACTACCTGTGTTAGTCCATTCTTGCATTGCTATAAAGAACTACCTGAGACTGGGTAATTTATAAAGAAAAAAGGTTTCATTGGCTCACGGTTCCACAGGCTGTACAGGAAGCAGCTTCTAGGGAGGACTCAGGAAACGTACAATCATGGCAGAAGGCAAAGGGGAAGCACACATGTCACATGGCCAGAGTAGGAGCATGGGAAGGAGCGGAGAGGTGCTACACATTTTTAAACAACCAGATCTCATGATAACTCACTCACTGTACAGTACCAAGTGGGGATGGTGCTAGACCATTCAGAAGAACTCTGCTCCCATGATCCAATCACTTCTCACCAGGCTCCACCTCCAACACTGGGGATTATAATTGAACATGAGATTTAGGTGAGGACACAGATCCAAACCATAGCCATTCAATTCCAGTGCCCAAATTTTATTTGCATTTGTACTGGTACACAGTAGTTTCCATTGTTTCAGGTTAATATCAAAAGAACAGAGGGTGAAAGAATAGACCTAATCTTTAAATAATGCATTTATATCAAGTGAGGTATTGATATACATTATATTATGTTCTGTGATGTCCATTTTACAGTATTTCAGACAGGGGAAAGTGGGGGAAAGTAGGATCATCATTTGGTATCCGGTGAGGTAGTCCTACTAGACTCGAAAGAATTTACAACATTGTAGTTAGTACCACAGTCTTGGGTGAGATTGATTAATTTTAGGAAAATAATATCATCCATCATAGAAAATTAATGTTAGATTGAGTTTTATTAATATTATTTTGTTTTTATTTAATTTTGTTTGGTTCGGCTTTACACCTAGTAAGGTGTTATAATCCGAAAGAGTTTAAAACAATTTTTATGACTTCATACTTTATCTCTTTATTTCTTGGTTTTTGTGTTTTAGGAGTTACCAAATCGGCTCCATACATCATTAAATTTTGTGCAGTGTCTGTTGTGTTGTGTTGTGACTACTTCAGGTGTAGATTTTAATTCTATTACATTTTTAGTTTTATGTTTTAGATGCAAGAATTGTTTTTGCCATAATGCTTGGAAGAGTAATTTAAAATAGCCTTTATTTCATTCATCTCCCTATACATTACATAATTTTATTTTTTGGACCTTATAAATCATCCTGTTCATCTTCAATGGCTTTGGATATATCTTTTTAGAGTTTTAAAATGGGGTTGACAAATCGTTTTTGTAATTTTTGTATTTTTGAAATAGTTTTTGAACATCTTTTATTCTTCTTAGATTTTGGGGAAATGTTTCATTTTTCTTGTTCTTTAATGTTCTTCTGTATGTCTCATGGTAGCTTTTTTTCTTTTGGTGGCAGGGAGTGTGTGTGTGTGTGTGTGTGTGAAAATTCATTTTATTTCTCAGCTTTTAGTTACAGCTTAGGATTTGTTAGCAAATAAGCCTACATAAAAAGGATGCTGGCAAGATCTGCTTTTGGCATTGGTAGATAAGATTATTTTCGATCAACTCTTCTACTGAGAACAACTAGAAACATGAAAAAAAAGTAAAAAAATAATATTATGAATCCATCAAAAAACTACTAAGGCAGTAAGGAATTTTGTAGTCAGGATCTGGCAAAAAACGTAAGTCCAGAAGGGTAAGTCTTATATTTGGGACTTTTTTCCTCCTTCAAGGTGATAGCTGATTCCTAAAGAGGCGGATTAAAAGCAGAGAGGCTAGGATCAGAGTTATCAATCAACTTAAGAGGCTTGGAAGAGCAAAACTGGAGTTCAGGAGCCCTTTAGCTTTAATGGAGACCCCAAAGGGTGACAGTATAGGCAAAGTGGTGAATTGGAAATGAGAAGTGATAAACTGAAAATAGAACAGCCTTCATAGTAACAGAAGCCTGTCCTTGAACCACTCAATTCCTAAGTGGATTAAGGTGATTTGACATTGCTAGTGACCCTAACCTGACTTTCTATTAGAAACAGAACCAGATTTTTCTGAATAAAGATGTCATCCTCTTGAACTTTAAATTATCTCTACAGCTTTTCATGTAAAATGTCTATCACATGATAAAGAATACACAGACATAAGAGAATATAAAAGGTATCTGAAGACCAAGGGAAGAAGCAGACAATAGAAAAATATATGGGACTATAAGGTAATCATGAATAACATGTTTAAAAAATTAAAAGAATTAAGAGATTTGGAAAATAATTGAAAACTAAAAGGAACCAAATGAAAATTTCAGAAACTGAAAAATAACATAAGTAAATAACCAACTGACCTTTAATGAATGAAGTGAACAATAGCTTGTGTATAGTTGAAAGAGAATTAATGAATTGAAAGACAAACCAGCATAAGATATCCAAAAAGACTGGAAGAATGAAAGATTGAAAAAATATAGAAAAGAGAAAAGAAGACATACAGCATTTGGTAAAAAGGTATAACTTAAACGCAGTTGCATTTCCAGAAGGAGAGGGGAGAGAGAATGAGGCAAAAACAATGTTTGAAAAGATGATGCCTGAGAATTTACAACATATGAAATTTATTAAGCTATGGATTTTCTGATCTCTGTGGATCAAAAATGGAATAAATACAAATAAAACTGTACATAGTGATACGTAATAAAACCACTGACAAAGGTAAAGAGAAAATCTGAAAAATAGCCAGAGCTAAAAAGGCAGATTACCTTCAAAAAGAAGCAGTAGTAAGAAATGATAGCTGACTCTGCTTTCAAAAGGATACTGAAATCGAGTTTAGCTTGAAAGATGGAAATAATAAACACAGCAAAAGTTAAGAGAGCTGATTTTATATTTTTGTTCTGACACTAATTTGTATGATCTAAAGTCACTTTATATTTCTAGTCTGTTTCTCATGTTACAGTTTGAATTTGAGCTTTTAAGCTTTAACATTGTTTAGTTTTATTCTGATAATTTTGTCATAGATTACTGATATACTACTTTGTGGTCACTGCATAAGATCTCTGGTCCACTTATGTGTAATTTTACGTATGTGTAAATTACTCTGAAGGTAAACCTTGATTTTCCTGGGCATCATAGTATGTTTTGTGGATTGATGCTGAGTTGTTTTTTTATTTTTATTTTTTTATTTTTTGAGACAGAGTCTCACTCTGTCACCCATGCTGCAGTGCAGTGGCGCAATCTCAGCTCACTGCAACCTCCGCCTCCCAGGTTCAAGCAGTTCTCTTGCCTCATCCTCCCGAGTGGTTGGGATTACAGGCGCCCGCCACCATGCCCGGCTAATATTTTGTATTTGAGGAGACACGAGGTTTCACCATGTTTGCCAGACTGGTCTTGAACTCCTGACCTAGTGATCTAGCCATCTCGGCCTCCTAAAGTGCTAGGATTACAGGCGTGAGCCAACGCGCCCAGCCAATGCTGAGTCTTATAGCTGGCTGGTGAATACTCAAGGCAGGATGGTATCGTACATATCCCAGTTTAGGGAAGGAGGAAACAGAGGGATGTGGAAATCTTCTTTTTTTTTTTTTCTTACAGAAATGAGAGGGACAAAAGAAGTAGATTCCTGAAATTCTAACTCTACTTCTTTTAATACAAATTGTTTCAATTTTAGTTCTCCAGAACAGCCAAATCCAAACAGCCAGACTGAAAAAGGATTTGCTTTGTTTGTGACTCATATTCTGTTTCATCTGTGCTTCTCCTTCAGTTGAGGCTCCTTTCTTTCCGCTCGTTTCCCCAAGTAAAGCAACTTGTTCTCCCCATAAATGGTGTTCTACCTTTTAACACTGGCTATACTTAGGAAACCCTGTCTTCTCAGTGAATCGTTTGGTTTATATAGAATGTCAAATTCTGTTTAAATAGTTATAGTTGACTTGTTCCATGGATCCATGCATTATGTTTAAAATTACTTTCTGTTCATCCTTGAATAAGATATCTAGACCCGAAGTTTCCCAGCAATTCAGGATGTATGGATTTTCTTCCGCTTTACTCTTTTTTTCCCTTGGGTCTTAGTCGAATCCTATTCTCAGGTCTGTAATTGTTTACAGCTCTGAACATTATTCTCAGTATTTAGCATGTTTTTATTTAATGTAGCTCTTTAAGTCTTAAAGATATGTTTTTGTACGTCCCCTGTTGGCCGACTCCTTAATAAACTGAATAAAGCATTTGGACAGGTGTAGTTTTTAGTGTGTACTGGCGGTCTGATATCTGACCCAATCATTTTCTGGGATTTGAAGCCTTTGAATGACTGAAAGAGGTATTCTGATAATAGAGTTGGACAGTGTACATTGTTTCAGTAGCAGCTGTCACTGTGACAGCTGTTTAGTTTCCTATTCCTTGTAGACCTGGAGTTTCTGAACTAATGTTTAGAAGGGAGGAAAGTTTTCTGTCTTCTTTCAGTTGTGTTGACCTTGTTATGTTTCTTCACATGAGTGGTGCACCAATTAGACATTTCAATTTGGTTTTGTAAGCCCTTGCACAGTAGACATCTTTTCCACATCTGGCAATAAAAAATGGAATAGGTAGTGACAGATGCCTTTTAAAACCAGATTTTAGTATTGGTTCTTAAAATATTTGTATTTACTATTTTTATATTTTAAACATAGTTTAACATTTTCTGATATATTTTTTGGGGAGAACCCAGATATTTCAGAAATAGCTTTGAAAATCTTTGGTCTATTTGTATTTGGAAGGTGTTTAGGAAGAATAATGCTTCATTCATTATATTCTTTAACTTAGTTAAAAGAAAGCTTGGAACAATCAATCGACCAACTCCGGAGTCAACGTTTATTGAGAAACTCAGGAGGGAGAAGTATTTCTGTTACAAGTTTGAGTGCAAGTGACCTTGATGGTGGCACTGGGCCAGGTAAACACTTCAAATGTTCTGGAAAACATTTTTTTGTTTTAAAAATATTTTTGAAGTAGATATTGAATACATTTAATTTTTGGAGAAATATGACCCATGCATAACTTCACGCAGATTGCATGATAGAACATTTAGTTGTCCAGGATTTTATAGTACATAATTTGAAATATATTAAAGGATTTTTGTTGTTATATTGTTTTTTTCCTCAGACTCTGTAGACCACATTAGAGCTTTACCTGACAAAAACCTGGATTTAATTGTCTGCTGCCAAAGAATCAAAACAAATACATAAATAAGATTCACTATGTGATACACTTTTTAGGTTAAGTATCTTGTCCTAGCATAATACATTTCACATGTCTTATGAAATATCCTGTGATACTTGTTAAGACCAGATGAATTTTAGTCTTGGCATGCAGGTGGATATGAATGGCTAGCTTAAGGGTTATGACCGTTTGTCCTAATTAATCTTACTTACACTTTTGTATAGCACTGAGATTCATGTTTGAATCGAAAAGCCTGCAGTAAGGGGAGACGTTTTAGATAATTGAACAGTGGTACCTTACATTGTTAATATTACTGTTGATTGTGATCAAAATGATTAAAAATTGGGTACTTTTTCTGTAGTTAGTTTTTATTTTTATATGCTGTTCAGATTGTAGATTACGTAGTTTTAAAAATTGTGTTTTTTAGTATTAAGTTATATTAAAGGGTCATACAAGTTTTTTATTTAGCAATTTATTATTTTTATATGAGCAAATATGTTGCTTCTTTGGAAAGTATAGCAAATTGAAACTTTGGAGTGTTCTATTTCCAGGTTATTTCTGTTTTTCATTTTATCTGCTTTAAGAGCACAATTAATGCTAATTTGGTGGAACTTTATAGCCATAGCAAGATAGTTGGGAAATAGTCTGGGTTAGGGACATATGTATATGTATATCCATGTCTGCCTTGTTTGTACTGAGTAAAAGTTTAGATTGTCTTTTCTATGCAGTGTTTTAATACCTTCCCTTTTCTTTCACTTGTGAAGAGAGCCATCGTTTTCCACCTACCTCACCTCTCAAGGACTATGGGGATCCACTGGGTATTAAACGAAATACCAGATCAAGAACTGGTGTCCGCTTTGTTCAAGAGACTGATGATATGACTCAGGTACTTTGTACAATTCTGTAATTTGTGTGCAGGATTTCCTTATGTTTCTATTGTATATAGATGACTAACACTTGAACTTAAGTTTATATTTTAACCAATTTGATCATTAGTAACTTTATACTGATCCCTTTGATTTTGAACCAAGTAAATGACTTTATTTTACTTTTTATTATTTTTTTCTTATTGAAAAATCATAGTTGTGTACATTTATGGGGTATAATAAGATGTTTTAATATATGTATACAATGTGGCATGATTAAATCAAGTTAACATCTATCACTTTGCTTATCTATCATTTTTTATGGTGAGACGTTTGAAATTTATTCTGTCAGTTATTTTGAAATATATAGTACATTATTATTGACACTGGTCACGCTGATGTGCAATAAATCTCAAAACCTATCCCTCCTGTCTGTCTGAAACTTTGGACTGTTTGATCAACTCCCCTTTCTCTCCCTCTTCACCCCCTCTCCCCACCACCTTCTGGTAACCATTATTCTCCTCTATATTTCTATGAGTTCAACTTTATTAGAGTTCATACACAAGTGGGATCATATAGTATTTGTCTTTCTGTGCCTGGCCTTTTTTACTTAACATAATATCTTCAGATTCATCCGTGTTTTTGCAAATGACAGGATTTCTCCCTTTTTAAAGGCTGAATAGTATTGCGTTGTGTATATATACTACTTTTTCTGTATCCATTCATTCACTGATGGCTGCTTAGGTTGTCTGCAGATGTTGGCTATTGTGAATAATGCTGCAATGAACATGAGAGTGCAGATATCCCTTTGACACATTGATTTTAGTAGCTTTGGGGATATATCCAGAAATGGGATTAATGGGTCATATGGTAGTCTTAGTTTTAGTTTTTGAAGACCCTCCATACAGTTTTCCATAATGGCTGTACTAATCTACATTCCCACCAACAGGGTGTACAAGAGGTCGCTTTCCTCCACATCCTGTCCAACACTTATCTTCCATCTTTTTGATAAAAGCCATTTTAACAGGTGTGAGGTGATATCTCATTGTGGTTTCAATTGGAATTTTCCTAAAGTTTACTGATGCTGAATATTTTTAAAAATGTACCTATTGACCATTGTTATGTCTTCTTTTGAGAAATGTCTGTTCAGGTCCTTTGCCCATTAAAATTTTTTTTTTTTTGGCTATTGAGTTGTTTGAGTTCTTTGTATATTTTGGATATTAATGCCTTGTCAGACATATGGTTTGCAGATATTTCTCCCATCCTGTGGATTGTCTTGTCACTTTATTAATTGTTTCCTTTGCTATGCAGAAACTTTATAGTTTGATGTGATCCCGTTTGCCTATTTTTGCTTTTGCTGCCTGTGCTTTTGGGGTCATCATATTCAAGAAATCATTGTCTAAATTAAAGTCATGGAGCTTTTCTCCTACATTTTCTTCTAGTGGTTTTATAGTTTCAGGTCTTGTATTTAAGTGTTTCATCCATTTTGAGTTGATTTTTTTGTGTGTTATAAGGGCCTAATTTCATTATTCTGCATGTATGTGCAGTTTTGCCGACACAATTTATTGAAGAGACTATGCTTTCCCATTGTGTGTTTTTAGCACCTTCATAAAAAATCAGCTAACCACAAATGTGTGGGTTTATTTCTGGGATTTCGCCTCTGTTCATAGGTTGATGCATCTGTTTTTTTGCCAGTACCGTGCTGTTTTGATTACAAGCGCTTTATAATGTTTTGAAATTAGGGAGTATACTGCCTCCAGCTTTGTTCTTTTTTGCTTAGGATTGTTTTGGCTACATGGGGTCTTTTGTCATTCTATGTGAATATAAGATTGTTAATATAGGATTTTTCAAGTAAACTAGTTTATTTTCAATGTACAAATCATCTTCCCTTTGTTTTGAGTTTTGTTATGGAGGATTATATCTTGCAGAACATTTAAAAATGAGCTTAATTGGACACGTTTTGTTTCCTCTCTTGTTCAGCACATTTTTCCGTAATCCCTGCTAAGTCAGCTACTTTCTCTTTTACTAAGTTTGGTTTAGTATGACCAAGTTAATCTTTGTGTGGTTGATCTACTGATTTTCCTACCGTTAGTGTTTTTCTGATTGTTGAATCATTGATAGAGCCATTTGCTATTAAGTAAGAAATTCCATACTTTATGTATTCACTAAAGATTTCTGAAGTACTAGTTTTGTGGAAATCTTTTTCTGCTTCTTTAAAGTTCTCTGCAGAGCTGTAATTTTTCCTTTTGTTGTCTTAAGTAGCTAAATTAAATTGAAAAGGGCTGGGGGAGTTCTGCACTTTGACCTTTCTGTTTTGGTAGTTTTAGGATTAGGTACTCAAAGTGTATCTTAAGATATTCCTCTGTAGCTTTCACTTGTTACTGCATAAAGAGAGAAAAAATCAAATGTATTAGAAGACACCCTGTGGAAACTTTTCCTTGGCAATGTTATTTTTTTGATAGTTGCACCTTGCAAGCATGGACTATATGATGAAGCCCAGAACAGAGAACAATATCTTAACATTATTCATTTACTGTTTCCTTCTGTTTATTTAATGTCTCTGTTATTGGGATAATGCTTACACTTGGAAACAGTGATGAGCAGAAACCTTGTCTTTTAATACATTTATAATCTAGAGGAGGAGCTAGATATTAAATAAATACATAAATACAACCTTATTTATGAACTGAGATGCATGCTATAGTGAAAAGATGCATAGGGCTACAGAATTGTATGGTAGAGGACATGCCCCGGCAAGGAGGGCTTCCTGAAGAAAGGCTGACCGAGCTGAGATCTGAAAGGTGAGTAAGAGTTATTCCAGGTAGAACAAATAGCTTGGCAGGAGAGAAGATAGCCCCTATGAGCAATTTAAAGAAGGCCCACGAGGCTAAACAAGTATGAAGTGATGAGATTCTGTAGAGCTGTGTAACAGGGCTGACAAAATTATTTTGAAAAGATCACTCTGGCTGTAGTGTGGAAAATGGAGTCAATGTGGGTGAACCAATTAGAAGGATTTTACTGTGCTCTGGATGTGAATTGATGGTCACTTGGGTTAGGATAGCTGGAGTTGGAGAGAAGGAGGTAGAATTAAAGGCGTTTTAGTGTATAAAATGGAAAGGTCTTGAAAATTAGATAGCCATGTGGGGAATGTAGCAGTGAGTGAAAAGGAAGTGTCAAGGATGCATCCCCAGATGCTGGTTTGCTAAATTGGAAAATCATGATTGCAAAACTTAAGTTTTTCATTTGCTATACTACTTCACTCCTTTCTTTTTATGGTTCTTCCTCATTAAGTTCATTCTCAAAATTACCCTTAGCTCCACTTGACTGTGTACTTTCTTAATGCCCCCGTAAAGAATTTGTGGTTTGTTTACATATCTGGCTCTCATATCAGATTGTGAACCACTTCTCAGTAGCTGGCACTGATAAATTGCTTAATGTGCATTTGTTGAAATGAATCAATTTGTTGTTTCTTCAAGTCTGTTTAACGTAGTTTTATTATAAATCATTCAATTTATATTCAGCATATATATTTACAGTTAAAGTTACAATAATGAGAATGAATACCATATAATCCCCACCCAGGCCACTAAGTAAAGCATTATCATACCCCCAAGCCTCTTTTATACTCCATCTTTTCCCAAGGGGTATCCACTATCCTGACTTCATACATGTCATGACACTGTTTCTGCTTTAAAAAACAATTTTTTTTTACTTTTTAAATTTTTACTACCTACATCTTATTTAGTGTTGCTTGCCTTTAAACTTTATGTAAATGGGATACTACTATAATCTTTTGTAACTTCTTATTTTACTTGATGTTATGTTTTTGACATTCAACTTTACTAACGCGTAGGTATCTTTGATTGTTTCATTTTCATTGCTATATTATACTCCAGTGGAGGAATATACTACAATTTATTTATCTTGGTGTACATTTGGTTTCTCATGTTCTCATTATGAATAATGCTGCACCATACTTTC
Organism: Macaca fascicularis; assembly: GCF_037993035.2. Classification (NCBI taxonomy): domain Eukaryota; kingdom Metazoa; phylum Chordata; class Mammalia; order Primates; family Cercopithecidae; genus Macaca; species Macaca fascicularis. The sequence continues at coordinate 148,872,492 of NC_088381.1, read as the reverse complement.
TTGTACATGTTTCCAAGTGTACATGAGCAAGAGTTTCTCTACAGCAGGAGTTGGCAAAGTAAGGCATTGTAGGCTGATAGAATAAAACTTTATTGTAATTCAGCCACGCTTATTTGTTTATAGTTACTTTTGCGCTACAGTGGCAATATTAACTGTGACAGAGACCGTACAGCTTGTAATCCTGGCATAGTCGCTGTTGGGCCCTTTACAGAAAAAGTTGGCAGACCGGTTTTCTGCTTCTTTCTCTCTCTCTCTTTTTTCTTCTTCTTTTACCCTGATTAAGGAAGAAACAGACCCCTTCTAGAGGGGTAGAATTCTGAAGGAGTAGAATTGTACTCTAGAAAATGTGATGGTAAATGTTATATAAAGCTTTTAAAAATTTGTTTTTCTTGGAAATTTTTTCTTTCAAAATAGGTGTTTTCTTTCATAATAATATTACAGAATCTGGTTATTATTGCAAAGAACAAGATCTTATTCTTACCTTCGGCGAATCTTCATGGAAGAATTCAACAGAATTCTAAATGGATAACTGTGTTTTGCCTTTGCTAGCTTCATGCTTTTCATCAGTCTCTTCGAGACCTCAGCAGTGAACAAATTCGCCTTGGAGATGATTTCAACAGGGAGCTTTCCAGAAGGAGCCGGTAAAAGCAGCCTATGGTTTTTATGAGAGGGATAAATTATGAGGAGAATAAATTAGCTTCTGTAATTGACATATTTATCTAGATTTTTAAAAAGTGTTGTTTTTATACAGTATCTGAAAATTTATTAACAGAACAGTTTACAGCCCTTTGAATTTAGAATATATCATGACTCAATGTTAGACAAATTAATTTCCTATTTCTAAAAACACTTTAACTTAATACAATGGAATGCTGACATTATGGAGGGATACATTGTGAGACTTTTGCAAAGAGGTACATTTGCAAATACCATTGGAGAGAGAGACACAAAGACTGACTCGCTAGCTGACTGACTTTTGGCATTGCACACACAAAAAAGAAGTGTCACATGAAGTTTGTCAATGAACATAAACCATTGCAGAATGCAATACTTTAGCTTTTAGTTGAATTCTTTGAGGGTCAGTGGTTAACATCTGCCCCATCTTCGCAATTTTGTCAATCTGGATAGTCCCCAAGAGCTGTTATTTAATTTAAACTTCTTTACTCTCTGTCCATTTTTGTCATCACCAGTGGCAGGTGGCTTTCTTTTGGAGGCCATGTTTTGCTGAAAAACAAAGATTTTTATGCCTTCCTAAGAATTGCAATCCATATACAGCAATGATTAGGGAACAATAAAGCTGAATTGAAATTTGTTTACGATATTTGCTTGCTGACTCCAGCTATCTAAATACGCACTAGTTCTGTGTCGCTGCAACAAACATAGTCGAAACTATAAATGTTAAATCTATGAATATCAAGTATAGGCTGTAATGAGAATGAAAGATTCTACCATTATTACTAGTGCTATTAGCTAATATTATTGAGCCCTTATTTCATGATTTAACTTTAATTCTAGTAACTACCCTTTGAGGTAATCATTAATTTTTCCTCTAGTTTATGGATGAGGAAATGGGCAGAGAGAGATGAAATAACTCAGCTCTCTGGAAATCCAACAGGAGGGCTGTAGCGGAGTCAGAATTAAAATCCAGGCAGTAAGGCCCCAAAGTTTCTGTTCCTTATCACTTACAGTGTATGATGGTTCAAAATCATTTTCACATGTGACTGATACAAATAAAGCATTTAAATTCCTGGATCGTGAGATATATTATTGAGCTATATTGCTAACCTTTTAAACTGGTAATATTTATTTAATATTTAGGTTTTTTTTTTTTTTTTTTTACAAGTTGATAAAATTAACAAAATGACATTAACACTTTAATGTATTGTAGGAATGGTTTTATTACATAACCATTACCCATTTCAAGGAAGGGTATAAATTAAGCACTGGGAACATGAGTTAAAGGGAATAGTTGCCTTGTAAGAAGACACAGGGGAAGTTGCCGGGATGATTTAGTTGTATAGTTTCAATGGTCATTTAAATAACCAATATTGGACTGGGCTGTCAGTATCTGGTAATAGTTTTTATGATCTATAGGCTGGTACCATCTGGTAATAGCCTTGTGACCTAGAGGCATGTGTGAGGCAGAAAACTTTGTTTAACCCAAAATAGGAGTTAGGTTTCTTGGGAAATGAGGTGGCTTACCTTTGTGAATGTGTAAAATTTCTGGATGCTGCTCTGCTTTACTTGTACCACAAATTCTTACTTCATGTTTATAAAAATAATGGACAGGGAGTTAAAAAGTTTAACTTTCTATTTGATGTTGAAAGGTTGGTATTCTCATTTAATTACTGATTTTTCATTTTTGACATTTATTACAAAACATACATTGAATAATAAAAGTACACTGGGAAGCAAGCTTTTGGAAAGGATTAAGTAAAGTTTAATTCAGAAATCACCTACTTTGGATGCCATATGAAGAACTGATTTGGGCCAGGTGCAGTGACTCAGGCCGATAATCCCAACACTTTGGGAGGCCGAGGCAGGTGGATTGTTTGAGCTCAGGAGTTTGAGACCAGCCTGGGCAACATGGTGAAACCCCGTCTCTACTAAAAATACAGAAAAATTAGCCTGGCATGGTGGCACATGCCCATGGTCCCAGCTACTTGGGAGGCTGAGGTGGGAGGATTGCTTGAGCCCAGGAGGTTGAAGCTGCGGTGAGCTGAGATGAGTCACTGCACTCCTGCCTGGGTATCAGAGTGAAACCTGTCACAAAGGAAAAAAAAAATTGATTTGAGGAGGGCAAGGTAGAAGTCTGTTGCACTAGTATATGAGAGTTGATGATCACCTGACCCAGGATTATGGCAGGAGAGAGATGGACAGGGATGTGTTTGAAGATACTGTTTTTGGAAATCAAAGAGACAGAATTTGGTAGTGGTGGGTGAGGGAGAATAAACTAAGGATGACTCTAAGATTTTCAATTTGAATAAGTAGATGGTGATTCCACTTCCTGAGATATGGAAGACTGGTTTGGGTAGGTGAGGTGTAGAGAGTTTGGCCTTGAATATGTTATGTTCAAGATGCCTGTGAGACATTCAAATGGAAAGTAAAATATTCAGATAGATATTTACTATGGAGCTCAAAGGAAAAGCCTAAGTTGAGGTAAAATTTAAGAGTGGTCAGCATGGAGAAATGTCATTTGGAACCATGGAAATGGATAATAACAAGAGAGGAACTATAGGGAGGATATCAAGGACAGGACTGAGTTGCAAAGAGTGGTAATATTTAGGAATCTTATGATAGAAGGAGGAGCTGACCTGAGATGGAATAGCTAGTGAAATGGGGGAAATTCCAGACAGCATAGAGCCACAAAAGCCAAGAAAGGGGCTGTAATATTTATGGGTGTTGTGTCAGGTTCTTGCAGTTTACTTATTTTTGTTATTCTTTGGTATTCCACTGTGTGAATATACAGCAATATATTTTAACATTCTATACATACATACAGAAAGACATTTTCAGAGGTTTAAAGTCTTCGAAAATTTAGTTAAATAAAATTGTAACCAAGAAATAGAAAGATAAAGATGTTAAGAAATAGTAAAATTAACCTGGGGATTCAGTGAAAGTAACCCTGGAATGACAGTCAGGGAGCAGGCCCAGGAAGTATTCACTCTACACTAGAGCAGGAAAGTAAAAAGAGTGAAATAGATGGTTTGTTGACCATTCAGTAAGAAGTGGGAGGAAAATATCAATGATGTGATAAGTAAGGCCCATATAAAGCCAAAAGATAATGAGAAAGCTTGGAAAAGACAAGAACACAAGAAAGTTATGATTCAAGTGTGAAGCTGACTACAATGTGAGCATGACAGAATGTGAGCACAAAGCATCAATTCCATAGGATGGAATAATTCACAATATTCATAAGATGTATAAATGTATTACATAAAACTCTACAGGTCCAATAGAATCAAAAATGGTAATAACGTAATCTGAAATTAGAGAATGAGCTAAATATTTCAAAACAGCCAATCGAAAATGTCTTGAGTTGAACATGATGAAGGCAACTAGCAAAATAATTAATAATGGAAATGGTTGTGCATGATTCACAGAGGGAAGTGCAGCCAGAAGTAAGACAGTGCAAGACAGAAAGGCTTTTTCTTTTCTTTGTAAATCTTTCTGTACGATTTGTTCATTTATCATGTATGTTATTTATTTTTTTTTTTTTGAGACGGAGTCTCGCTCTGTCGCCCAGGCTGGAGTGCAGTGGCCGGATCTCAGCTCACTGCAAGCTCTGCCTGCCGGGTTTATGCCATTCTCCTGCCTCAGGCTCCCGAGTAGCTGGGACTACAGGCGCCCGCCACCTCGCCCGGCTAGTTTTTTGTATTTTTTAGTAGAGACGGGGTTTCACCGTGTTAGCCAGGATGGTCTCGATCTCCTGACCTCGTGATCCGCCCATCTCGGCCTCCCAAAGTGCTGGAATTACAGGCGTGAGCCACCACACCCAGCCTATCATGTATGTTATTAATTTGATGAGAAACAAGGTAATGGGAGGTCGGTTACTGAGGATAGAGTTTGCACAGCACACTTTGAGGTAATTTCTTTATGAATTGCTAGAAAGAGCGTGTAAGATTGAGAGTTTTTGTTCTCTTTTGTCCCTCTCTCTCTTCCTTTTTTCTTAATTTAAAATGGGAGATATTGCAACATGTTTGTTTACTGAGAGTGATGTTCCAGTGTAGCAGCAGTTCTCAAAGTTTGGTCTCCAGACCTGCAGACCTCTATTCCTGCATCACCTACGAATTTTAGAAAGGCACATTTTTGGGCCTCATCTCAGATTTGCTGATTTGAAATCTGGGGGACGGGAACCAGCAGTCTGCGTTTTAACAAGCCTTCCAGATGTTTCAGATTTTATAACATTTGAGACCACTAAAGTAGAATATTTTGTAATAACGTAATTATCATGTTATGCATTTCAGTAGTTCTGTGTATTTTCTAAATATCCAAGTTTAAATCTTTTTTTGTGGCCTAGGTCGGATGCCGAAACAAAAAGGACTTTGGAAGAATTGACTGAAAAACTTAATGAAGCCCAGAAACAAGAAGTGGTGAGACCTCTTTTTTAATAAAAAGTTTTATTTCACATATAGAGGATGGGTGGGCTGGCCGTAATCACAGTGAAGTTTAGTAGAGTTTAACCTTTTGGATGGTAAGTCCCATTTTGTCTAAAAGTGTGTTCTTGTAGCTCTTATAAAATGTTCATGAATTTTGGGTATTTATATTTGGTATATTTATATTTAGGGTATATTTATTTGGCATTTACATTTAGGGATTTATATAATAGTATTAGCATATTAGAGATAGAGTCAACATTTGTTTTAACTAGGTTAGAGTTTATGATGACTATTTGAAAGATAATTTAAGTTTTACTGGCTCTGATTGTTTTGTAGTTTTTGTGAAATGATATTTGAGAAGTGCAGAATGCTTTTCTTTTCTTTTTTTTGTTTTTGAGACGGAGTCTCGCTCTGTCGTCCAGGCTGGAGTGCAGTGGCCGGATCTCAGTTCACTGCAAGCTCCGCCTGCCGGGTTCACGCCATTCTCCTGCCTCAGCCTCCTGCGCAGAATGCTTTTCATAGTGTTTTTGTAGCACCCCCATTTTCAGTTTGTCTCATGTATGTAGTTACAATTGCTAGAAAGACCTCTTTGCTGTCTGTTTTTGTCTGATATGGTTCCATTTGAAAATACTCCTAATTCCCAAGCTTTATTATCTCAAAGTCATATTGTTGACACTCACTGTTCAGTGATTTATTTTTATCAAATCACTATCCTTGGTGGAATTAAGGTTAAAAAAATACAGTCTATATAGTGTTAATTTCTTTATATTATCAGTTTGTCTTTTTAGGAGGAAATGGTTAATGGTCACTAAACTGGTGAATTTGTCAACTTCAGGAGTGTATTTATTCATTTATTCATTTCTCATAATACCTTTTTTTCAAGATAAGGAAAGTGTGCAGGATTTTTTTCTTAATATATTTTATTCAAATTGAAAGTTTCCTAGTAAATTTTTCTCCAGTTGTTAATTTGTTTACAGTTCCTTACATAGATATGTTGAGTTCATTTTGGAGTTTGAATTTATTGGCTGAATATGCTAAGAGATAAAAAGATGAATGAAGTTGATCTTTTTGAAAATATGGTATTTGAAAATTTCTCTTATAGTGAAATTTGCTTATTTTAAAAATATGAATAAACACTTGGCTACATGAAAATACTTTTCTTTTGTGTTTTTGGTATTAAGTTTTTTGTGAAGAGCCTTAGAAAGGTGAAGATACAATGCCTGTCTTCTGCTGAAGTAGACAACATTTTTGCAATTAATGTGTGGCAGTGTGGCATCTAATGTGTAATATCAAGATATATTTATTTTTTTGCATAAAGTTCTAGATTTTTTCAGACGTACTAAGGGTACCTTCAATTTAAACTGTACCAGTCTAAAATATCTAAAACATCACATACTTCCAAAAAAGGACTTTTCTGAGATAAACAGTTTGGTGCTTTTCTTAGTTAATTGCAATAGTTCACACAGTACGAAATCTGTGCTATTGTCTGATTTATGTACTAAACAAGAGCTGAAGTACACATTTAAGAATGTTGCTGTAAGGTCCTCTTTAACTTACCAAATAATATTCTGTCTCATCTCATAAATTCCAGAGTGGAACCTGTTACTTGACAAGGGAAGCTGCTGAAGCTCTCTTTTCTTTTTCACTTGTTTAAAAATTTTAAAATTCGGAAGTATACATACAGAAAAGTACATGTATCAGTGTATAGCTTGATGAATTATCATGAGGTGAACATACCCTCACCACCCAGATCTAGAAATAGAATATTACCAGTATTCAATAAAACTTCTAATTTCTCTTTCCAATCACTAACTCCTTGCTTTCTAAAGATAATCACTATTTTGCCTTTTAACCCTATAATTTCTCCCTGTTTTGAACTCCTTGTATTAATGGAACCATATAGGACAAGTTTTTTTGGTCTTTGACTTCTTTTGCTAATCATTAGGATTGTAATGGGTGTTGTGTCAGGTTCTTGGATTTTGTTCATTTTTATTGTTCTTTGGTATTCCATTGTATTGATATACGGCAATATATTTTAACATTCTATAGCTACAGATAGATAGTTGGATTATTTGAAATTTGGGGCTTCTATGGATAATACTGCTATGACCATTCTTATTCAATATTTAGTGTACATGTGCATGCATTTCTGATGGTACATAACATGCAGTGCAGATCCTAGATGCCTTCAAATTTAGTAGACACCAAAAAATAGGTTTCCAAAGTGGTTGCACTAATTTACACTCCCACTAACAGTGTATGAGAATGCATGTTGCTCTTCTTCTTTCCAACACTTGCTATTACTTGTCCTTTCAATAGTAGCTATTATGATAGGTGTTTATGGTGTCACATTTTGGTTTTCTTTTCTTTTACATTTCATGATTACTACTGATGATGAACATATTTTCATATGTTTGTAGACTGTTGGTTATTTTCTTGTTTGAAGTGCCAGTTTGCATCTTTTGTCCACTTTTCAATTGGGTTGATTGTCTCTTTGTTATTGTTTTGTAGGAGGTCTTTATATATTTTTTTCTTTCTTTTTTTTTTTTTGAGATGGAGTTTTGCTCTTGTCATCCAGGCTGCAGTGCAATGGCACGATTTCGGCTCACTGCAGTCTCTGCCTCCTGAGTTCAAGTGAGTCTCCTGCCTCAGTTTCCCGAATAGCTGGGATTACAGGCGTGCACCACCACACCTGGCTAATTTTTTTGTGTTTCTAGTAGAGATGAGGTTTTGCTATGTTGACCAGGCCGGTCTTGAACTCCTGACCTCAGATGATCCACCCACTTTGGTCTCCCAAAGTTTTGGGATTACAGGCATGAGCCACTGCGCCTGGCCTATATATTTTCTATATGAGCACATTGTGAGTTTTTTATATTGCACGTATCATCTCCCATATTGCAGCTTGTTTCTTTTCATTTTTATATTGTACTTAATGGGACTTTCTATTGAATTTTAATCCAGTTTAATTTTCCATCTTCTCTTTTGTGGTTAGTACTTGTTTGACCTAAGAAGTCATTCCCTATATTTAGATCACAAAGATGTTCTCTTGTGTAATCATTTAGAAGCTTATGGTTTTACCTTTCACATTTACATGTGATATTTACTTGAAATTGGTATTTGTGATATGAATTAGGAGGAATACATTTTATATGAATGTTTAATTAAGTTCTATTCATTAAAAGGACTACTCTTTCCCAACTACTTTACAGTCATATCTTTGTTATAAATCAAATGTTCATATGCACAAGCATCTGTTTCGGGACTCTTTGATCTCCTGGTTTGTCTCTCCAAGTGCCAGTTTTCCACTGTCTTGATTACTGTTGCTTTATATTTAGTTGTGGTAGGGATAGAGTAACTCCTTTCATGTTGTTCTTCAAACTTGTCTTGTGTGTTCTTTGCCTTTTGCATTTCCATATATATTTTGAAATCTGCAAATGAAATTATTAAAAATCTGGGATCTTGATTGGATTACATTGTTTCTATAGGTCAATTTGAAGAGAACTGAAATCTTTATAATATCAAGTTTTCCAATTTATAAACATAGTATATCTTTCCAATAATATTTTATGGTTTTTTTAATCTAGAAGTTAAAAAGATTTTTTTTAAACAATTTTTTTGAGGTATAATTGACATAGAATAAATGGCCCATATTTAAAGTGTACAGTTTGATAAGTTTTGACATAAGTGTTACCTGTGAAACCATCACCGCAGTCAAGATAAGGACACACCCATCACCCCCCAAAATTTCTTACCCACCCTGCCCTGATTGGCCCTTTCCCTACCCCTAAAACTCAAGTTTAAATGTAACTATCCTTTTACTTATTTTTTTTTAGTAAATTTTATTTTGTAAATTTAAGCTATGCAACATGATGTTATGGGATATACGCAGATAGTATAAAGATTATTACATTGAAGTAAATTAACATATCTGTCCTTTCACAGTTACCCATTTTTTTTTGTTTGTTTTTTTGGTTTTGTGGCAGGAACATCTAAAATGTTCTTATTTAGCATGAATCCCATATACAGTTCTGTTTTATTATCTATAGTTCTGATGTTGTCCTTTAGATCTCTAGACTTGTTCATCCTACACATCAGCTACTTTGTATCCTCTGACTTGTATCTTCCCATTTCATCCCCTCTAAACCCTCTGTCCCTGGTAACCACTGTTTTGTTCTCTCTTTCTGTATATTTGATTTCTTTTTGTAGATCCCATATTTAATTAGCGAGATCATGCAATATTTTTCTTTTTGTGTCTGGCTTATTTTACTTAGCATAATTGTCCTCCAGACCCAGCCATGTTGTGGTAAATGAAAAGATCTCATTCTTTTGTAAGTCTGAGTAATATTTCATTGTATATATGTACCACAATTTCTTTATTCATTTTTCTATCAACAGACACTTAGCTTTTTCCATATCTTGGCTATTGTGAATAATGATGCAATGAACATAGGAATGTAGAATCTTTACATGGTGGTGATTTTATTTCCTTTGGGTATATGCTCAGCAGAGGGATCGTGTGTCATTTGGTAGTTCTATTTTTAATTACTCTTTCTGCATACTCTTGTCAACATTCGTTATTTTTTGACTTTTTAAAATAATAACCACCTTTACAGCTGTGATGTGGTATCTCATAGTGGTTTTGATTTGCATTTCCCTGATGATTAATGATGTTAAATACCTTTTGATATAGCTGTTGGTGATTTTTGTCTTCTATGGAGAAATGTCTATTTAGGTCCTTTGTCCGTTTAAAAAATTGGGTTATTTGTTTTTCTACTATTGAGTTGTATGAGTTCTTTGTAAATTTTGGGTATTAACCTCATCAGATATATTGTTTGCCAATATTTTTTTCAATTTGTAGGCTGCCATTTCATTTTATTGATTTTATCTTTTGCTGTACAGAGCAGCAAAAGATATAATTTTTTTTTTTAGTTTGAAGTAGTCCCACTTATTTATTTTTGCTTATGTGGCCTGAGCTTTTGGTTTGATACCCAAAAATCATTGCCAACTTCAGTGCCCAGGAGATTTTCCCCTATGTTCTCTTATAGGAGTTTTATAGTTCCTGGTCTCCCAGTTAGGTCTTTTATCCATTTTGAGCTTATTTTTATGTATAGTATAAGGGTTCACTTTCTTTTGCATGTGAAATTTCAGTTTTCTTAACACCATTTATTGAAGAGACTCATCTTTCCTCAAGGTGTCCTATTGGTGCCCCTGTCAAAAATTAGTTGACCATATCTGTTTGGGTTTGTTTCTAGGTTCTCTGTTCTGTTCTGTTGGTGTATGTGTCTGTTTTTATGCCAGTACCACACTGTTTTGATTACTATAGCTTTGTTATATAATTTTTAAATCAGGAAGTATAATTCCTCCAACCTTGTTTTTCTTTCTTGGAATTGTTTTAGGGTCTTCATGTTTCCATACAAATTTTAGGATTTTTTTTTTTTCCTATGAGGAATGCCATTAGGATTTTGAAAGGGATTATACTAAACCTATATATTGCTTTGGGTAGAATGGATAATTTAACAATATTAATTCTTCTGATTCATGAGGATGGAATATCTTTTCATTTATTTTTTCATTATTTTGTCTTCAGTTTCTTTCATCACCATCTTACAGTTTTCTGTGTACAGGTTTTTCACCTTCTTGGTTAAATTTATTCTTCAGTTTTTTAATTTTTAAGACATGACATATGTATAAACATATACATATTTCATGAAATATTTCTATTCAGGCATGCAATATATAATAATCACATCAGGATAAATGGGGTATCCATCACCTCAAGCATTTATTCTTTGTTACAAACAATTCAATTATAGTCTTTTAAGTATTTTAAAATGTATGATTAAATTTTCATTGACTATGGTTGTGCAGTCAAATACTTGGTCTTATTCATTCTTTCCATCTTTTTTTTTTTTTTTAACCATTTTTTTTTTTTTTAACCATTCCATCTCCTCCTCACCCTTCAACTATCCTTCTCAGCCTCTGGTAATCAATCCTCGTACTCTCTGTGAGTTTGATTGTCTTAATTTTTAGCTCCTACATGTGATGTTTTTCTTTCTGTGCCTGGCTTATTTCACTTAACGTAATAGCCTCAAGTTCTATTCATGTTTTTGTAAATGACAGGACCTCATTTTTTTTTTTTTATGGCTGAATAGTACTCCATTGTGTATAAGCACCACGTTTTCCTTATTTATTCTTCTGTCAATGGACACTTAGATTGTTTCCAAATCTTGGCTATTGTGGATAGTGCTGCAATAAATGTGGGAGTACAGATATATTTTTAATATGCTGACTTTCTTTGTTTTGGGTATATACCTAGCAGTGGGATTGCTGGATCATGTGGTAGCTCTGTTTTTACTTTTTTGAGGACCCTCCATACTGTTCTCAAAATAGTGCATATACTAATTTACATTCCCATCAACAGTGTGGGAGGGTTCTCTTTTTTTCCACACCCTTTCCAACATTTTTTATTTATTGCCTGTTCACTCTGATGATAGTTTCTTTTACAGTGCAGTAGCTCTTTAGTTTAATTAGATCCTTTTTGTCTATTTTGGCTTTTGTTGCCTTTGCTTTTGGTGTTTTAGTCATGAAGTCTTTGCCCATGCCTGTGTCCTGAAAGGTATTGGCTATGTTTTCTTCTAGGGTTTTTTGGTTTTAGGATTTACGTTTAAGTCTTTAATCCATCTTGAGTTAATTTTTGTATAATGTGTAAGGAAGGGGTTCAGTTTCAGTTTTCTGTATATGGTAGCCAGTTTTCCCAGCACCATTTATTAAATAGGGAATCCTTTCCCCATTGCTTGTTTTTGTTAGATTTGTCGAAGACCAGATGGTTGTAGATGTGTGGTGTTATTCCTGTGGCGTCTGTTCTGTTCCATTGGTCTATGTATCTGTTTTGGTACCGGTACCATGTTTTGGTTGCTGTAACCTTGTAGTATATTTTGAAGTCAGGTAGTGTGATGCCTCCAGTTTTGTTCTTTTGGCTTAGGATTGTTTGGCTATGCAGGCTCTTTTTTGGTTCCATATGAAATTTAAAGTAGTTTTTTTTTAGTTCTGTGAAGAAAGTCAATGGTAGCTTGATTGGCATAGCATTGAATCTATAAATTACTTTGGGCTGTATTGCCATTTTCATGATATTGATTCTTCCTGTCCATGAGGATGGAATGTTTATCCATTTGTTTGTGTCCTCTTTTATTTCCTTGAGCAGTGGGTGTAGTTCTTGAGGAGGTTCTTCATGTCCCTTGTAAGTTGTATTCCTAGGTATTATATTTTCTTTGTAGCACTTGTGAATGGGAGTTCACTCATGTTTCGGCTCCCTGTTTGTCTGTTACTGGTGTATAGGAATGCTTGTGATTTTTGCCCATTGATTTTGTATCCTGAGACTTTGCTGAAGTTGCTTACCAGCTTAAGGAATTCTGGGGCTGAGACGATGGGGTTTTCTAAATATACAATCATGTCCTCTGCAAGCAGAGACAATTTGACTTCCTCTCTTCTTATTTGAATTTACTTCTCTTGCCTGATTGCCCTGGCCAGAACTTCCAGTACCATGTTGAATAGGAGTGGAGAGAGAGGCCGTCCTTGTGTTGTGCTGGTTTTCAAAGGGAATGCTTCCAGCTTTTGCTGATTCAGTATGATATTGGGTATGGGTTCATCATAAATAGGTCTTATTGTTTTGAGATATATTCCCTCAATACCTAGTTTCTTGAGTGTGTTTACCATGAAGGCTGTTGAATTTTGTTGAAGGCCTTTTCTGCTTCTATTGAGATAATCATGTGGTTTTTGTCATTAGTTCTGTTTATGTGACGGATTATGTTTATTGATTTGCATATGTTGAACCAGCCTTGCATCCCAGGGATGAAGCCAACTTGATCGTGGTGAATAAGTGTTTTGATGTGCTGCTGGATTTGGTTTGCCAGTATTTTATTGAGGATTTTTGCATCAATGTTCATCAGGGATATTGGCCTGAAATTTTCATTTTTTGTTGGGTCTTTGCCAGGTTTTGGTATCAGGATGATGCTGGCCTCATAAAATGAATTAGGAAGGAGTCCCCTTTTTTTCTCTTGTTTGGAATAGTTTCACAAGGAATGGTACCGGCTCTTCTTTGTACCTCTGGTAGAATTCAGCTGTAAATTGGTCTGGTCCTGGGCTTTTTTTTGGTTGGTAGGCTATTAATTACTTGCTCAATTTCAAAACTTGTTATTGGTCTATTCAGGGATTTGACTTCTTCCTGGTTTAGTGTTGGGAGGGTGTTTGTGTCCAGGAATTCATCCATTTCTTCTAGATTTTCTAGTTTATTTGCATAGAGGTGTTTATAGTATTCTCTGATGGTAGTTTGTATTTCTGTGGGATCAGTGGTCATAGCCCTTTTATAATTTCTTATTGTGTCTGTCTGATTCAGATCTCTTTTCTTATTAGTCTGGCTAGCAGTCTATCTATTTTGCTAATCTTTTCAAAACACCAGCTCCTGGATTCATTGATTTTTTGAAGGACTTGTTGTGTCTCTATCTCCTTCAGTTCTACTCTGATCTTAGTTATTTCTTGTCTTCTGCTAGCTTTTGAATTCATTTGCTCTTGCTTTTCTAATTCTTTTAATTGTGATGTTAGGATGTTGATTTTAGGTCTTTCCCACTTTCTGATATCGGCATTTAGTGCTATAAATTTCCCTCTAAGCACTGCTTTAGCTGTATCGCAGATGTTCTGGTACATTGTGTTTTTGTTCTCATTGGTTTCAAAGAACTTATTTCTGCCTTAATTTTGTTATTTACCCAGTAGTCATTCTGGATCAGATTGTTCAGTTTCCATGTAGTTATGCAGTTTTGAGTGAGTTTTTTAATCCTGAGTTCTAATTTGATTGCACTGTGGTCTGAGAGACTGTTTGTTATGATTTCCATTCTTTTGCATTTGCTGAGGAGTGTTTCACTTCCAATTATGTGGATAATTTCAGAATAAGTGCTATGCAGTGCTGAGAAGAATGTATATTCTGTTGATTTAGGGTGGAGAGTTCTGTAGATGTCTATTAGGTCCACTTGGTCCAGAGCTGAGTTCAAGTCCTGAATATCCTTGTTAATTTTCTGTCTAATTGATCTGTCTGATATTGACAGTGGAATGTTAAAGTCTCCCACTGCCATTATGTGGGAGTCCAAGTCTCTTTGTAGATCTCTAAGTACTTGCTTTATGAATCTGGGTGGTCCTGTATTGGGTGCATATATATTTAGTATAGTTAGCTCTTCTTGTTACATTGATTCCTTTACCTTTATGTAATGCCCTTCTTTGTCTTTTTTGATCTTTTTGGTTTAAAGTCTGTTTTATCAGAGACTAGGATTGCAATCCCTGCTTTTTTTTTTTTTTTTTTTTTTGCTTTTCATTTGCTTGGTAAATATTCCTCCATCCCTTTATTTTGAGCCTATGTGTGTCTTCGCATGTGAGATGGGTCTCGATTCTGTCCAATTTGCTAGTCTGTGTCTTTCAATTGGGGCATTTAGCCCACTTACATTTAAGGTTAATATTGTTATGTGTGAATTTGATCCTGTCATTATGATACTAGCTGGATATTTTGCCCACTAGTTAATGCGATTTCTTCCTGGTATTGATGGTCTTTACAATTTGGTATGTTTTTACAGTGGCTGGTACTGGTTTTTCCTTTCCATATTTAGTGCTTCCTTCAGAAGCTCTCTTGTAAGGCAGGCCTGGTGGTGACAAAATCCCTCAGCATTTGCTTGTTTGTAAAAGATTTTATTTCTCCTTAGCTTATGACGCTTAGTTTGGCTGCATATGCAATTCTGGATTGAAAATTCTTTTCTTTAAGAATGTTGAATATTGTCCCCCACTCTCTTCTGGCTTGTAGTGTTTCTGCTGAGAGATCTGCTGTTAGTCTGATGGGCTTCCCTTTGTAGGTAACCTGACCTTTCTATCTGGTTGCTTTTAACATTTTTTCCTTCATTTCAACCCTGGAGAATCTGACAATTATGTGTCTTGGGATGGCTCTTCTCGAGGAGTATCTTAGTGGTGTTCTTTGTATTTTCTGAATATGAATGTTGGCCTGTCTTGTTAGGTTCGGGAAGTTCTCCTAGATAATATCCTGAAGAGTGTTTTCCAGCTTGGTTCCATTCTCCCCGTCACTTTCAGGTACCCTAGTGAATCATAGGTTTGGTCTTTTCACATAGTCCCATATTCCTTGGAGGCTTTGTTTGTTCTTTTCATTCTTTTTTCTCTAATCTTGTCTTCATGCTTTATTTTATTTAGTTGATCTTTAATCTCTGATATCCTTTCTTCTGCTTGATCGATTTGGCTTTTGATACTTGTCTATGCTTCATGAAGTTCTTGTGCTGTGTTCTTCAGCTCCATCAGGTCATTTATATTCTTCTCTAAACTGGTTATTCTAGTAAGCAGTTCCTATAATCTTTTATCAATGTTCTTAGCTTCCCTGCATTGGGTTAGAACATGCTCCTTTAGCTCAGAGGAGTTTGTTATTACCCACCTTCCGAAGCCTGCTTCTGTCAAAGTCAAACTCATTCTCTGTCCAGTTTTGTACTGTTGTTGGAGAGGAGTTGCGATCATTTGGAGGACAAGAGTCATTCTGATTTTTGGAATTTTCAGTATTTTTGCACTGGTTTTTCCTCATCTTCATGGATTTATCTACCTTTGATCTTTGATGCTGATGACCTTTGGATGGGGCTTTTCTGTGGGCCTCCTTTTTGTTGATGTTGATGCTACTGCTTTCTGTTTGTTAGTTTTCCTTCTCACAGTCAGGCCCCTCTGCTGCAGGCCTGTTGGAGTTTGCTGGAGGTCCACTTTAGACCCTATTTGCCTGGGTATCACCAGCGGAGGCTGCAGAACAGCAAATATTTTGCTGTCTGCTCCTTCCTCTGGAAGCTTCGTTCCAGAAGGACACCTGCCTGATGCCAGCCGGAGCTCTCCTGTATGAGGTGTCTGTTCACCCCTGCTGAGCGGTGTCTCCCAGTCAGGAGGCACGGGGGTCAGGCATCCACTTGAGGAGGCAGTCTTTCCCTTAGCAGAGCTCAAGTGCTGTTCTAGGAGGTACGCTGCTCTCTTCAGAGCCAGCAGGCAGGAACATTTAAGTCTGCTGAAGCTGCGTCCACAGCTGCCCCTGTCCCCAGGTGCTGTATCCCAGGGAGATGGGAGTTTTGTCTATAAGCCCCTGACTGGGGCTGCTGCCTTTCTTTCAGAGATGTCCTGCCCAGTGAGAGGAATCTAGAGACTCAGTCTGGCCCCAGGTGCTTTGCCCTGCTGTGGTGAGTGTTACACACAGTCAGAGTTAACACTATGAGGGGAAAACCGCCTACTCTAGCCTCAGTAATGGCGGATGCCCTTCCCACCACCAAGTTCGACTTCAGACTGCTATGCTGGCCCAAGAATTTCAAGCCAGTGGTTCTTAGCTTGCTGGACTTTGTGAGCGTGGGACCCGCTGAGTGAGACCACTTGGCTCCCTGGCTTCAGCCCCCTTTTAGGGGAGTGAACGGTTCTGTCTCACTGGGGTTGCAGGCACCACGGGGCTACAAAAGAAAAACTCCAGCAGCTAGATCGTGTCTGCCCAAACAGCCGCCCAGTTTTGTGCTTGAAACCCAGGGCCCTGGTGGTAGAGGCACACAACAGAATCTCCTGGTCTGTGGGCTTCGAAACCCATGAGAAAAGCATAATGTCTGGGCCAGATAGCGCAGTCCCTCACAGCACAGTCCCTCATGGCTTCCCTTGGCTAGGGAAGGGAGTTCGCCAGCCCCTTGCACTTCCCCGGTGAGGTGATGCCCAACCCTGCTTCTGCTCACTCACTGTGGGCTGCACCCACTGTCTAGCCAGTCCCAGTGAGATGAACTGGATACTTCAGTTGGAAATGAAGAAATCTCCCACCTTCTGTGTTGGTCTCTCTGGGAGCTGCAGACTGGAGCTCTTCCTATTGAACCGTCTTGACAACTCTCTGTATAATAGTTATTAATCCCTTGTTAGGTCGATAGTTTGCAAAACTTTTCTGTCATTTTCTGGGTCGTCTCTTCCTTTTGTTGACTGTTAACTTTGCTGTGTGCAAGCTTTTTAACTTGATGTGATCCCATTTGTCCATTTCTGCTTTGGCTGCCTGTGCTTTTTGGGTTATTATTCAAGAAATCTTTGGTCATTCCAATGTCCTGGAGAGTTTGGTCCCCAGTGTTTTCTTGTAATAGTTTCATAGTTTGAGGTATTAGATTTAAGTCTTTAATCTGTGTGATTTGATTTTTGTCTTTGTCAAGAGGTAGGGATCTAGTTTCACACTTCTGCATATCCAGTTTTCCCAGCACCAGTTATTGAAGAGATGTCTGTTCCTTTTCCCAATACATGTTCTTTGCAACTTTGTCTAGAATGAGTTTGGTGTGGTTGTTTGGATGTGCTTCTGGGTTTTCTATTCTGTTTAATTGGTCTATGTTTCTGTTTCTATGCCACTTCCATGCTGTTTTGGTTACTATAGCTCTGTAGTATAATTTGAAGTCAGGTGATGTGGTTCCTCCAGTTTTGTTCTTTTTGCTCAGGATAGCTTTGAATATTGTGGGTCTTTTATAATTCTAGATAAATTCTAGGATTTTTTTCTATTTCAGTGAAGAATGTCATTGGTATTGCACTGAATCTGTAGATTACTTTGGATAGTATGGACATTTTAACAATATTGATTCTTCTAATCTATTAACATAGAATATCTTTCCATTTTTTAATAGTTTCTCTTTAATTTCTTGCATCAATCTTATATAGTTTTCACTGTAGAGATCTTTCACTTTTTTGTTTAAATTCTTAAGTATTTAATTTTTATCTTTAGCTATTGTAAATTGGATTACCTTCTTGATTTCTTTTCCGGTTTGTTTACTGTTGACATATAGAAATGCTACTGATTTTTGTATGTTGACTTTGTATTCTGTAACTTTACTGAGTTTATCAGTTCTAACAGTTTTTTGATGGAGTTCTTGGGTTTTTTCAAATAGATGATCATGTCATCTACAAACAAAGATAATTAATTTGACTTCTTCCTTTTCAATTTGTATGCCCTTTATTTCTTTTTTTCCCTGCTCTCAAAGATTCCGCCTTTATTTTATTTTATTTAAACAAATTTTTTATTTAAAATTTTGTGGGTAGGTAGTAGGCACGTATATAATTACGGGTACATGAGATGTTTTGATATGGGCATGCAATGTATAACAATAA
The DNA here is from genome assembly GCF_037993035.2 of Macaca fascicularis. Lineage (NCBI taxonomy): Eukaryota > Metazoa > Chordata > Mammalia > Primates > Cercopithecidae > Macaca > Macaca fascicularis. The sequence continues at coordinate 148,854,220 of NC_088381.1, read as the reverse complement.
CATCAGAGTAAATAGAGTATCCATTACCTCAAGCGTTTATCCTCAGTGTTACAAACAACAGTTATACTCTTTTAGTTATTTTAAAATGTACAATTAAATTCTTATTGACTGTAGTCACCCTTTTGTGCTGTGAAATACCAGGTCTTATTCACTGTATTTTTTAAATACCCATTAAGCTTCCTTCCTCTTACCCATCCTCCCACTACCCTTTTCAGCCTCTGATAACCACTCTTGTACTCTCTAGCTCCATGAGATCAATTGTTTTTATTTTTAGATCCCACAAATAAGTAAGAACATGTGATGTGTGCCTCTCTGTGTTGGCTAATTTCGTTTAGCCTAATGATCTCCAGTTCCATCTGTGTTGTTGGAAATGACAGCATCCCATTCTTTTTATGGCTGAATAGTACTCCGTTGTGTATAAGTACATTTTCTTTATCCATTCATCTGTTGATGGACACTTAGATTGCTTCCAAATTTTGACTATTGTGGATAGTGCTGCAACAAACATGGGAATGCAGATGTCTGATACACTGATTTCTTTTGTTTTGGGTTTATACCTAGCAGTGGAATTGCTGGATCATGTGGTAGCTCTATTTTTAGTTTTCTGAGGACCCCCCATATCATTCTCCGTAGTGCTTGTACTAATTTACATTCCCACCAACAGTGTAGGAGGGTTCTCTTTTTTCCATACCCTCACCAGCATTTGTTACTGTCTGTCTTTTGGATATAAATCATTTTAACCGGGGTGAGATGATATCTCCTTGTAGTTTTGATTTGTATTTCTCTGATGATCAATGATGACCTTTTTGAATGCCTGCTTGCCATTTGTGTGCCTTCTTTTGAGAAATATCTATTCAGCTATTTTGCCCATTTTAAATTGGATTATGAGATTTTTTTCTGATAGAGTTGTTTGATCTTCTTATGTATTCTGATTATTAATTTCTTGTCAGATGAATATTTTCTGTCATTCTGTGGGTTGTCTCTTCATTCTGTTGATTGTTTCCTTTGCTGTACAGAAGGTTTTTAACTTGATGTGATACCATTTGTTTGTTTTTGCTCTGATTGCCTGTGCCTGTGTGGATGCCCTTCCTTTATCTTGTCTGATTATTCTAGCTAGGACTTCTGGTGCTATGTTGAATAATGGTGGTGAAAGTGGGCATTCTTGTCTTGTTCCAGATCTTAGAGGAAAGGCTTTCATTGTTTCCTCATTTGGAATGATCGTTGCTGTGGGTCTGTTGTATATGGCTTTTCTTATGTTGAGGTATGTTCCTGTATACTCAGTTGTTTGAAGGCTTTTTATCATTGAAAGGTTGTTGAATTTTATCAAATGCCTTTTTAGTATCAATTGAAATGATCATATGGTTTTGTCCTTCATTCTGTTTATATGATGTATCTCATTGATTAATTTGCATGTGTTAAGCCATCCTTGCATTTCTGGGCTAAGTCCCACTTGGTCTTGATGACCTTTTTAAAATGTGTTATTGAAATCATCTTGATAGTATTTTGTTGAGGGTTTTTGCATCAGTATTCCTCAGGGATATCGGCCTGTAGTTTTCTTTTTTGATGTGTCTTTATCTGGTTTTGGTATTAAGATAATATTGGCCTTGTAAAATGGCCAATATTACTCTATTACTCTTCTTACTCTATGTTTTGGAATAGGTTGAATAGGATAAGTATTAGTTCTTTAAATGGTAGAATTCAAAAGTGAAGCCATTGGATTTCAGGGTTTTCTTTGCTAGAAGACATGTCTTTTATCTCTTTACTTGTTATTGGTCTGTTCAGCTTGTGGATTTTCTCATGGTTCAATCTTTGCAGGTTGTGTCTGTCTAGTTTTTTTCTAGATGTCTTCTAGATTTTCCAATATATTGGCATATAGTTACTCACAGTAGCCACTAATGATCCTTTGAATTTCTGCAGTAGCAGTTGTAATGTCTCCATTTTCACCTCTGATTTTATGTGTTTGGGTATTCTCTATTTTTTTCTTAGTTTGGCTAAAAGTTTGTCAATTTTACTTATCTTTTCAAAAAAACAACTTTTCATTTCATTCATCTTTTGTATTTTCTTAATTTCAATTTCATTTATTTCTACTCTGATCTTTGTTATTTCTTCTACTAATTTTGGGTTTGGTTTATTCTTGCTTCTTCAGTTTTTTTTTTTAGTGCTATCATAAATGGAACTATTTTCCTGATTTCTTTTTCAGTTAGATTGTTGTGCATAAAAATGTAATTTTTATGTGTTGATTTTCTATCCTTTATGAGCTTATTTTTTGTAATTTTTTTTTTTTGTTTTGTTTTTTGTGGAATCTTTGGGGTTTTTGATGTGTAGGACCATTTCCTCTGCAAATAGAGATAATTTTACTTCTTTTCCAATTGGATGCATTTTATTTTTTTCTTGTCTGATTTTTCTTGCTGGTGCTTTTAGTACTATGTTGAATAGAAGGAGGGGGGCATCCTTGCCTTGTTCTGGATCTCAATGGAAAAGCTTTCGGTTTTTCTTCATTTTTATAATGTCCACTGTGGGCTTTTCATAAATGGTTTTTATTATGTTGAGGAACTTTCTTTATATGCCTAAATTTTTGACAGTTTTTATGAAGAAAGTATGTTGGACTTTGTTAAATGGTTTTTTTTCCCCATCAGTTGAGATTAGAATGTGGTTTTTGTATTTTGTCCTGTTAATATGATGTATGACATCAATTTGCATATGTTTAATCAGCCTTGTATGCCAGGAATAAATCCTATCTGGTCATGGTGTATAATTTTTTTGGTGTGTTGTTGGCTTTGATTTGCAAATATTTTATTGAGGATTTCCATCAGTGTTCATCAGAAAGATTGTCATAGCTTTCTTTTCTTGTGATGTCTTTATCTGGCTTAGGTTTCAAAGTGATAATGTGTTTTAATGTATTTCTTCTAGCTCCATTTTTTGGCAGAGTGTAAGAAATTTTGATATTAATTCTTGCTGCTGTTAAAAATTATCTTTGATTTTTGACAGTTTGATTATGATATGACTTGAAGAGGATCTCTTTGAATTGAATCTGTTTGGGAACATTTGAGCTTCATAGATCTGGATATCTGTATCTTTTCCAAGACTTGGGAGGTTTTCAGCAATTATTTCATTAAGTAAACATTCTTTTCTCTGTCTTTTCTCTTTATGAAATTCCCAGTTGTGAACATTTATTTGCTTGATGGTTTTTTATAAGTCTTTACTCTTTTTCATTCTTTTTTCCCCTCTGGTTGAGTCATTTCAAAATACTCATCTCAAATTCACAAACTCTCTCTTCTGTTTGATCTACTCTGCTGTTGGAACTCTCAATTTTATTCTTATCTCATTGATTGAATTCTTCAGCTCCAAGATTTATGTTTGGTTCTTTTTTTTAACGACATGTATCTCTTTGTTGAATTTCTCATTCAGATCATTAATTGTTTTCCTGTTTTTATTGAATTGTCTATTTGTATTTTCTTGCATCTCATTGGAGTTTTTTGGGTGTTATTTTGAAATTCCTTTGGGTCAATTTATAAATTTTTGTTTCTTTGGGATCAATTACTGTATAATTATTGTGGTTCTTTGGTGGTGTCATATTTCCTTGCTTTATCATTTTTTTCTGTGTCGCTGTGTTAATTTCTGTCTATCTGGTGGTACAGTCACTCCTTCCAAACTTTACAGAGTGGCTTTTGTAAGGGAAAATGTTTAGCTGCAGATGGGCCTGAGGGTTCTGCTGTGGTAGAGTGTGGTGGCTCTACTTCTGTGTCAGTGCAGCGTTGTAGTCTCTGTGAAGCTTTTTCATTTGTGATTAATGTTAGTGATACCTGCAGAGCCTCAGTGGTCTAGGCTGAAGGAATTTGTGTTAGTGACAGTGGCTATGTAGGTTATTAGAGCAAGGGTTTTAGGGATTCTCCTGTTTTTGTCTTCCTTAGAGTGGGGATTCTTAGCTGAGAGGATCTCTCTTGAAGTTGGATCTGACACGGTTCACAGGCTGCTACAGTGGCACTGGGATCCACGGCACAGATGCTCAGAGTGGTCATGAGGTCAGGCTCTTGCACTCATTGTCTTCTGAAACTATTGTAGCACCTGGGACTTGAGGTACAGAATCACTCTCCAAGGCATGAGTGGATGCAGTTCTTCCAGTAAGCTAAGATTTGTTGCTCTAAGGGACAACCTGGTAGCTCAGGCCCAGGGGGTTGGGAAGCAGCTGTGATTCTTACCCATGGGAGCAGGGTACCACACTTGTATGGCTCCAACGAGGAAGAGGTGCTCCAGAGGCTCAGGCCCTGGGGTTGGGCACAACTACAATTTGGGACCTAAAACCAACAGGGCACAGTAGAAGGCTGGACTCCAGGATATGAGGAACCATGCAGTGGTGACTCTGGACTCCAGGATATGAGGAAACATGCAGTGGTGACTTTGGACTCTGTGATGGTGGGTGGGATATGGCAGTAACCCAAGCTTTAAGAGGCCAGCTGCAACAGCAGCAAGGACTGAGGAATGGCAATATACCGCTGTGGCTTGGGTCTCAAGTGGTGGAGAGAAGCACAGAGATGACTCCATTCCTTGAAGAGATGAGGTGCCTTAGTAGATTAGACAGTAGACGGCTAATCTATTTCCAGGTAGATGGGGTGTGTTGTGGTTCTTGGGCATGCAGGGTGCGGTGGCACAGCTCAGCCATGGCTCTTATTCCCTGGTATGTGAGGCACTGCTAAAGTGCAGCTACGTGAGTCAATAGAGCCTCTGGATTCCTGGCTATGTGGTGTCATGTCACCTGTGTGCTGGGAGGCGCGACTGCTCCAATATGCTGGAGGACCAGGGTCCCTGCAGGGGGAGGGTCTGCTGCCTCACCAATGGCATGGTGTTGAAGGAGACTTCTCTGGTGTGTAGGAGGCCAGAGGTCCCTGTGTGGCAGAGCACTACCTTGGCTGTGCCATGAGGGGTGCCACTTCTCCAGTATGTGGGAGGTCTGAGGTACCCAGGTGATAGGGTGCCACATCTGCTGTGGCTCTAGAGGCATAAATTCTCCAGTGTGCCTAAGGCCTGAGGTACCTGGAGTGGAGGGTGGGTATGCGTTGGCCCTGGCACCTGTTGTGAGACTGTTCCAGCACTTGAAGACTCTGGTTCCCTGGGAGTGGGGCATCCCTTCAGCTTGGTCCTAAGGGGAGGATACAGCGGTAACTGAGATAGGGATACGCAGTGACTCTGAAGTAGCTTGTCCCTAGGTGGTAGGGCTGATCCCCAAACGGGGGGATGAGGTAGTGGAGCAAGGTGATTCCTTTCCTTCCCTGTGCAGCCATTCTGGCTTTTTGTTATAGAATTTCTGTTGCTACTTTGCTGTTCTCATTGCTCTCCTGTAGTTATTTTGGTTCAAAATGTGGTTTTTGTGTGTGTGTGTGTGCGTTTTCTTGTGGTGGAGAAAAGTGCTAGGAGCATTTAGTTGGCCAGCTTGCTGACGTCACTCTAAGAAGTTTTATATCTTATACATTTTTAATACAATTTATTTCTTGAATTTGATATCTTTCATGCTATTTTATAGGGTATCATTAAATTTTTTTTAAAGGTCAGTATAACACTGTTTTGAGTTGGAGGATTTGCTGTATTACATTTAATGTAAATGTTGATTTCATTTATTTAAATTTACCATCTTACTATTTGCTTTCTCTTGGTCCCACTTACTGTATTTCCTTCTTTTGTGTGTGTGTTTTTTGGTTTTATTAGTTTTCATTTTTCTGTATTGCACATCTATTAGCTTCTAATTATATCTTGTTATTCCATTGTTACCCTAGGGATTACAACATGTGTCTTTGATATTTCAAAACTAATATAAATTAATTCTTTTACCTCTTCTCAGAAAATGCAAAGATCTTACTGCACCTCAACTTCATAAACCTCGCTTTTCACTTTTATGCTATTTTGTTATTTAATTTTGTATTTAATTGAGCCTTAGAAGACATTACTATTATTTTATGCAATAATGGTTTATTTAGGTTTACCCCTAGATTTACTGTTTTTTGTTCTTCACTCTTTTTTGCATTTTTCAGATTGTACATCTACCTTAAGAACATATTTAAAAATTTCCTTTAGGGTGAGCATGCATATGCCCGAAAGTGTCCCATCTATAATTTCCTTTAGAGTGTGTGCTTTGGTGAAAAATCTTCTCTGTGTGTATCTGAAAATGTCTTTCACTTACTTTGTTGAAAGAAATTTTCACTGGATATAAAATTCTAGATAAGCCATTCCCCCCCCCCATTCTGTATTTTAAAGAAATTTAATCATTTGGGGGTTTCATTGTTTCTCTTGAGAAATCAGATATTAGTCTTATTGATGGTTTTTTTTTTTTTTTTTTTTTTTTTGAGATAGGAGTCTCGCTCTGATGCCCAGGCTGGAGTGCAGTGGCACGATCTTGGCTCACTGCAACCTTCACCTCCCAGGTTCAAGTGATTCTGTTGCCTCAGCCTCTCAAGTAGCTGGGACTACAGGCGTGTACCACCACGTCTGGCTAATTTTTTGTATTTTTAGTAGAGGCGGGGCTTCACCATGTTAGCCAGGATGGTCTTGGTGTCCTGACCTTGTGATCCACCCTCCTCGGCCTCCCAAAGTGCTGAGCCTTTAGGCATGAACCACTGTGCCCGGCCTAGTGCTTTTTTTTAAAGGTGTAATAGATTTTTTTTTCTCTAATCGCTTTTGAGTTTTTCTTCTTTGTTTTTATTTATAGTTTTACTATGATAAACTTGTGTGTGTGTGTGTTTTGACTTGTTGCTTGATGCTTATAGTACCATTATCTCTTCAAAAATTACTTTTATTCTTTGTCTCTTCTTTTAGGACTTCACATTACATATAATCTTGAACTTTTGACTTTATCCCCTTTTTCTCTTATGCTCATTTCTGTCAGTTTTAATTCTTTCTTCTTTCTTTATTTTGAATATTTTCTTCTGACTTTCTATTTAGTAACTTAATCTCTCTTCAGCTGAGGCAAGCCTATTAAACCCACTCACTGTTTTCATTTTAAATCATTGCAAGTTTCACTACTAGAATTGTCATCTGATTGTTTTTAACTTTGTAATTGTTTATCAAAATCATCAATCTGTTTATCTGTGTCTCATGACTTCATTACCTAGATCTTCTATGTGTCTGTTTCGATTGTCTATTATCCCTTGCTTTTCTTGGACTTTGATCACATTGCTTTGTCCTACTATTTACTTTTGATTCTCTAGTTATTGTTGTTTGATGACAGAAAACCTACTTTATTTTCTGCCAACAAAATTTGAATAGATAATTTGAGGCCTAGGACATTGTTATGTATGAGAATATAGACATTTACTTTTTGTTATAGACTAGGGTCAGTAGCAATCGTGGATTATCTTATTATTTGTTGTTGAGATACTTAATAAACTTTGGTACTGGATCTTGAGTATTTTTGATTCACCCTTACTGCGTGTGTATAGCCCTTCAGGATTCCAGTCCAAAGGCTAAGAGAGTGATTAATCAGGGACCCATTACTTGCAAGTCTCTCAACTCAACTCTTTTTCTCATTTAACCTTAAGAATCTGGTAAAAACTCTGTTCAGCTTCTCAGTGTCTCAGCTGCCTTTTCTGAAATGAGCTCATATTTCAGGGGAAAAAGTGATTTCAAAGGATAGACCATTCTCTCTGGGTTTCTTTCTTCTGCGTATTATTCTCATATTTCCTTATTACTTTTTAACTTCCCAGTGTTTTAAAAAACAATTATATTTAAAATATTCTTTCTAACTTTCTAGTTACCTTCATCTGAATTATCTAGTCTGTTATTTCTGGAAGTGAAACTCCTTAATCTTTTAATCTTTTTTACATATCCTATGTCATTACTATCTTTGCTATTTCCTTCCTTCTCTCTCTTTCTCTTTCTTTCTTTCTTTCTTTCTTTCTTTCTTTCTTTCTTTCTTTCTTTCTTTCTTTCTTTCTTTCTTTCTTTTCTTTCTTTCTCTCTCTCTCTCTTTCTTTCTTCTTTCTTTTTTTTTTTTTTTTTTGACAGATTCTCACTCTGTCACTCAGGCTGGAGTGCAGTGGTGTGATCTCAGCCTCCACCTCCTGGATTCAAGTGATTCTCCTGCCTCAGCCTCCTCAGTAACTGGGATTACAGGTGTGTGCCATGACATTTGGCTTATTTTTGTATTTTTAATAGAGACAGGGTTTCACGATGTTGGCCAGGCTAGTCTCGAACTCCTGACCTCAGATGATCAGCCTGCCTCAGCCTCCTAAAGTGCTGGGATTATAGGCATGAGCCACCCCACTGCACCCAGGCTATGGTTTCTAATGCACAAGATTTTACTAAGTTTTTCAACTGTTGCATGAGGCTTCTTTCACTTGCTACCTAGATATACATCTTATGAACATGCTTGTTGTATTAGTTTGGTTTTATGCTGCTGATAAAGACATACCCAAGGCTGGGCAATTTACAAAAGAAGGAGGTTTAATGGACTTACAGTTCCACATGGCTGGGGAGGCCTCACAATCATGACGGAAGGCAAGGAGGAGCAAGCCACATCTTACATGGATGACGGCAGGCAAAAAGAGAGCTTGTGCAGGGAAACTCCCATTTTTAAAACAAATTTATTTAAAATATTCTTATTTTATTTAAAATATTTTATTTAAAATATTTGTGATATTAAAAATATCGCAAGGATAGTGCAGGAAAGACCCGCCCCCATAATTTAATCACCTGCCACTGGGTTCCTCCCATGACGTGGGAATTGTGGTAGTTACAATTCAAGATGAGATTTGGGTGGGGACACTGCCAAATTATTATATTACTTGTAAATGGGCTTTGATCTAAATTTGGATATCCTTAATATTCTACTGAGGTCCCTGTAGACCTGAGTGAGCCATGGTCATATCCAGTTTTACTGTCATGCTGTTTTTTGAAACTGTTAGATAGTTGGGATGTTTTCAATTTGGGGTTTAATAGTACTAATTTGCATAGTGCACATTACATTTATTGTTTCACCTTTCGCCATGTGACAAGAGAACCTGTAATAAACAGTTATCATTTTATTTGGATTTCTTTCACATAGCAAATAAAACTAGTAAGTATCATCTATATACATTCTACAGTTTTACTTTGTGTTTAAAATATACCCACTGAGTAAAAAGTTAGCAGTTAGCTGAGTTCAGAGAGAGCTCAAAGTTTCGTATCTTTATTGCCATGCATCAAGAATGACTCTACATCACATAAAGTGCAACTGGTTGTCACACCTCCCTGGTGCCCAGCTCATTGGTGTAATTGCTGTATAAAACTTGCTAGTTTACCCAACTATCCCTTCTGCCCCGCTCCTGAGGACACAGCCTTTTGTATTGTCTCAACCCAGAAAATTGTGCCCACATAATTGTGCACTCAGTTGAATTGCTCATTGCCAGTTCCTTACATCAGTTGTGATGTTACACCTTGTTTTGTGCTTTCTGGAATTTGCTGTCAAAGTAAGATTGTCTCATAATTGCATGAAGGGCATCTCAAATTTCTTGTGGGTGTGTATGGTCCTGATTAAGAAAAAAATGTCCAAAGCAAAACTTAATAACAATTGTTGGAATTAAGAAGGTCTTCCGAAGGCCGCCTGATGTTTGTTTCCAGGGCTTAATATAGTCTTTGTGACTCACTTCTTCCAATTGAAGTCAACATTCATGTTTTATAACTGGTTGACGTGTTGTGTTGTATTTGTGAATTCATAACCTGCTGTCAGAGAAGATGGTTTCATTATTTGAATGTTAAGCTTCTCAGAGACTGCCGCTGTTTCCCCCACTTCAGATTTAAATTTAAAATAAAATTACCAAAATGATGCACATTCACTGTGGCAAACTTAAATGTTGTACATATATAAAGTGAAAATAAATGGCTGCCTCTATTTCTCTCCAATTTCACTTTCTACTGGTAAACACTGTTAATCACATTTATTGTGTATTATTCTGAGGCTACAGTTGTTTATCATGCATTTTCTCAGTAACTAAAATATATCTTGAAAGCTTGTGGAACATATTTTTCTTTGAGAGACAAAAAGTTTTGGTTGCTGTCATATATGTCAACATTTGATGTGTTAATCTTTTGTGAATCATAAATATTTTTTGCTTATGTCAAATTGCCCACTGGAAGGGAAGAGTTATCATTTATAGTATGATGTCATGGAAAATATTTTCTATTAACACTTAATTGTGGTCATAAGCAATCAATATTGCATAGGCCTTATTCCGTGGGGGAAATTTCAGTTTATTAGTTGTCTAGATTTTATTGAGTTGAGTGTGATATGACTGCATGTTGTTTGATTGCTTATGGAGCAAAAAGTCAATTCTATTTTAGTTTTCTGTAGTAGGGTCACTATAAAGAATAAAAATGTAAACATTGATCCAGCTGTTTTTGAGAGGGTTGACCATTAATAGAATTTATAAGAATTCTGTGAATACTGCATTTAGAATAACATGATTATTGCATAGATTACAGCAGCAGTTATATATATAAATATGTAACATATTTCTTTAAGTGGACTTTGAAGCACCAGGTATTGTTAAAGATCTGAGGAATCAACATATTGAAAAGTGATAATACAATCTTTTAAACAGAATGCTTTTTCTTTTGTTTGACCTTTCATTAACTACTAATCTTAAAAGCCATTCTAATTTTTATTCTTGTTATTCTGCTATTTTTATAACCAAATATGGAGATTTAGGAATTTTTGGTATTCTAGTATTAAACGTAGTTGAAAATGGTATCCTGATAAATATGAATTTTTTAGTATTGGATTACATTTTTAACATTTTTCCGTTAGGTCTCCGAGAAAGAAAAAATAAGTACTAAAATACACTTTCTTTAAAATAATTCTTATTAGGAGTTATGTCATCACTCAAAAAGCTATAAATATATGTCTTTAGGTTAAGGTCCACAACCTTCATTTAGGGCTGTTTTTACTTATTTTGGTCTTCCCTGTCTCAGGAAATGGCATTGCATTCCATCCAGCATCTTAAGCTGGTCACCAAGGATTCACCTAGATCCATTTCTTTACACCATACTTCCAATCCGTTACAAGATCCTGCCCCTTTAATTTCTGAAATCTTGCTCAATTACATTGACTTCTAATACTACTTTTCAAGCTACCATCTCTTCTCAGTGGGTTTACTGCAGTGGCGTCCATTGAAGTTGGTTCCTCTGCTCCCATACCTGCTTTTATCTGTGCTTCTCACTGCAGGCAAATTATTTTTTTTAATTGTCATTATGTTTAATTATTCCTCCAGGTTTAAAAATCCTCCCTGAGTTTCTTTTATTCCAAATCCCTTACCATGGTCTATAGTGCCTACATTATGTGGCTTTCTCTGTATATCTTGATTTTTTTTTTCCACTGGCTATTTTCTTTTCCCAATATTTTACATTGCTGACTTCCTATTTCTTTAATATTTTATTATTTTCAGAGAACGAATCTTTCATCTCCTTAGGTAAATTTATTTCTTTGTATTTTTTGGATGCTATAGTGAACAGGATTTTTTTTTTTTTGAGTTGTTATATATAAAAATGCTGCTGATTCTTGTATCCTGAATTTTGATTTCTGCAACTTTACTTAATTTATTACTTCTAACAGTTTTTTTTAGGGGCCTCTTTAGGGCTTTCTATATATAAGATAATGTCATCTGAAAACAGGGACAATTTAACTTATTCTTTCCTCATCTAGATGCCTTTTATTTGTTTTTCTTGCATACTCGCTTTGGCCAGGACCTTCAGTACTATGCTGAATGGAAGTGTTCATAGTGGGCATCCTTGGCTTTTTCCGATCTTAGAGAAAATGTTTTTAGGTTTTTACTTTTGAGTACTATGTTAGCTGTTGGCTTGTTGTATATGGCTTTTATTATGCTAAAATAAATTCTTTCTATGTCTCATTTATTGGAAGTTTCTCTTTTTATCATGAAAGGATGTTGAATTATATTAAATGCTTTTTCTGCTTCTATTGAGACGACCACATGATTTTTATTCTTTATTCTGTTAATGCGGTATATTACACTTATTGATTTACAGCTTTGTATTCTGGGGATAAGTTATAAGTGACCGTGGTGGTAATGATTCTCTTAATGTGCTACTGAATTTGGCTTGCTAGTATTTTGCAGAGGATTTTTACATCTGTTCATCAGGGATGTTGGCTTGTAATTTTCTTTTTTAGTAGTGTCTTTGGTGTCAGGGTACTCCTGGCCTCATAGGATGAAGTTGGACATGGTCTCTTATCTTCAGTGTTTTGGAAGAGCTTGAGAAGGATTGACGTTAGTTCTTCTTTACATGTTTGATAGATTTTACCAGTGAAGTAATCAGATTCTGGACTTCTCTTTGTTGGGAGGTCTTTGATTACTGATTCAATCACCTTACTCATTATTGGTCTGTTTGGATTTTCTGTTTCTATTTTCTGTTTCTTTGTGACTCAGTCTTGGTAAGTTGTAGGTTTTTAGGAATTTACCCATTTCTCCTAGGTTATCCAATTTGTTGGCATAAAATTGTTCATAGTATTTTCTTACAAGACTGTATTTTTGTGGTATCATTTGTGATGTCTCTTCTTTTACTTTTGATTTTATTTGCTTGAGTCATGACTCTTTTTTTCCCCTTATTTAGTCTAGCTAGCATTTTGTCAGTTTTGTTTATCTTTTCAAAAAACTAACATTGAGCAGAAAAAAATAACTCCTGGGTACTAGACTTAGTACCTGGGTGAAGAAATAATCTGTACATCAAACCTCTGAGACACAAATTTACCTATATAACAAACCTGCACATGTACCCCTGAACCTACAAGAAAAGTTAAAAAAAACTCAAAAAACTGTTAGTTTCATGGATCTTTTCTATTGTTTTTCTAGTCTCTATTTCATTTATTTTTGCTGCCATCTTTGTGACTTCCTTTCTTCTACTGACAGTGGCTTAGTTTTGTTTTGTTTTTTAGTTTTTTGGGGTATAGTTAGGTTATTCATTTGAGATCTTTTTCTAAATGTAGGCGTTTATTGCCATAAAACTCCGTCTTAGAGCTGCTTTTTTGCATCCCATAAATTTTGGTGTGTTGTATTTCTGTTTGTATTTGTATCATGGTATTTTTTCATTTTCTTTTACATTTTTTATTTGACCTATTGATTATTCAGAATTGTGTAGTTTAATTTCCACCTATTAGTGAATTTTTCTGTTCATTTATATCTAGTTTTATACCTGTACGCTCTAAAGAGATACTTATTTTCTTAAATATGTTAAGACTTGTTTTGTGGCCTAACATGGTCTGTCCTGGAGAATGGTCTGTGTATGTTTGAGAAGAATGTGTATTCTGCTGCTGTTTGATGGAATGTTCTGTATATGTTTGTTAGGTCCATTTGTTTTAAAGTGTAGATCAAGTCTAATGTTTCTCTATAGCCTTTCCATCTGGATGGTGTGTCCATTGTCCACAATACTACTATTGCATTTCTGTTTAATCTTTTCTTCAGCTCTATCAAGATTTGCTTTATAATATTTAGGTGCTCTGATTAGGTGCATATACATTTACAATTATTGTATCCTCTTGATGAATTGACTCCTTTATAATTATTTAATGACCTTGTTTGTTTCTGTTTAGATTTTTTGACTTATAGTGTATTCTCTCTGATATAAGTGTAGCTACCTCTGTTTTCTTCTAGTTTCCATTTGTGTAGAATACCTTTTTCCATCCCTTCATTTTTCAGTCTATTTGTGTCTCTAAAGTCTATTTGTGAGTCTCTTTAGGCAGCATACAGTGGGGTCATTAGAAAAAGTCTATGTAGCTACTCTATGTCTTTTGATAGGAGAATTTGTTTACATTTAAAGCATTTATTTATAGGTAAGAACTTGCTACTGCTGTTTTCTTAATTGTTTTCTGAATGTTTTATAGTTTCTTCATTCCATTTTTTCTCTCTGTCTTCCTTTGTGATTTGATAATTTTCTATAGTGATATGCTTTGGCTGCTTTCTCTGTCTTTTAAATATGCACAGGTTTTTTCTTTGTGGTTACCATGATATTTACATAAAATATCTTGTAAGAATCTATTTTAAGCTGATAACAACTTAACTTGGACTGCATACAAAGAGTCTACACTTAACTTCCCCTCCCATTTTACATTATTGATATCACAGTTTACCTCTTTAAATATTGTATATCCATTAAAATTATTGTAGCTATAGTTATTTTTAATACTTTTGTCTTTTGACTTTTAAACTAGAGTTAAAAGTAACTGAAACACTACCATTGTAAGTATTGGAGTATTTTAAATTTGAATATATTAGTACTTTTACAGTGAATATAAGAAATTATATACTTTCATATGCTTTTGTGTTATTAGCATTCTTTCATTTTGTCTTGAAGAACTGCTTTTTATATTTCTTGTAAGGCAAGTTAATGTGATGATATTCTTGGATGGCAGCACCCCCCTCCCCCCACCTCCTGCCAGGACTTTGAGTTTATCATCTCGTTTTCTCCTGGTTTCTGCTGAGAAATTCACTGATAGTCTCATAAGGGTTCCCTTGTATGTGATGAGTTGTTGTTCTCATGCTGCTTTTGGCATTTTCTCTTTGTTTTTTCCTTTTGAGAATTTGATTATTGTGTGTTTCAGTAAGATCTCTTTATATTTAATCTATTTGTGGTTATTTGATCTTCAAGGATCTGGATGTTCTTTTTCCAGATATAGGAAGTTTTCTGCTATTATTTCTTTAAGTAAACTCCTCTCATCTCCTTCTCTTTTTTTCCTCCTTCTGGGACTTTCATAATGAGTAAATTTCTTTACTTGATGGTATCTCATAAATTCCATAGTTTCTCTTAATTTTTTTTCTTTCTTCTTCTTTTTGTTTCTCTGAGTGGGCAATTTTAAATGACTTGTCTTTGAGCTCATGATCTAGTTTGCTTCAAGATTGCTGTGGAATTATTCAATTCAGTCATTGTGTTGTTTAGATTAAGAATTTTTATTTTGTTCTTTTTGATGGTTTCTATCTCTGTTGAATTTCTAATTTTGTTCATGCAACAATTTTCTGATTTTGGTGTCTGTACAGAAGCTTGTCCTTTCCCCCAGTTTTGCTTTATATGATTTCAGCTTCCTGTGGTCAATTGCAATATAAAAATTGTAAATGAAAAATTTCATTAATAAACAATTCATAAGATTTAAATTGCATGCCATTCTGAGTAGAGTAATGAAATCTTCATTGGTCTCACTTCATCCCTCCTGGGACATGAATCATCCCTTTATTCAGTATATCCATGCCATAGACGCAACCCACCCATTAGTTGCTTAGCGGTCATGTCAGTTATCAGGTTCACTGTCTCAGTAACCTGATAGTGCTTTTGTTCAAGTAACCCTCATTTTACTAAATAATGGCTTCAAAGTACAGAGTAGTGATGTTGACAGTTTGGCAATGCCAAAGAGAAGGATAAAGTGTTTCTTCTAAGTGAAAATGTGAAAGTCTCAACTTAATAAGGAAAGAAAAAAAACGTACACTGAGATTTTTAATTTCTGTGATATGAACAAATTTACTCTCTGTGAAATTGTGAAGGGAAAAATTATGCATAGTATCTATAGGGTTTGATACCATCCTTGGTTTCAGGCATCTGCTGGGAATTGTGCAGTGTATCCTGCATGAGTAAAATGGGACTACTGTATTCTCTTGTAGCTCACTGAACTTATTTAAGATGATTGTTTTGTATTCTTTATTAGGCAGTTTAAAGATCTCCATTTCTTTGGGATTGTTTGCTGGTGCTTTATTTTATTCTCTTAGTGATCATGTTTCCCTGATCATTTATGATCCTTATGGCCTTAGTTTCTGTGCATTTGAAGAAGCAGACGCTTCTTCCAGACTTTACAGACTGGCTTTGGCAGGGGATTCCCTTTACTTAATGAGTCTATGCGGAGATTTTTGGTAGGCTCTCTGGCAGGGTTCATTAATGAGCTTTGCTGCTGGTGTCTTTTTGGGAGCTGGCCTTGTGACTGGGTCAGCAGGTGGGCTGAGCTGGTATCTGGGTCCCAGAGGCTAGCCTGTTGTCTGAGTTTATGAGTTTGAGCCTAGAGCCTGTATTCACTGGGGCAGACACTGACTTTGGATCATCTGTTGGGGGGCCTGGATCCTGGCTCCTCTGGGGCTGGCCTGGCACCAGGGTCTACTGGTGTGGGCCAACTTGATTGGGTCTGCAGGGGTGTCCCTAGTGCATGGGTTCTTAGGGCTAGGCTTGGAACTTATGCCCATAGCAGCTGGTCTGGCACTATGGTGAGACTAGAGCCTAAGTCTGTTGGGGTCTGCCTGGTACTGGGATGGGCCTGGTACCTGGGCCCATGGAGGAAGGCCTGGAGCCTGTGCTTACAGGGGCCAGTCTAGTACTGAGATGCACCTGGAACCTGAGTTCCTGGAGGTAGGCCTGGTGCCTGCATCTGTGGGGCTGGCCTGTATACTGGGTCCATAGAGGATGGTCATGGCGTCTGGGTATGTACAGTTAGCATTTAATGTAACATATTTCCCCTAACTTACTGGCTTAAAAGAACATTTCATTTAGCAGTTTCAGTGGGTTGAGAGACTGGTGTGGCTTTGCTGGGTCCTTTGGCTCTGGGTCACTTGCAGGCTGCATTCTTCTCAAGGCTTGACTGCAATGACAAGTCATTGTCAGGATTCAGTTCCCTGTAGGTTACTGGACTTGAGACTTCAGTTTGTCACGACCTGTTTAAAGGCTTCTTTTGTTTCTTTGACATGTGGCCTCTCTGTAGAACATCTCATAACGTGGCAGCCTGCTTTATTAGAACAAACAGACAAGAAGATGACTGGCAAGAGAGAAGATGCTAGCAAATTGGAAGTCAGTTTTTTGCAGCCTAATAATAGAAGTGACACCCCATCACTTCTGTAGTGTTCTCTTTATTAGAGGGTTAGCCTACACTCAAGGGTAGAGGATTACACAGGTGCATGAATACCAAGAAGCATGGATCATTGGGACCTATGTCAGAAGTTGTGTAAGAGAAACATTAATATCAAAATTAAGAATAAAACTACCAAATGATCCAGCAGTCTCACTTCTGGATACATATCCAAAGGAAATCAGTGTCTTGAAGAGACATCTGCATACCCCATGTTCATTGCAGCATTATTCACAGTAGTCAAGATATGGAAACAATATAAGTATTTGTTGACCAAAGAACAGGTAAAGAAATACACATACACACATATATACACCCAATGGAGTATTGTTCAATTTTTAAAAAGAAGGAAATTCTGTCATTTGCAACAATAAATGGATGAACCTGAAGGACATTATTCTAAATGAAGTAAGGCAGTTACAAAAATAAAATACTGCATTATTTCACTTAAATGTGGACTCTAAAAAGTCTAGTTCGTAGAAGCAGAGAATGGAATGGTGGTTGCTAGGGAAAGGGCAGAGTTGGGAGGGGTCAGGAAAATGGGGATATATAGTACAAAGTTTTCCTTATGTAGGATGAATGAGTTCTAGAGAGCTAATGTGCAGAATTGTGACTATAGTATTGGCAAAAATAATGTTAGCTAAGTAAAGTGATAGATATGTTAATTAGCTTGACTATAGTTATTTCACAATGTATATGTATATTAATACATGAAATTATGTTTCAATAAAACTGTTACTTAGAAGGAATCAAAGGCCGGGCATGGTGGCTTACGCCTGTAATCCCAGCTCTTTGGGAGGCCAAAGCCAGTGGATCACTTGAGGTCAGGAATTCAAGACCATCCTGGCCAATGTGGGGAAACAACATGTCTCCTAAAAATACAAATATTAGCCAGGCGTGTTGGCAGGTGCCTGTAATCCCAGGTACTAGGGAGACTGAGGCAGGAGAATTGCTTGAATTCGGGAAGCGGAGATTGCAGTGAGCTGAGATCACGCCACTGCACTCCAGCCTGGGTGACAGAGTAAGACTGTCTCAAAAAAAAAAAAAAAAATTGAGAAACAATCTTCCAAATATAGTAACTCTGTATCATCACATGTATTAGCTATGGTAGCAAAGTTGCTGATGTCTAAATACTTTTGGATATTGATTTCAGTATGTGGTTACTTGGACTGCTTTAATTTTGATAGGATTCTAGTAAGAACAGCCTTCTTTTCTGAAATATAGAAGTCATTTAACTCATTGAATTTAATCAGAGAAATTTTAACTACTCATTTATTGTCAGTCTTCAGTAGATAGCAAGCTATTGAAGGCAGAGGCTGGGGATACAGTATAAATCTGAACTCCCCCAGAACTTAACTACTAATAGCCTACTGTTGACAGGAAGCATTAACAATAACATAGTCAATTAACACATATTTTGTATATGTATTGTATATTGTATTCTTACAATAAAGTAAGCTAAAGGAAAGAGTTATTAAGAAAATTATAAGAAAGATAAAATATGTTTGTCATTCATTAGGTAGAAGCTGATCATCAAAAAGGTATTCTGCCTTCAAGTTGAGCAGGCTGAGGAGGAATTGGTCTTGCTCTCTCAGCAGTGGTAGTGGCAGAAGAAAATCCACTTATAAGTAGATCTTTGCAGTTAAAATCCCTGTTGTTCAAAAGTAAACTAAACTTTTGCTCACCTAAGTAAACTTATGTTTATCTATTTATTTTTTAAAAACTTGATTGAGCTATAATGCACCATAAAATTAATGCTTTAAGTGTACAATTTAATAACTTTTTTCTTTCGTACATTTACTGAGTTATCCAGCCACCTCCCTAATTCAGTTTAGAACATTTACATGACCCCAATAAGGTTCCTTGTCAGGACTTTTCTTGATTCTTTCTCGTATAAATAATTGGTGACAAAAGATTTCTTATAACAGAGCTGTGTTTATTGCTTCTCTTATACGAATACAAATGTCTTCCTTGTCCTTCTGTACGAAATATAGACATTGTCAATAGTGTAAATTTTATTTAGTGGGCTGTATAATGAAATACATGAGATGTGTTTGAACTTATGCAACTTTTAGTAAGGAAAATTTTGTGTCAGAGAGAAAAATTCTTTCATGTTTATTTTAGAGAGTCCCAATTAAACATTTTCAGTTTGACTTTAGTTTTTGATCTTTTATAGCTTGTTTTATTTTTAGCAGATCACAGTAGAAAAGATTGACAAGCTAATGTAAAGCCCTCTTAATTATTCACTACAAATAAACATCAGTACCTTCATAGGCAGGTCATTCTCATGGATAATAAAAGTAGAAAAGAACTAATTAGATCGAACAATTTATCATTAATTGGCCAACAAATGCAATTTTTAGCATAATTGGTATTTTCATTCTAACTCACCAGAGGGCACTCTTTTCTAGTGTATTGCTTTTAACTCTGATCTACTGAATATTATCTCATACCTCAAAAAATTTGAGCCAGTTATTGGGATCCAGATGTAGATCATTTGGAGATCAATGATGACTTTCTTTTCTAACTTTCAATAAGTTTTTTGGCCAGCTATTTCATTTTAGTGTCATTAGACAGGGCTTTGCAAACAAAACAGTCTTAAATGCTTCAAGCAGTAGTGTATCTGCTATAAAACTATCTTCTCAATTTAGTCTGTTTTGCTTGCTAGCTCTGTAATGCTGCTGTTTCTCTGAATTCTTATTAAGGTTTCAGATCGGGTGGAGCGGCGGCTTCAGGAACTAGAGAGAGAGATGCGCACAGAAAGGGAGCTGGTGGAAAGACGCCAGGATCAACTGGGACTCATGTCCCTGCAGCTACAGGAGGTTTGTGAAAAGCACTTTCATGGAATGTAAATCTTGAATTTGGATATTTATTTAGCCATGTTAAAATGGTTATTGCATGTGACAGTATAATTCAACCCATCTGAGAAGTATTAATATCACATATTGGTTGTAGTTCAGTGTGTAGAATCAGACCTCCCTGGTTTCATACTTGCTGTCCATGTGACGTTAGTTGGGCAAGTTTCTTAACTTCTCTAGGTGCTAGTTTTGTCTGTGGAAAATGGAAATAATAATACTATTGACCTAATTAGAATAGTGCAAGGATAAATGAATTAATGCCAGTAAAGCTCTTAACATACTGTCTGTCATATGCTCAGAAAATGTTAACTGAAAGTATAATTATTCTGATTAATTTTTCTGGGCATAGACTAGACCAGGGGTCATTAAACGATGGCTCACAGGTCCAATCTGGCCCATCGTCTATTTCTGTAAATAGTTTTATTGGAGCACAACCACTCCTATTCATTTATATATTGTCTGTTGGTGCTTTTGTGACACAGTGGCAGAGTTGAGTAGTTGTAGCCCACAAGAATATATGGCCCACAAGGTTTAAAGTATTGGCAGGTTGGCCCTTTATAGAAAAAGTTTGACAACTCCTGAATTAGGTTATTATCAAACCAATTTAAAATGGAGAATAGTTACCCTTTAGGTACTCTTTTTAATGTGAAATTTCAGACATAGATAAAGTTGAAAATTTAGAATAAAGAATTTCTATACAACCTTTACCTAGATTCCCTTATTATTCATATTTTACCAGACTTGTTTCATCATTTATTCTAGATACATCCACATATATGTAATTTTTTTGTGAAACATTTTTAATTTGCAGACATGATATACATACTTATCTGTGAATCTTAAAGTCAACTGATTAAAAAATAAATTGTTTTTCATCTAAATAATTTGATATGTATGTTTTCTTTTGTAGTTACAGTATAACAATCAAAATTAGGAAATTGAAGTCAATAAAATACTATGGCTTAATCTATACATTTTATTCAAATTTTGCTACTACAGTAGTGTCCTTTCCTGATTCAGGATAAAATATAGGTTCACACATGGCATTTAGTTGTCATGTCTCTTTAGTTTCCTTTAATCTGGAACGGTTTTTCAGTCATCATGAGTGATGACTTCTCAGGGCGTAAACTATTTTGTAGAATGGCTTTCATTTTGGGTTTCTTGATGTTTGTTCATGACTAGATTCAGGTGATGGACTTTTGGCTTGAAACTTAGATAATTGGAGTTATGTCCTTCCCATAGTGTCATCTTAGGAGTCATAGAATGTTGGTTTGTTACATTACTGGTGAAAACTGAACACTTGGCTATCGTGTTGCCTACTGGGTGGGTTTATCCACTGTAAAGTTACAATTGTTCTCTTAAAATTATCTATTTTATAGGATAACTCTTTGGGACTTCAACATATCCTGTTTCTATTGTACTTTTGCTCACTAATTTTAGCATCTATTATTGACTCATCTGAAACAATTACTACTATAAGTAGTGCCAGATAGTGATTTAATATGATTCGTTCTACATTTATAGAATCCTACTCTAAGAAAGAACTTTTTATTATGTGCACTCATGGATTCTTATTTTATCATATTGGTTATATTTTGTGACTATCATTTATAATATTGATTTGTTGAAATTCCCTTTAAATGTGTCTTTGGTCTACACATAAAATATAAAAAGTAGAAACAGCAAGAAACCCAAAAGATTCAAAACAAATGGAAATTATTTTCATTTATGAAATGATTTTTCTAAGAGTTCTAAAAATATACTTGTGTGTGCTTGTAGATCATTAACCTTTATTAATCGACAGATTTTTTAAAAGTTTTTTTTTTTCACTGTTAATTGAAAATTAGGAACAAAAATTGCAACACTGAAATTTAATGTAAGCTGATAGAAAAATCTGCTTTTGTTTTCTGAAATTCCATTTCCTTCCATTTCACAAAAGAAGGCATAACCTTTTAAGTTGGTAATTACTTTGAAGAGGATATGTTGTTGAATAATTAGATACAGCATGTGGGTAGGCTTTTTTTTTTTTAACCTTGATTTTTATACATTTGTTCTCAAAGCAAATTACATCTGGTGAGCATAAGAATAGTACTAAAGAGACAATTGTTCTTTTCTGCAAGAGAAAATTAGAGAAATTTTCTGTACTTATTTTCTTCTCTCTTTGCAGAATGCACAAAATTACAAAGAAAGAGGGAGCGAAAGATTGATTCCCACCCCTTTTCTTAAGGCACCAGAGCCTGGCTATTTGCATTGTAATTGTCAATTTGACTAAAAGCTTCAGCTGTGATTTGGAATTCCATCTCTGACAATACAATAGGAGATCACTATTGATGAGAACTGTTTAATTTCATATTTTGTCATTTTAATATAAGCAGTGACCTATACATTTTTACAAAGTGGTTTTAGATTATAAACAGTAGTGGAAACTAGGAAAGATTAAGCTGATGTATTTTCCTGCTCCCATGTTAAATGGCTTAGACTGTTCTGGAAAGGTCATGTTTAACGAGAGGAAATACTTTCCCTTCTTTTTGATTATTAAAAATACTTATGGAAATTCCTATACCATATGATAATAGTAATCGATGCATTTTTTTTCCTGTTTATGGTGAGAAATTAAATCCATAGATGAGCAGGTGGGCCTGAACTTTTAGCCACTGTGCTCTTTTGCCTTCTTAAAATGTATCTTCCAATGTTGATGAAAAATATGACATTTAAAACTTAAGACATTAAGAGTTTTCATTTGAAATTACAGGATGCAGAGATTTGAAGGTATAGTATATTACAGGGAGGCGGTCTGTGATTTCGGCAAAAACCTGCTGCTTTTTAGTCATCTCATGGGTCCTTAGGTCCTCAGAGCTTTACCTCTTCGCATTTAATGAAAAAGCACGTTGTTAATCATTGGAAATTGATCAAGGGAAAGCCATTTTCCTTTTCTTTAGAGTTTTTAAAGAAGTGTTCACTCATTTCTGTTTCTTATCCTGATTTGAACAAAAGGGCCATGAACGCCCAGGAATCCACTTCCTTTTTTGAGCCTCAACTACTCATGTGCTATTGAAGTCACATGAATGCAGGGTTTTCTTTATTTAGTAAGGACCTTCATATCTTGTATTTTAAACAACCTGGTTTGGTATCTCATAGAAGTCTCTTCTTTAAGAGAGATGAGTATTTTATATGAGTTGTGTGACAATAATATTCTTTTAATATTATCTTTTTAAAATTGTAGATGATACTTTGAACTTTACTAAATCAATTCAAGTTTTTTTTTTTTTTTGAGGCAGGGCCACTCTATTGCCCACGAGTGCCACGGCATGATCTCGGCTCACTACGGCCTTGAATTCCTGGGTTCAAGAGATTCTGCCACCTCAGCCTCCCTTGTAGCTGAGACTACAGGCAGGTGCCACCATGACAAGCTGATTTTTTTTTGTTGTATTTTGGGTAGAGACGGAGTTTTACCATATTGCCCAGGCTGGTCTCAAACTCCTGACCTCAAGTGATTTGCCTGCCTTGGCCTCTCAAAGTGCTGGGATTACAGGAGGGAGCCACCATGCCTGACCTAAATTCAAGTGTTATTAAGCCTATACCCATCAGCCTTTTCTATGTACACAGTCAAGTATGTAACATTGAGGTAAATTATCTCACTATAAACTCTTTTGATGAGGTGCTTGATAGTATCCTAGCTTTGATTGGTTAGTTTAGTGGAGTAGGGGTAGGCTTGGTGGGTGCTAGTGTTGAGAAAGAGGTATTTAGACTGTAAACACAAGCTAAAACCACTTTTTTGCAGGTCCAATATTTACATAAAATCCTAGATAAAAATTTAAACTCCTGATTTGCATCCTGAAAATTCCCGACTCATTTTTTACTGGCTGTTTCATATACATTGAATGTTATTTCTTCATCTTGAGTGGAATTACTTAAAATGAAAAACATGTCTGGGCATGGTGGCTCACGCCTATAATTCCAGCACTTCGGGAAGCCGAGGTGGGCAGATCACTTGAGGCCAGGAGTTTGAGACCAGCCTGTCCAACATGGTGAAATCCCATCTCTACTAAAAATACAAAAAAAAAAAAGAAAAGAAAGAAAAAAAAATTAGTGTGGTGGCGCACACCTGTAATCCCAGCCACCCGGGAGTCTGAGGCAAGAGAATCACTTTAACTTGGGAGGCAGAGGTTGTAGGGAGCTGGAATTGTACCACTGCACTCCAGCCTGGGTGACAGAGTGAGACCCTGTCTCAAAAAAAAAAAAAAAAAAAAAAAGGAAAAAGAAAAACATGAGATAAATGCTGGACACACACACACACACACACACACACACACACACACGCACACTCTTCAGAGCATTTTTTTTGAGTCAGGGTCACACTCGCCCAGACTGGAGTGCAGTGGTGTGATCATGGCCCACTCAGTCTCAACCTCCCAGGCTCAAGTCGTCCTTCTACCTCAGCTTCCCAAGCAGCTGGAACTACAGGGCACACTATTACACCCAGCTAATTTTTGTATTTTTTGTGAAGATAGGTTTCGCCATGTTGCCTAGACTGATCTCAGACTCCTGGACTCAAGTGATCCGCTTGTCTCAGCCTCCCAACCTGCTGGGATTACAGGTGTGAGCCACTATGCCTGGCCCTCTTCCGAGCATTTTATAGCATATTAAGTCACTAGTTTCTCCCTTATCTGCATCAACAATATTCTATGCCTACATATGATCTAGATGCCTTAAAATTAAGGGATGTCTCATGGGGAAGTCTGTGGGATAGGCAAGGGCATGGAATCTTAAAAGACGATGGTGAAGATGAAGTGATAAATTAAGTATTTAAGTTAGGAGCTCAGCTTAGTGGCTTTTAGTCTGTTCTGAGGGACAACCGGGTTATGTGAAGCTCATCCATAAAATAAGGCCATATGAAGAAACATTAATCGATACTTTTTTTCCAACATTTTTCTTCACTTTTTTTTTTTTTTTGAAAAACCTAATGATGAAGTAGCTATTCATTTTTGTCCAGAAATGTAATTGTGACCCCAGAGATACTGAGTAGTACAGATACCACCTAAGAAAAGCCTCAGGTACCCTTTATTAATGTTTTTAGTTTGGACTCATTAAGGGAGAAGCTTCCATGAAACCTAGGATAGTTTTCTAATGTGTTCTTCATAGCTTTTGCGTCTCCCTTGAGGCTTCTGTGATATTTCGAGTATCACACAGCAGGGGAGAATCTAGTCAGGCAAATATTCTAACCTGGCTTCATTTACCCCTTTTCCTGCACTTCCTTTCCACACTCCCCTACTTTGTTTGGAGTCGGGGAGGCCTTTCCAAGACTGGCAGATCTTGGACTTACCTTTATTTACCTTTTCAGGGTTCAACTGTAAAACTTTCATTTGATCATTCACTTTGCCTCCCTCTTGTTTTCATAACCAGTGTCCCCTTTTTTTGTAGTCATCTCCTACATTTTTGCATAGAGTTATTCATATTCATATTTTGCATACAGTTATTCCTAAGTTTTTCTTTCCTATGATATTGTTAGATGTTTTAAGTGCCCATTAAAATCACCCTCACGTTAATCATCCCAGCAGCCTCTCTAATCTTTGAGAAAGACCAATAGATTTTATAAGTAAATGAGAGTTTAAAAGTCAAACACAATCCTTTGGAAAGCAGGAGGAAAACTCAGAGGATGTACTTTATTGTTCTTATTCTTAGGACATAAGCTCTAGAATTGAGTCCTTGGGCAGGACTGTGTGAGCCCCATGGGGTTCGGTAGGCAGAGAGTAACAGGCAAGGCCTCAGAGCCCTCAAACCACCAAGAGACTGAAAGCACTATCACAACAGGACAACCACACATGTACTACTTCGTTGGAAAATGCGTGTAGCAAGTGAAAATCCTAAAACTCCTACTCCAGTGTTTATTCTTCACGGGGTAAAGTTGTGTGTGTAGTATAAATCGGGGCTTATTTTGAGCCACACTTTTTATTCTTTTAACCAACTCTAATGCCACAGACTATTTTTCTTCTTTTGTAAAGATGGCATTTTTTTTTTTTTTTCTCTCACTGTCCGGTTTCTGGTAATACATATTATGTGAGAGTTTTGTCCCCGATTATTTATGTTACTGATTCTTGATATGTTGTCTCTTTTTATTTTACCTATTTTGAACACTTTGCATTTCTAGTATTTGAAGATAACACTTACTAAATATTTGTTTAATACATTAAGTAGTGACCATATTAATACACTGTTTTGGTCCTATGTTTAACTAGGTTTATTTGTCACGTAGTTCTTTTAACATTTCATTATTAAATATTTAGTATAAAAGCATTTTTTAAAAAAATTTATTTATTATTATTATACTTTAAGTTGTAGGGTACATGTGCATAACGTGCAGGTTTGTTACATATGTATACTTGTGCCATGTTGGTGTGCTGCACCCATCAACTCGTCATTTACATCAGGTATAACTCCCAATGCAATCCCTCCCCCCTCCCCCCTCCCCATGATAGGCCCCGGTGTGTGATGTTCCCCTTCCTGAGTCCAAGTGATCTCATTGTTCAGTTCCCACCTATGAGTGAGAACATGCGGTGTTTGGTTTTCTGTTCTTGTGATAGTTTGCTAAGAATGATGGTTTCCAGCTGCATCCATGTCCCTACAAAGGACACAAACTCATCCTTTTTTATGGCTGCATAGTATTCCATGGTGTATATGTGCCACATTTTCTTAATCCAATCTGTCACTGATGGACATTTGGGTTTTTTTTAATATAACTAAATGTGATCATGTGAAATATTCAAACATTCTCTTACAATACAGGCTTATTTATTTATTTACATGGCTGATTTTTTCCTACATCTCTTCCAACTCTGTCCTTTCATCATGAACCACTTCTTTTATCCCCTAAAAAAAGAAACTAGTGTTGATGGCCTGGAAGGTATCCCTTTATATTTTTCTTTTTGTTGTTAATTACCTGGACTGATGTATATAGACTATATACACCTTTGCATATATGGGCACTTTTTGGTCATGTATTCGTTTTTAGAAAATGAGATCACATTTTGTATACATTTCCGCTTCTTGCTTTTTCCTTTTTTTCACCAACGCTTTCTGGAAATTCATCCAACTAGCTGACGTGGTTCCAATGTAATCTTTTATTGCCATTGGTAGATCTTGTTTTTCCAGAGGTTCTGAAACTGCATCTTGTTCTGCCAACAATGATTGAGTGTAGCTCTTTCCCCCACATTCTTACCGGAAGTAGTGGTTATAACTCTTTAAGTTTTTGCCACCTGATGAGTATAAATTGTTAACTCATTTTTGTGTTTATTTGCATTTCTCTAGTGAATTTGAGTGTCTATTCACACATCTCTTGGCAGTTTGCATTTGTGCTTACATAGAATGCCTATGTATGACTTTTGCTCATTTTAAAATATTGGATCATTTGGGATTTCTCTCTTTCCTCCGGAGATTTTTTTTTTTTAATAGGAGAGAGGAAGGAATCTAATTCACTTTTTATATGACTCATCAATTGCTTCAGCAGCATTTTTGAATAAAAATTGGTTATTTCCACTCTAATTTAAATGCCACATCTGTTGTATATCTAGTTTCCTACAATATCTGTCTGGTCTCTACATGCTTTGCCATTGATTTGCTTGTCAATCCCTATACTAATATCACTCTTTCTTAATGATTATAGGTTTTATTATCTTTTGGTAAATGATAATGAAAATCTCTTGTCCTATTCCATGAAAAATCATGCTGGCATTTTGATTACGGTTGTATTAAGTACAGACTAATTTAAAGAGAAGGTCTTTTCTAATATTTTCCAATAATGTTTTATAACTGTCTATATAAATTTCTTAGATCTCTTTTGTTAGACTTATTCTTAGGTACTTATGGCTTTTCTTTCTATTTGGAATGGGATTTTTTAAAAAATTGCATCTCTAATTGGTTATTTATAGTATACAGGGGTACAACTGGCTTTATATGTGGTTCTTGTATCCAACAATTTTGCTCAGTGCCCTTATTCTTATAATTTCTTAATAGCTTTACTGACATACTATCTTAGTGTATAGATAATCATACCATTTGAAATTAAAGGCAATTTAGTCTCTTTCTTTATAATTCTTCTCTTTTTTTTTTTTTAATCTTAATACACTGGTTAGAACCTGAAGTCTAGTATTGAATGGAAGCAAAGATAGCAAGAATTCTGTGTTACTTCCATATTTATATGATTCTTAAGTGTTAAATGCTGTTGTGTGGTGTTTGCCCTGACTTTTTAGTGCTAACCTTTGTCACATTAAAAACATTGCCTTCTATTCCTAGGTTGCCAAGAGATGTTTGTTGTTATTTATTTATTTATTTTAAAAATCATGAATGGGTTGTGAAATTTTTCAAATATTCTTGCTGTGCACTTAACTTTGGATATTTAAATATATTGATTTAAATATGGTTGATTCCATCAATAGATATTGAGCCCTCCTTGCATTCCTGAGAACTTTATTTGATTATAATGTTTTGTTTTTTTAATACATTGCTGAATTAATTTGCTATTTTTTTCTTAGGATTTTTATATTTGTGTTTATGATTGAGATCAGTGTTCCTTGCACTGACGTTTTTGGTTTTAGAAGCATGGTGACATTAGTCTCATAAAATGAATTAGGTGGAAACCTTCTTCTCCTATTTTGTGGTTTAGTTTTGTGTAAGAGAGGGATTGTCTATTTCTTGAATGTTTGTTGAAACTTTGTGCCTGTTATCTTTTTGATGCAGCAGATTCCTAATTTTTTTAATGTTTATTGGCTTGTATAGCCTGTTTATTAAGACAATTTGGTAATTCATGTTTAATGTCTTGCTAGAAATAGTATTATTTTATTAGTTTTCTTTTTGACCAGCTTTGTTTATTGCTTCATTAACTTCTGCTCTTAACTCCATTACTCTTTCTTTCTCTTCATCTAAAGGATTATTCTGTTTTATTTTTTAGGCTTGAAAATTGAATGCTTGATTGATTTTTCTGTTTTTTAAAATAAGTAATGAAAATTTAACCAAATTAACATATGCTTTGTTATACTTTTATGGTAGTTTTTTTTCAAAATTTTTTATAATTTGTTACAATTTTCTCTATAATTCAAGACTTATTTAGGAATGTCTTTTGGTATTTTCAGAAATGTATGTATGCTTATTTTTAAATTCTTTATTGTTTTTAATTTAACTCCTTTGAAAGTTGTTGAAACTTCCATTTTGACCTAAGTCTATGATCAATTTTTTGTAAGTACTCCAGAGTAAGAAACAAATATTTTTCTGTGTTTTGGATGCAGAATTTTATGTGCTTGTACATGTCGTACATGCATACATACACACATATACATTTAATAGATCATTTGTGAATTTTGTTGTTCTGTTCTTCTGTTTTCTTAATAAATATATCAGTCTAAAGCTTCTCATAATTATAAAGATTATCAGTTTCTCCCTGTGATTTGTGTCAGTTTTCTTTTATCTGTTTTATGCGTGTGGTATCTCATGTATAATTAAATTATTTCTTGGTCAATTATTTAAAAAATATTACCTGGTGTGCCTCTTGATTTTAACATTCTTAAGATTACCTTATTCATGGCATATCATTTTCCCCCTTTAATCTTTCCTTAGTATTTCCATTTTTCCATGTTTCTTACAAAATACCTTATTGCTTAAGTTAAAAATAACTTTATCTTATAAATTAATGGTTACTTTAGTCATTTTATACTTTCTGTGATTATTGGAATATTTTAAAGTGTTTTTATCATATTATTTTTAAAAATTTCTCTTTTTGTTTCTTTTTCCCATTTCTATTTGGAATGGAATATGTTATATATTCATTTTGATACTTTCTGTTTGCTTTGGAGCTGTAAATTATATTTCTGTTCTTTTGATAGCTGTTCTAAAATTTTAAACATACAGTACTTATTAGTCTAAGATATCTATGTTCCAGCTACATTGTGTTTGTTTCAGTGTCTTACTGGAACATTTTTCTTCTGACTCGGTATAACTTCTCCCTTCTCATTCCTCAGGCTCAATTGTCACATCTTTAGGGAAAACTTTCCTGTTCCTCCTCCCCTTCTAAAATTGCCCCTTCAGCTCCATTGCTCACTATCATGTATCATATTACTCTATTTTTAAAAATAGCATTTAACACAAACTATAATTATTGTTTGTGTACTTGTGCTATTATATGCCTTTGCCAAAGAATGTAGACTCCATTGGAGGGGCTTTGTGCATCGCGTTTACCCTGGTTTCTGCAACATGTAGTACAGTGTTTATCACACAGAGCTCACTGAACAGGTGCTAAGGAAATTGATGTTTCCAAATGTAAATGATTGTTCAGCTGCATATAACATTCTTGATAAATTTCACTCCAAGAGTTTTATACCTTGTGCTACTCTACTGCTCTCATTCCTGAAGACAGAAAGTAAAAGTTAAACAATTTTAACTTATTTGAAGTTTAATTATATAGTAGTTACAATGATATAATCAAAATTCCACAAACATTCTTCAGGAATTCAATCGTAGTTAAATTAAACATAATTCAACTCTATAAAAATAACGTTTTCGTACAGTGGGTTGCTGGTTTTCAAACCATACTGACAACTTAATAAAGACAGCTGGATTTTTGATATCTTTGTGTTTAACAAAGTTTGAAAAAGAAATTTAGAATGGAGATGCCCAGATACATGCACTGTACATGTAGGCCTCTGTGATATATTAATTATGGATTTCTGAAGAGTGTTAATGTAGCTATGTGAGCGTGGATAAACTGACACTTCATGGAACTGTTTCCTTTGTAAGTTGACAGCAAATGCTGATTGACTTTGGTTTTGAGACACTGCAAATAATGGACAGAAAGAATTTTTAAAAAGACTTTGCAGATACAATTCCTTTTTTGTGTGTGTTTTTCTGAATGCTTGTAAGGGCAAGCTCTTTTAATTTAGGTTTCCACATAATTTGCATTAAATATTTTAAATAAATTGATACAAGTCATAGAATACTTGATAGGGAATTACTACATGTTTTGACCACTAGTCGTCAGTATTGAACCATTAATTGTGACGTAGTAGGCAGTGTTTATTAAAGTTGGCCAAGTTTACTGAAAAACAATTATTTACAGTGTGTATACTCTCAACTCTTAGGGCTTTCTGAAAGTGTACTTGGCACTAGCCTCAGAAATGAAAAAAATCTAGTTATTTAACTATCCGTTATTAAAAATTTAAATTTGAAACGGTGTTACTCTCCACTATTAAAAAGTATGACACATTGTGTATTTTATGTGAAGACACCTGCTGTATTTATCGTGAAAACTGTCGTTTCTGTGCCTTTGTATTATAGTTTCATGCTTCCTCTTCAGGGTTACAGGTTTTTCCCTTCTTCCTTCCTCCTTCCCTCCTTCCCTCTATGGAAGAAAACTATTTATATCTAGTAAAACAGGTTATAATTTGATATGAGCATTTATTTCACGGGAATCATATATTCCCATTCCCTTTTCCACTTTTAATATTTCGAAGCTGTGCATGCAGCATTTTCCAAAAGATGCTTTCTCTAAATATTCATCTTATATAGACCTAAACCTCTTTCTCCTAATTATTATTTTCTTGTTTTTGCTGGTGATTTCCTTTTGTACACTGTTGTCCACCCACCCAATTGTATTTATTTTCTATTGGTGTTCTGTCAGATAGTGTATCCAACAGATAGAATATCCTTTGCCTGTTTTTTTCTTTAGTTGTTAGAAAAGCATTTTTTTATAGCTCTCATGACTCATTGCATTTTTATAGCTCTCATGACTCATTGCATTTCTACTTAATTTGTATTTCTATTAAGTACCCCAAATCCCTTTTTACAAAATATTAAAGTTGTGGTATTAATTATTTATTGCTCAAAAAACGAGTAACTGTTAAGGTTATTTCTAATATACGTTTGTCCATACTGTGGTCAAGTATTAGGATAGTATTTAGAACTATAACCTTATTATCTCATCATTTAATGGATCTTGTATGGTTATGAGAAAAAGTTACAGTTTTATGTTTATTATGCGAGAATGATATCCTGAAGCTTTCCACACCAGTGTTAGTCTTGGATGGGGAATCAAGTTACAGTGATGCTGTGATTCAAAGCCACAAAGTGTGGGCGAACTTGGGTCTCTGGAGCTCCTAGTTTCCAATTCTTTCTCCTCCTGACCTGTGAACTTGTTTGGAAGGTACAAAATCTTACCCTTTTTGTGTGGTTTATTGAAATAAGTAGCTCATGTATTTCTTCTTAAACATTTAGATAACCATCTTGATAAAATAATTTGTTTTATATTTTAAAACCTTTATATGTTTCCTTTATGTCCTTGCCTTTCCTTTTCTCCTGTTCTATACACCAAGTCTATCATTAAATTTTGTCAGCTCTATTTTAAAAATATTTTTTTAAATTGGAAACTATTCATCTCCTACCACTACATCTCCTCTCTTGCTCGGGCTAATGCCATAGCCTCCTTGCTTCCATTCTTACCTCCTTGTGATCTTTTACAGAATCAGATAATGTCACATCTTTCTTCAAGACCCTTCAATGGTTTCTTTTCTTTTTTTTTGAGACAGTCTCACTCTGTTGCCCAGGCTAGAGTGCAGTGGCATGATCTTGGCTCACTGCAGCCGCCACCTCCCGGGTTCAAGTGATTCTTATGCCTCAGCCTCCCGAGTATCTGGGATTACAGGCATGTGCCACAATGTCCGGCTAATCAATGGTTTATTTATAGAAATAGAGCCCCTCTGATCTGGTTTCTGAATTCCTCTCACCCTAATTTTCTTTCTTTCCTCCTTTTTTTTTTTTTTTTTTTTTTTTTTGAGATGTAGTCTCCTTCTGTCTCCCAGGCTGGAGTGCAGTGGCACAATCTTGGCTCACTGCAGCCTCTGCCTCCTGGGTTCAAGCGATTCTCTGCCTCAGCCTCCTGAGTAGTTGGAAATACAGGCATGCACCACAACACCCAGCTAATTTTTTTTTGTATTTTAAGTAGAGATGGAGTTTCATCATGTTGACCAGGCTGGTCTCAAACTCCTGGCCTCAAGTGTTTCTCCCGCCTTGGCCTCTCAAAGTGCTGGGATTAAAGGCGTGAGCCACCACGCCTAGCCCCTAATTTTCTATCGTTGTTCTTCTTGCCAACTGTAGGCCAACCATCCTGGCCGTCTTGCTTTTCCATGGATATACCAGGTACCTCCTCCTCCTGGACATTTGCACTTTCTGTTCCCACAGCTAAGAATTTTCAGCTCTGAAACAATTGTACAGTTTGTACCCTCATGTTCAGAACTCGACTTCAGAAAGCCCTTATTGACTATCGTAGATAAAATACTCCTTCACTCCTGAGCCCCTTGCACTGTTGTATGTTTTCTTAACACTTTCGTTATCTGTCAACCGTCTGTCTCTTGACCAGAATGCAGGCTTTATGAAGGTAGGGACTTACCTGTTTTGCTCGTTGCTGTATCCCCAGTACCAAGACCAGTGCTTAGCATAGAGTAGGGGCCCAGTAAGTGTTTCTTGAAGGAATGAATGAATAAATATTGCATACTATATAGTAACTATTCATTCAGTAAAATATTCATTTGGCCAATACTATCATGTACCTAATACCTATACATTCAGGTACTGTGCTGGGGACTAGGGATTTAAAGATACCTAAAATACTGTCTCACCTTTTAGGGACTCCTAGTTTAGTTGAGGAAATAGAGATATTAACTGTCATTGTAATACAGTAAGGGCATTATTCCACATTTGTGTAGTCTATAGAATATCTCAGAGGGGAAATAATTACCTCTACATGGCCCCTTGGGAAACGTTTGGGTGAGAGAGGTGGCATTTTTGCTAAGACTGTGTTTTTACATTATTTTAGGAAATTCTTCATGAATGTGATTCTGCCCCATTGCTTGTTGTTACATGTCAAGCACTTTACCAGTCAATGGCTGAAACACTTACATAAATTTTGACTATCATTTTGATTCAAACTATTGCTCTTCGTCCTATCATCATACATCATGCTAATTATTTTCTTCTTTGTATTTGTTACTTGTGGTAACAAATAACAATTTTTTTCTTTGCAAGGATGAAATAAACATTGTTCTCTCTTCTCTATAAGACTGTGAGAGAGCCATTAATGTCAACATGCTGATAAAAAGGAAATGGATGGTGAAGAACGATTGACTATTATAGGATTTAGTTTTCAAAGGCGTTTGAATGCTATTTGACACAGCTTGAAACATGCAGGTCTGAGATACATCATGCTCTTCAGTCGCCTTTTTAGTCTTTTTCTTGATTTCCATCCTTGCCCCCTTATTCCACCTCTTACAGATGACACTAAAACACTTTTAATATTTTTTTCATTGAAAGATATTTTTCCCCCCAAAGCTTCTATAGAAGAGAATTCTGAAGAGACCTTGGAGGAGGTCTCTTTCAACCTTGTACTTGATGTTTGAATTTCCATTTACAGAGCAAGCTAGCTTCTTAGATATTTTAGAGTGTCTCCACAAGCTATATTATCTTTCTAGTATTGGGAAATCGTTGGCTGGATTAAAGAATATTCCAGTTTCATCATCTATTTCAGTGGCCTAGTATTGAATAATGATAAAACAATAGTTGAAAGTTTAGAAATGTATCCTACATCATAGAAGTAGTAGCATGCCAGCTGTTAGCTTTTGAATTCATTGAAGGGTGCAGTTTTATGAGATGATGTATAAATGTAAGTTGTCGTGAAGTTCTTATTATCTGATTTCTATATAATTAACATGTCATGTCTTCTGAAGCTTTTTACTTTATTAAGAAAATAATACTAAGGGCTATTAATTATTAAATGCTTGCAGTGTACTTTCTGCTCCATTCAGTTCCTCATTTTAACGGTCTTTCTCCAAAATTCTACCATGTATGTTATCTTACACTTTCTTATTTAAGTATTTTTGTAAAATGTGTGTTTTTCAGGATGTCTTCCTGGGTTGATAAATTTGCTTATAGGTTCCTTGATCCTACCATCCTATTAACCATGAGCTAGTCCCCATATGATTTTTTTGTTCTTCTTTTCTCTCTTCTTTCCCCACTGGTAACTACTGGGATTATATTCACTTTCTGGGTTCTCGAAGAGTCATTACTTATTCTATTATGGCCTCTGACTTCTTTCTTTATTCTACTTAGTATTTCAGCATATGTGTAAGTGTTCTTGTAAAGCACTTGTAATTCTATTGGGGAATAGTAGAAGTTTATATGATAGATAAATACTCTTATTGCTACTGTGAGTTGTGTTTAAGCCTGACACATATTTTATGTTCATACCACATATTACTATATCTCAAAGTATGTTTAATCACTTCTACTTTGCTATGTGTACTTATATGTTCTTGCCAATATTGTCATTGTAAATTATAACAAATAAGACTAGCATGAATCTGTGTGAGTCACTTTTTGCAGCACCATATGCAAATAGACATTTAATGCTGTTAATGCTATGATGATGATGAAAAATGTCTGCTGCTCCTGTTGACTGAACAGCTGCCTGACAATAGACTGAGATTTTCTGTGTGCAGGACTTGTTCAATTTCTATGTTATGCTTTTCTTGAAGAGTGGAATGTTTCTGTCTATGTTTTCAGTGAATTTATGCTAGGCCATCTGTTTATAAAGCCCATTTCCATCATTATCAATTAATATTTATTGGGCAACTACTGAGTGCATAGTAATATTGTACAAACAAAAACCATTT
Source organism: Macaca fascicularis (assembly GCF_037993035.2). Lineage (NCBI taxonomy): Eukaryota > Metazoa > Chordata > Mammalia > Primates > Cercopithecidae > Macaca > Macaca fascicularis. The sequence continues at coordinate 148,818,812 of NC_088381.1, read as the reverse complement.
TGCTACAGATAGACTTATTCATTGACTTAGTACTGTTTTATTTTTATTAGAAAATAGTGAAAAACAAAAAAATCCTCCTAAATCCAAAGGCATAAAATAACATCCTCTAACTCTGGACACTGAAAGATGTTGTATATTTACAGAGCTTTCTGTTCAAAGATATACAACTTGAGAAATTCTAAATTAAATTTCCATGATTATCTATGTATGATCTTCTATTTGTCAACAATCCTAACTCAGTGGTCCTGCATTTAGAAAGTCAAATGAAGTATTATATTACTGTGGATTTCTAATAAAACTATGCATCTCTTTTTGAGAGCAAACTACTCAGATAAAAACAGACCTTCTACTAGGAGCATTTGTTTTTTGATTTTGAAGGAAATCCTGGAAAGTGCACTTGTTGGGCTCACATTTAACTTTACTTGCAAGATTTTTATGAAGTTAAAGATTGCATAAAAATATAATCTGTTCCAGTAAAAGCAATGGCATGTTAGGGAATAATACTCATTACCATTGTTGCTTTTGAATTAAAGAAGTTAAAAGACTTGTATGTCTTTTTAGCATACTGGCTTTTTTATGAAGTAATTAAGGTTTTGTTTTGCAGATTGGCAAGTTTACAACATTTGAAGAATGAAATCCTGACACTAGTCAACAGGGGTTTTATCTTTGAGTTATTATTGTAGTCATGGTATTGAATTTTTGCAGATTCATTCATAATCTCTGGTCTAGTTAGCCTTCTGTGAGGCCCTTGGCTAGGTTTAGGGTAAAGATTGTGTCCACGAAACAGAGCAAAGGGAATTCGTGACTGAACCCTTGACCTTGTTTGGGTTCGTTGACACTGGGTGCCCTAAACAGTGGTAGATTCCGTAGGTATGGGCATAGTGGAACCAAGAAGTTTGTTTGTTCACTGGGGAAAATAGGTCAGTAAAAAGCATCCATCTCTTCCACCAAGATAATTCCTATAAGAGCCCTTGTGTATTTTTGGGATTCTTGAAATAATAAACATCTTATTAGAAGAGAAAAAAAAAAATCTAAGCCATTCTTAAAATAAAACCTTGAGCTTTATGTTTAAATACCACAGGTATCTTTAAGGAATGTTATTAAGGATTACTATTACTATCAGAAATAGTATTTAACTTATGATCGATCCTACTTAACTACATGATATTGGATATTACCCTTTGAACAAGAGGAATTGTTGTGTTTTGTGACTTATGTGCTTACCATTTCCATCTGGAAAATACACACAGTTCAATTCGTACCAAGATTTTTGAATTTCTTCCTTACTTTGATATCCCTTAAGTTTGTGTGGTATCATAATAGTTTCAGTATTGAATTCCTTTTGGACTTCTATCAAGCATTTCTACTTTTCACCTACCAAAGTGTGTGGTGTGTGTGGTTTGTTTTATTTTTTATTTTTTTAGTTGTAGTTGTTGTAGAATTTCCTTTCCTTGGTCATGGCTGAAAAATAAATTTCTTTGAACAATTTAAGTAATATCCACTTAGCTATTTTTAAATTAGATATTGGTTCAGGGATTTAGAATATGAATGCATTGTTTTTTTTTTTTTTTTTTGCCTTGAAAAGAAACTTAATTTTTTTTGTTTTGGTTTTTGTTGGCACAGATAATCCCCAACTGGATGAACTTAAAGGCTAAAATTTTCCATTACTTTAGCTAGTTCTCATGGGGGAGGAATCTCTAACTTGATTTGGGAAAAGCATAATTTAGAAATTCAAAGAACATGACAAAAAAAGTATGTGTTAATATAAATGAGTAGTACATGTTCTGAGCAATAAAATCCTGCTGTATTATGCATATAGAGTCCTTTTAAATATATGTATTATTTTATTAATGTTTGATGCCTTTGGACCTGTGTTTCGGCAAAGTCCAAAAAGAATTTTTGAGATAGACATCAGATTTCCATCTTAAAAAAAATTTTAATTAAATAAAGTTTCCATGATAGTGTTTTATACATACTCAGTACTAGAGTTAATGGAGTTTTTGCTCGATTGAAAGTGTCCTTAACGCTACCTTAAAATTTTAATATACATAAATATAAACAACATATAACTTCAGTTTATAGCTCATGTGGTCTAATTTGGATTGGAATCACATTATATTCTGTTAAGCTTAAAATATTTGTCCACTGGCTTTTATTTTCTACCCATGTGAAGAGTTTAATTACAAAATATAGTAAGAACAATGATTTTCTAGTGTTTAGTGATATAACTTCTTCATTTTTTATTGTTACTGGAAAAAAATCTGATTTGATAATTTGTACCTTCAAGTAAATGATGTTGACTGTTTAATATGAGCACATACTTGTTTTTCTGTAGTGTTGTTAGTTTACCAGTAAATGATCTACAAGTTCTTGCCCTTGTGACCAAAGGCGTGCAATTGTAGCACTGCTGAGTGATTAGGATAAGTTGGGATAGGTTATGTTTATAATTTTTCTCCGGAAATTTCATTGGCCTGTGTGGGAATTAACATGTGATTTTTATTTCATTCCCATGCCATCATTCTTAACCAAGCTTGCTGGTCCATTTAAAGCAGACAAAGGGCCTTTAATTCCCTATTTGTTCTACATCTTGGAGTGTGTTGTCTGTTAGAGCCTCTTGATAAACATGCTTGTTGTCAATGTGGTAGAGATTTTTATGGTTAAGTGAGAGGTCTACAAACATTTTTCTTTTCCCCTTTTTACTACTCTCTGAAAGGAAAAGCTACATTTTTTTAAAACTATATATAACTATGAGAGTTTAGAATCGCCTACTTCTAAGGAAATGCAGTAGTACAATACACGATACGACACACTTAAGGGAAAGAAGAAAAATTGTTGTTATTAAAGATTTAAATGTGCCCCGGGGACCCTCTATTAAGGCTCAGTGTTGTTGCTGTGATCTTGAACATGTAAAAGACAATCTAAATCCTGGAGCAGGGCACATGATAGCTTTTAGCTAAACTGCTCTTAGGAAACAAACAAGCTTTCAAGAACAAAATAACGTAATTATTGAAATTCATTGACATGTGAATTTTTTTTCTTCTTTTATAACTGCTTTTACTGGGTCAGTTTTAATATAATTCTAAGTTGCTTGTTTTAAGTCAAATGGAAAAGAAATCCAGTGCAGGCTTACACCCTTAAAAAAAGGTAGTAAATTAGTTAACGTTTATTATTAAGGTTTAAAGAAATGGCTTGTAATTTTGATTTGGTTAATTTAAAAATGTCTCTCTTTGAGTATTGTTTGTGTTTTCAGTGTTTACAGGTGCATCAACATATATTTAATGGGCCTTAAGTGTTAGCTTTTCCTTGTCTTTCGTTTTAAACTAAATAATGTAGAAAAACCGATTCAGTATTTTAGGCTAGGGTATTGCATTTGTGTTTACTTGTTTACTGACTCATGGTATATAGAAAGCAGAGCTAGTGTTCAAACTTAATGGCATTTCTAGATGATATAGTGGAAATGTAGTAATTTGCTTTGGATTGTTCCTTAGTATCTCACTTTTGCTCCTTATTGAAAACAATAGAATTTAAGTTATCATTCACAAAAATTTTTAAAAACTTATATATACTTAGAATAAAAGGAGAAATTGAAAAAAGGAGACTATTAAATACAGTTTTAGGCAGCAAGTAGAGCTATAATAGAAAAGTACATTATTTTGGAAAATCAATATGATAAATAACTTATTAGATGTTGTAAGGGGAAAGCAAGGAAGAAAGGAGTAGCACAATATTATTTTAGCAAATTTCTAAGTATCCAAGAGAATTAGAGTTTCTTTTATTCAACCAACTTAAATATAGAAGTTTTGATTTTTTTTATTTAATTTTTTTTGAGGATCTCACTCTGTTACCCAGTCTATTATTGTTACCAATAATAATAGTTGCATTTTATTGCACATTTGCTGGGAGCCAGACATTGCTTTATGTGCTCTACAGATTTCAAACCATTGAGTTTTCATCATTACCCTTTAAGTTTTGTATTATTATATCAATATGAAGAAGCAGTATACTCAGTTGTTAAGAGGCAGGCAGCCATAATCTATGTCCTGTCTCTGTCACTAAGTAGGTGAGTGACGTTAGGCAAATGATTCAACTCCTTGTGCTCCAGTTTCCCCTTTAATAAAATGGGCTGGGAATAATAATAATTCGTAGAATCATCATGAGGAGTAAATGTATATTTTGAATATATGTAATATATTTATTTATTATATGTAAGGAGAAGAAGAATGCCTGGACATACTAAACACTGTAAAAGTGTGATAATATTGTTATTCTCAAATCAAAATTATTTTTCATTTTGTTGATGCTTCTCTGCCTCATTACTCAATTTCTATTTGAGAGTAGGAATTATGGCAGAGGGAGCTGAAATTGATTGAGTATACTTGCATCAAAGCACTTTTTAACATATTTTGCTGTTTGCCTAAAAATTGGTTTTCTGTTGATCTTGTTGGAAAAGCTTCTGGCAACTTGGCTTTTTACAAGTCGTATGGACTTTACACATACCCCTTGCTAAGTCTAAACACTAAAATTGTTAAAAATATTTTTTAAGCGAATGGAATGCATTTCAGATATTATGAAAGACAGTTCCAAGTATAATTTTCCCCTTTAAGTTTAATTTTGTTTTAACGTAGAAACAAACCAAACACTTTTATAGTTAACTTTTGAAATGTGTATTTTCTTAAAGTTCTTTTTCCTCATTTTATTAAAGAGGGGAAACTGTAGAAAAGAATATTTGTTTCCAAGAAAACTGTTAGCTATCTAGGCCCTCTAAATAATGTAATAAAATTCCCAAAGATGGGGAAAAAAAGGAAATTAAGTGAATATTAATTAGGATGATCAGGAATTGCTTATTGTTTATATTTTGTTCCCACTGAAGTGTTCTTAGGGTTACAGTGAATGAGCAGGTTGTAATTTATAGATTTTGTGTAACTTATATCCATGTCTTCCTCAGCCCTAATACATAATAAATTCTAGTAGTGACTTTCAGTTTTGTACATATTTTGGAATAATTTTTTTTTCCCACCTCTTTCATTCTAGGCACTAAAGAAACAAGAAGCTAAAGCAGATGAGCATGAGGGGGCAATAAAAAATAAGCTAATACAAACTGAAACTGAGAAGAATCAAGTAA